>NC_033797.1:144215446-144301376 GCF_001876935.1 Asparagus officinalis | reverse complement strand
TGGCTGTTGGTGGTGCTTGAGTGCGTTTAAGTGCTCTCTAAACTCTCTTTAAGTGTGTTCCTCCGCGTGTGCCTAAGTTGTCCTTTTTCTAGTTGCTCATGGCTATTATAGGCCTTTAGCGCGTAACTGACGCGCTGATCATGGGGTCAGGGGTCAGGAGCATAACTGACTCCTTAAATTTAGCCCACGTGGGCTGACTGAGTCTTTATGGTCGTTAGCCATCTCCTGACATCGAGCTACATTTGGTGAGACAAGCCTTGCTGGGTGGCGAGGTTCGTCTGATGAGATGAGCCTTACTGCGTGGTGAGATTTGTCTGATGAGACGAGCCTCACTACATGATGGGCCTCGTCTGATGAGACGAGTCTTGCTACGTGGCGAGCCTCGTCCTTGAATGAATTTCATCTTCTGAAGAAGCTTCGTCTCCTGAAAGAGCTTCATCTTCTGTAGGAGATTCGTCTTCAATGACGAGCCTCGTTTCTAAAGGAGTTTCGTCTTCAATGGCGAGTCTCGTTTCTGGACGAGCTTCATCTTCAATGATGAGCCTCGTTTCTGAAGGAGCTTCGTCTTCAATGACGAGTCTCGTTTCTGGGCGAGCTTCGTCTTCAATGACGAGTCTCGTTTTTGGGCGAGCTTCGTCTCCAATAATGACGAAGTTCGTCTTCTGAGGGGTGAGGCATTGCTTGGCGAGGTTCGTCTGTGGATGAACTTCGCCTCTTGAATGAGCTTCATTTCCTAGAGGAGTTTCGTCTCTAATGACGAGCTTCGTCTTCAATGACGAGCTTCGTCACTCTTTTGTTTCTTGGCATTTTTTTAGTGCCTACAGGCACAAGGCACCAGTTTGTCACCTAGCATTGTCTAGTGCTTTTAATAATATCGATTTTGATTAAAAAAAAAGGATAGGAAAACACCTAGGCTTCCCCCTAGATTCCCGCCTAGACGCTTTAGGTCTATACGCTGGGTCCAACGCGTAGGCTGCCTAAGTACCTAATGGTTTTTGTAACCTTGATATGTACATACACATAATATATATTAAGAGGGGAAGGGAGCTCATTCTAGCAAAATCATTCAGAAATTTAGCTCCTTGATTTTAGTCTTTTTAAGAATTTTAAAATAGTTCATTGAGTAAGTCATTGTTACAATTGTTGAGGATGGAAGGAGGGTATTGTCTTTTCTCTTATCCTCACAACTTCATATGATTGTATTCTAGTCCATAGGTAATTATTGGTCAGTTAAAATCATTTAAACATTTAGGTATTTTCTTTTGCTCTTTTAGACTATTCTTTGAGCAAAAAATTGTTGTAATGGTACCATTATATAATGATGTCAATTTCTTTTGCCCTTTGTTTTATGTCCTCCAATTATCTAACTAAAGTTGTCCTACCTTCACACACTTCTTTATAAGTTTGTCTTGATTATATCATGATAGCCGTTTTAGTTCTTATTTCTTGTTTTTGACGATTATCAACTACAAGAAACCCTTTTCATCTATATCATGTTTCTCATGAAACCCCTTATCTAAAATGTTCAAACCCCCATCCCCTCTAAATCCTCAACCCCCAAATAAAACACATGAAACACACATCTCCCATTGTTTATGAAATTAATCTTCTGATGCAGTTTTATTATTTAGATGTTTAGACAGAAGTTCACTTGGGTAGATATTAGAAGTCCGAAAACTTTAGAAATCACAAGAGTTTTTGAAATTGGGCCTTCTATTGTCCATTGTTGTCTCGGTTAGAATTTTGTCACTACAGTCACCCTTTTCATGGATGATGGTACTAGTGACTTGTTGCATACGGTTTTCTTGATTTTGGATCCTTCTGTCACTTGGTTATCTTAAGTTTTCTTGACGTGAGCTATATTCCATAGCATTGTTATCAATGTGCGAGGCGCAATGCGAGGCGCAAAGTCTCTTTACACGCACATGCACAAGGCGCAACGTGATGCGTACGCCTGAGTAAAGCGGGGGGCACACCACACATAATTTTTATACATAATCAAGCATGAAACAACATGTTTATGAATTCACATTAAAAAATATATCAGAATAAATAATATCTTAGTACCAAATCACAATATAAAGTCTTAGTTCTTAATTTTAACACATTCAACATAGTAACAAAGTTCATAATTTTTCAAATCAAATGTTAAATCGAGACTAATATCCAAGCAAAATCAAATAGTAAATGAGGATGAGTTAGGTCCTCAATCGAAGGCTACTAATAAGGCCTTATAGATTTATTTTGCATTTTGGGTTTTGGGTTGTTGAGTATAAAGACCTAATTGAAATATTAACAAAAAAAGAAACCATGTCCTACATGCACCTACACACAATCAAGGTGCTTAAGGGGCACAAAGCAAGCACAAAAAACGCAATTACATCAAAAGCTGGGTACTTCGCCACCGCGCATCATTGCGAAGCACCCAACATTTCGGAGTGCATGAGGCATAGTGATGCGCTCACCATTGATAACACTGTTCCACAATTGAAGTCTTCAGGTGGGAAAAACACATTTCTAATATTGGATGTCGGGGACATGTCGGACGACTAAAATCCATGTTGAATTACAAAAATCGGAGAAATATCCGGGATATGTAGTAAATATCGGATTGCGGTATCAGATGATATCCATATATATAATATAATGTCATAGATGCAACCTAAATATGCTTAATAAAATCAATAGTCTAAAGATAACAAAATGTAAATAACAAGTGAATGAGAGAGAGAGAGAGAGGGGCGAGGAGAGGGAGGGACCTGTCTTTTTCATCTAATCCTTGTTTGTAAACACCACCGACTAGTGAGCTCTCAGTAAATTTTGTCCTAGAGAGGAAGCAAAGGAGAAGAAGCACATCAGTCTTTTCTTGGGGCAAGATTTCGTCCTAGACTCACTATCGAGTTGTTTTAATTGGGAATGTAATAATATAATCGGGTTTGGGTTTTGGGTTCTAAACCCACACCTGAACAAGTAAAGTCCAAAAAACCATCATATCAACCGATATTTGGACTGACATATATCGGCCGAGATGTCCAATATTTCTGACATGCCCCTTTTTTCCCCTCAAATCGCCATATGTCTTTGGAAGTTTGATATCACGTCCGTTGGAGCTCCTGATCTGACAGGTCGGTCGCTATTTAAAACCTTGGGGAGAAGACATTGATGATGCTGATGTGAGTCATATTTAGAAATCCACATGCTATTCCTTGATGCTGACAATCTCTTCATATTGTTGTGGCTTGCATTATAATCTTCAAGAAGCCGGCTGCTGTCTTGCTGAGCCTATCCTGGCAATAGCCTAACCCACCCCATTCATGTTACCTGATAGAACCTTTTATTCACAAAAGATTCCTTTGTAATATTTGCTGCAAAATTTAGGAAAAGGGTCATCTGTGATCAACTTTATTGATGTTCTCGTTTCTCTATTTTATAAACTTGGCTTTGAGTTGTTTTCGTCATAAATATTTCTCAGGAGTGTAAATTGCAAAGATTTATAGATATTCTGTCTGATGCAGTGAGGCTTGCACCAGAAGCAGATTCTCTGGCACTAACTGGATTTGTGCATAATGCAGTAACATGCATCGGCATGCAAACAGATATTCCGGTAATTTTAAAATCCCTTTGTTTTACCTTCAAAACATATAATGTGTCTAAAAGCTTTTGGCAGAGTTGCGCAACTCTTATAAAATTCACGGTAGACAGAAATCACTGGAAATGATCATCTCTGTGCAAGTAGCAAGAATGCCTAAGCAGAATAATTGGAATCTTGCCATATTGGTTCTAGGCAAGCGATATGTTCTCTTGCAGAACATATGTATTTCATGGATTTTCTTTTAGGTTATTGTTTCATCATTACCAATGACCTCCCCCACCCACCACACCCAAAAAAAGAAAAAAGAAAAGAAAAAAACATCTACGATTACCATGATGGAAACAGAATGCCAGTGCTTTACCTCTTTAACCTGGAATCACAGTGAGTTTATTAGATAGTCTCTTGTCTCAAGTAGAACGAGAGTAAATATTTGAGAAAGAAGGAAATTAGATTATCTTGATATTTAGATAATAAAACGTAACTTTATGACCTGGAGTTCTCATTTCAGAACTAGAGGTGTTACGTTTACTAATTACTAGTTCACACTAACTTTGTAGGATGCTTTATGAATATTGATTTGAACCAACTCATTAGCTATATGAGAAATGATATCTTCATAGGAAAAAAATATTGTTTAATCTGTAATGTTTTATCTATTTGTTACATTGTTTTCTATTAGATTTCAAGAAGCACCTCATTTTTTCTATACTTCCAGTTTCTTTTTTCTTTTCTTCTCCTTTAGGATCTTGATAATATTAATTCCTCATCTAACCTGATACCAGGTATATTATAGAGAGAACAAACGGGTGGCAACTTGCCCGTAGCCCAAGTGAAAGAGTTCTTGAGTTTTTGATGAAACTTATCTTTTTGGCTAAGAAGCCTTTTCTGAATACGATCACCTTCTGATGACCTGCATCTTAGCAAGGATCCTTTTGGTTCTCTTTTATGTTTCTCTCTTTTAACCTTGAATACAAGAGAGTAAGTCCTACGTAATTACATGGAATGGATGCTCCAGGCCTGATCTTGGAAAAAAACTTTCTTGACCATTTGCATGTACCACCATTATTAGTCCAATGTTCTTGGTGAAACATAGTTTATAAGAATTAGAGCGTTGTCCTCTCTACCATGGCCTCATCATTATCCTCTTATTATTATGATATGATGTTATGCCATCTTTTTACATTAGAAACCATACATTAGAAACCAAAGTAAGTTTTAGCCTTTGTAGAACTTAAGAAAACAAAAGCATATTTTCTAAATATTCATAGCTCTCTTAGTCCGGAATTGGATAATATATTATTCTTGGTGAAGAACCTAGTTTGAGGTACTCCTCATTAAGAAAGTCAGTATTAAACAAACCTATAATAAAATTTATCACGTCTATTTAGACAAGTTTGGATTCTAGGACTTGATTTAATGCTAGATGAACAACTTACTATAAACAAAGAGGTTGTATGTAAAAGAGTATTTCACAGAACCCCTTTAAACTTCGGGGGTTACCATGGGACCTCCCTGAAAATTATTAGCATGTCTCACAATACCACAGTCCCACACACGTCTCACAATACCATAGTCCCACACACAACATCAAAGTTTCCTATTGCACTCCCTAACAGTGTTAGTGGATCAACAAGGTCTTATTTCTACACAATCAAAATAATGCACCCAGATTTTGTGGGAAACCCCCCAAAGTTCAGGGCTGTTCTAAGAAATTACCCTATGATAAACATTCTATACCATGCACTACAGAAGAGCGCATTTATATGTAGACTATTTCCAGATGATAAGGTTTGCGATGACATGGTTTATGTATTTCCAAATACGCAAACTAAAGGCAATACAATACCCGGTTCATTTCAGGTCATCTTAGATGAAGCGATCGTGAAGCTCGACCCAGACTACTTTTGGTTGGGAGGTGGCGAAGTCTATCTGAAGCTTGGGATCAGAACCCCAGAATTCATCAGTGCTGTCAAGCCATTCATTGTGAACTGCAGTTAACACGCTGAAGTACATCAATATCAAGCCATCTGCACCGTCTGATCTAATCGTGAAGTTCGAGCACTGCTATTTGAAGCTAGGGATTTGGAATGGGGATGTTTGTCTTTTTTGGGGCAGCATCTCTTCTATACTAATCTTCTATTCCTATTGCATTGTTCTATGCGGGGGGCTTCCAATTTGAAGAGGAGCAGCTGCTGGTTTTAGTGCAGCAGGAGGGGGACATTATTGAACTAATTGAGATTGCTGTCTCCTAATGTGGGATTAAAATATGAAGAGATCTCAAGACCATCTTAGTGTAATCCGTGCCTCAAGTGCACATGGTCAGTTCTAGGGTTGTCAAATTAGAAGTCATAGGGAATGTATTAAACTATGCATGAGGCTCAATGGTTTACATTGGATAAGTCAATATTTTGCTTGTTACAGTCAACTCCCCTAGTGAGAGGGTATGATAGCAGGAGCCCCTACTCTGTTGAAGAACAAAGTTTTACTCACTTTTATATAAGAAATGTTTCTCTCCTGGCACTTGCATCTATATTAATCCTTGTACACGTATCTGTTTCTGTCTCTGATGCTCTTCCAGTTTGAATTATGCATTGCTGTGACATGATTGTTATTTATTGTAACAAAGAGTTGCAAATTTTGCATTGCTGTGACAGCAAAAAATGTCTTAGATTACTGAGCAAACGTTCATTTAAAAATGTATGGGTAGAAAACACTATGGTCCATAAGTAATATAATCTTGTAGTTGGCGTTTGATTAGGAGGGCCCCAGCTACTCAAGCTGAATATTTTGACCTTCTAGGCTTTTAGTCAACCATACATGTGATATTCTAACTTGATATAATCATGTTATGATTAAGCTTGACGTAAACTATCGTTTTCTCTATCTTTTTGGATGGATAATGAGTGAACTTGTAGATTTGTGAACACACAAATTATATCTCTTTGTCACACTCCCAACTTTCTGAACTATATATCATCATCTCTTAAGATTGGAGGTCGGCTTAATTTCTACTTTACAATCTCGTGCGTAATTAGCAAGCTTTGTTACACTTGCACAACGGATAAATTCTATCCACCTGGTTACTAATTAGTTATCTTAAGTCATTACTCAATAAATTCATGTTAAATTAGGAATTACAAGTCACAGGCACTTTCAGATCATTATTAACATGTTTTAATTGTTTGTGTGCCTAAAAAGTACACTGAACTCGGAGAAGACCTAGAATACACAGTGTAAAAGTGATCAACACAAGATACATCAGAAGAACTCTCCTCTTCATTTAAATTGCAACAAACCTTTACGTTCTACACAGACTTATATAACTAGCTTGGCGCTCAAATTATCCAATACATATAGATTCACCTACCCAAATTAATCTCTCCATAATAAGATTAATTAGTAACTGCGTAATCCCAAGTTTCTATCTGTTATGGATTGATGGCCCTCCTCGGGGCCTCTGATAGTCGATCGAAACGAAGTCTGCTGCTGCTTCGCCGCTTCCTTGAGACCCTAGGGTTTCTTCATCGGATCGAAACCCTAGCAATGCTCGAAGTTGCTTACACGGTATCACCTACAAGAGAGCAAAGCAACTCCCTGTTGAAATCTAACCACCATCAAATGTGCATCTATATGTAAACTGAGAGCAATATTGATCTTCAATGTAGGCATGCAATCAGCGCAAGAGTACTATATATGCTACGTACCTTAACTAATAAGGACACATCGCAGAAAATAAGCAATGAATTGAGTTTTTACTATGATTCCCAGTGCATCAACTCTCTTAATATATATAATTTTCACTCTTATCAATGCCAAAAAAATAAAATTTTCAAAGTTTTAGAGAAGTATCCGGTGGGCGGTCCGCGGCATTTAATGTGCACCAAACGGATCTCGCTATTGGACCAGTGCACGAATCCAATTGTCCAATGGTCTAACGGTTGACATCCACTTGGTGCACATTTGATGCCATGCGTCCGACCATTTGATGCTTTCTCTAACTTTTAAGAATGTGCATGGCAGATTTTAAATTTACCTTTGATTCAACTTTTTCCAGCAAACCAGTATGAGAAGATGTCATGTCAACTGTAATTCCTGCACATATATTTGTTGTTAAACTGTTTCTCTTGCATAACATTTGGATAAATTATATCATTTGGTGAACCTTTCAAGAAGCCAAAGTAGCAAAAAAAGAAAAAGTGAAAAGACTAAAAATATAGCAAAACTGGGAATATCTTCCTTTTATCATTCACGCATTATATATCTAATATACAATAAGAAGAGAAACAAGGCATCATATATAACCAACACTATCTCATACTTTTGCATGCAGAAGTTCTGCTAGACCAACAAGAAAAAAACGAAACACGCGCGGGGTTGCTTAAAAATGGAAAGAGAGCAGCTCAGTTGTGAGCAGGAGGATGAGTCCGTGGTCCAACATAATCTAAATGAAACCCTGGATACTTGCTACAATTCTTGCGAGCTTGGCGCTTTGAGACCTCGACATGAGACAGGATTTGAACCGCACCTGACGATAAAATCGCCTCTCTCTTCATCGGCACGCCATTTGAACTAGGGATGGTAGTTCCGCCAATCCTCGATCTCTTCTCTAAAGCCTTCAATGAATGTGTACCATGGTTGAGTACATCCGCCATCGAAATGTCCTAATGAAAGCAGACATCATGTTAAAAGATCATCATATATTGAAGCACGTATATGAATCAAATTGATCAGATCATATACCAACCTTGTTCACATTATGAGGTGGCATAGTTAAACCTTTGATACTGCGGCCAGTGCAAGATTCAATATTGGAGAGAGAGAGTACTACTAGAACAAAAAGGAGAAGGGAAGACATTGTGAGCTATAGAGAGAAGTATCCTGCCCTTAATTTCTTCTCCCTTTTCTACGGAGGGATAGAAGGAAAAAGGAACTTGGAGAAGTTCCAACATTGATACTTATATAGGAAACAAGCTAGTAGGACTCTTTTTAGTTTGGTGATTAAGTCGGGATTTGTGCTCAAGTGCATTAATCTGTAAAGTTTTTTTTTGTTAATTTTCAATATTTTTTCTCTCTCTTCTCCTGTATATTATTTTGTCTTTTGTTAGTTCTTTGATCTTTTTGTATTCTTTAGAAGGAAGGAGGAACAAGAACAAGGGAATTAGAGCCCTGTTGTTTATGGTGCAAACGAGGAAGTTCTCCACTTGCACGCATGTGTGTTTCTATCACTATCTATGTGGACCTATCCTAGTAAGACCTAAATTATTGCCAAAAAAAAAAAGAGAGACCATGAAGAAGTGGAGAAGGAATAGAAGTACAACAGAAGGAGATGAGAAGGATTTTATTTTTGTGATTTGGATATGAAGAAATACAGGAAACAACAAAGAAATCAGCCAGGCAGACTGACGGTCGACCGCCGCAGTCGACCGTGAACGTGCACGAAGGCTAGTAGGAGTCGGAGCTGGTGGCGGTCGACCGCGGATGACTGTAATTGATTTTTGCTCTCGGGTTTGTGGTTCGGTCGACCGCGAACCTGCGCGGTCGACCGCCGCGGTCGACCGCGGTCTGTTTGGGCTGGGCCTTTTGGATTTTGACCCGGTTCGTTTCTGAATTGATATATAACCTAAACCTGATTTGTTAGGGTTAAGCAAGGACGAATTTGAGCAGTCTTTGAGAAAGTATTGTTGCATCCAATTGTGGGAGAGTTGTGAGAGATCAAGAGCTTTGTTTTAGGGTTTGATCTGAGAGATTTGTAACTCTACTTGTATTCTCTGATTTCTAATAGTAAGAACTCTCCCCCCTTGCCCCGTGGACGTAAGCAACTTGCCGAACCACGTAAATTGTTTGTTCTTGCTGTGGTTGTGTTTGCATATTAGTTGTGGTTTAGTTCGAGTTATTGTTCGTGTTGCATAAGAAAAGTTTCCGCCGCGCACAACAGGATACAAAACAGACTAATTAATCAAGATTTTTGAATCAAAGTATCACATTACGTACTCTAACTCAGTCATCCGTACGTTCCGGTGTAAGGTGATGTTTTCTTTTGTCCCCAAGTTATATTATATATTAACAGAATGGTCCGTTGGATCAGTGATGACCAAGAATAAATGATTAATATTTATCAAAAATTAGCAAGGGAAGGCCATTATATCATGTAATCATTGTTTAAAGTTAACAGAAACCACATGGGTTCAGCCCAAATAGCATCATTAGCCCCATTATTATCCCCTCACTAGATCTTTTCCATACATGAAATCATGATACCCACAACTTTACATTCTTAATTAGCACACATCTCAGTGTAACAAACAACCACCTCACCTCCCATCTCATCACTCTCCAATGAGAAAGTACAAGTAACTTTGCAATTGGAACCATTGCCATATGCATGCATAGAACCTCACAACATAAGTTGGGAATGGGAGTTAACCAAAATTGGGGGCCTCACTAAGGAACAAAGCTTCTTTTTTGTTCATGAGTAGTTCAAAAAGATATGTAAGATCGAGGCTAGGGAGCAACTAAAAACTTTTTTGCACAATATGTGTAAAGTCATCACGGGCTTTATGCTACCAAAGATAAGTGGGTAAATTTCGAAAGGAAGCGGATTCTAGAAATCTCTCTCTCTCTCTCTCTCTCTCTCTCTCTCTCATATACATACATACACACACGCGTGCGCGCACACATATACATATACATACATACATACATACATACATACATGTTGGTATTAGATGTGTAGACCGAAACCTGGAATCAAAAATCATCAAGTAGCAGAAAACCCAACCATCAGTCGACTGATGGAAGAACCCCAGTCGACTGACGCGACTGTAGGAAACAAAGCTGGAAATAACGCTCTGGTAAGTCAGCCGACACAAGGCAACCAGTTGACTGATTCATACACGAGCAACCCTGTAGAAAACACAGTTTTGACCAGTCAACTGATGCATGTACATCAGTCGACTGATGTCAGGTCAGACGCTTTCCTGGTTCGGGTTGGACTCCTGTTTGAGCTAGAATTTGTATATATATTTGGGCGTTCTTTTGAGGGATTGTACATGAAAAAGGGGGTTTTGAGAACACTTTGAGATCAGAGATCTTAGAGAGAGTGACTGTTTGCAGGCATTGTAATCTTCATCAATATTAAAGGAATTCTCTGGTGTGGCTCCCGAGGACGTAGGCATGTTTGTCTAATCTCGTTAAATCTGGTGTTCTCTCTTTGTTTTATTCTTTCCTGCAAGCTTTCTTTTATTTTCTGTGATTTCTTGCTTGCCTACTTTCGACACAAGATCCGAAAGGGCACGAGTTGTCATTGTTTTAACCCCAACAACTGGTATCAAAGCCTCGTTCAGCAAAGATTTATGCGAGAGCTATAACAAAAGAAAACAAATCGAAGATCGAGAAGTTTGACGGATCAAACTTCGCTACTGGAAGTCAGATGAAGGACTATCTGTACTTGAAGGATCTTTACCGTCCATTGA
Source organism: Asparagus officinalis (assembly GCF_001876935.1). Taxonomy (NCBI): domain Eukaryota; kingdom Viridiplantae; phylum Streptophyta; class Magnoliopsida; order Asparagales; family Asparagaceae; genus Asparagus; species Asparagus officinalis. The sequence continues at coordinate 144,290,312 of NC_033797.1, read as the reverse complement.
TAGACAAAGGTAAGGGAAAGAAGAAGGAGGAATCAGATGAGGACTGAGAAATACTGGATCAGAAGGCTCTAGGGCAGATCCGGTTGTCGCTTTCCAAACCAGTCACCCACAATATATTGAAGGAGAAGACGACAGTGAGATTTATGGAAGCGACCGCAAAGATGTACGAGCAACCACCAGCCGCAAATAAGGTGCATCTCGTCAAGACACTCTTTAACCTCAAGATGGCAGAAGGATACTCCTTAATGTTGCATCTCAGCGAGTTCAATATGATCGTTGATCAACTTATCTCCGTTGACAGCACGTTTGATGACGAAGTACAGGTCCTATTGGTACTATCGCAGTTGTCGGATAGCTGGGCAGGTTGCATGATCGTAATTAGCAACTCGACTGGGAAGGAGAAGTTGAAGATGAGCGAGGTGGTTAGCATGATTCTATCCGATGATGTTAGAAGAAAATCGTCTGAATCAGAATGTTCAGGTTTAGCCCTAAATCTCGAGCAGAGAGGCCGAAGCCAGAAGAAGGGTAACCAGAACAGGAATCAGTCGAAGTTGAAGAAGAGGAGGTCGAACTCGAAGGTGAGACCTATCAAAGGGAAGTGTTGGAACTGCGGCCAGGAGGGTCATATGTCTTGAGTCCGCAAAGCGCCAAAGAAAAATACGAATGAGCAGGAGGCTCATATCGTGTAAGATGCCTTGATCCTTGCTATAGACAGCAATACTGATTCTTGGGTTATTATTTCAGGAGCATCATTCCACGCCACTGCTAATAGGAAGCTTCTTCAGAACTATGTAACAGAAAACTTTGGGAAAGTACAGTTGGGGGACAACGAGCCTTGTAGTATCGTGGGAAGAGGAGATGTGCAGATTCAGATGAAGAGCTCTAAGTGGAATCTAAAGAGTGTCAGACATGTACCGAAGCTAAAGAGAAATCATGTTTTGGTGGGCCAACTTGAAACGAAATGCTATGTTTCAACATTTACCAGGGATACATGGAAGATCTCTAACGGTATTATGATGGTTGCCCGCGGCAATAAAACATGAACTCTCTACCTCACTTCACATGCGAGTGATACCCTCGCAATTGCAGCTAGTAAGGAGAGTGTAGATCTGTGGCACAACAGGTTAGGACACATGAGTGAGAAGGGTATGATGATTCTACACTCTCAACGAAAGCTATCCGGCATCGATTCAGTTGAAGTTGGTGTTTGCGATGATTACATCTACGGGAAGCAAAAGAGGGTCAGCTTTCAGAAGAGTGGAAGATCACCTAAAGCTCAGAGGCTAGAGCTTGTTCATATAAATGTTTGGGGTCCAGCTAGTGTGTCTTCTCTTGGCGGTTTGGCGTATTATGTCACCTTTATTGATGATCACTCAAGGAAGGTATGTGTATACTTCATGAAGCACAAGTCAGAGGTGTTTGGGATATTTAAGAAGTGGAAAGCTATGATGGAGAACAAGACAGATCTGAAGGTGAAGTGTCTGAGATCAGATAATGGTGGAGAATATGAGGTGGAGGAGTTTAAGTTCTGTGTTCTGAATGAGATTCGTTTAGAGAGGACTATTCTAGGGACACCGCAACAGAATGGTGTTGCAGAGAGGATGAATAGGACATTGACAGAGCGTGCGAGGAGCATGCATTTACATGCAAGTCTACCTAAGATGTTTTGAACGGACACGATGCATACAACAACTTACTTAATTAACCATGGGCCATTAGTTCCATTAAACTTTAGGATTCCAAAAGAGGTTTGGAGTGGCAAGACAGTTAATCTCTCACACTTGCGAGTATTTAGCTGCGTGACATATGTTCATATCAGTGACCATGTCAGGACAAGCTAGAAGCTAAGTCACAGAAATGTACATTCATTGGATACGACATCTATGGGATGAGAAGAACAGGAAAATCACCAAGAACAAAGACGCCATATTCAATGAGGAGGTAATGTATAAGGATAAGGACAATGACAAGGATAGCCGAAGTAGTTGGAGCAGCACTAAGGATGCAGGCGGATCCGAGTACATGGATTTAGAGGAACTTTCAGATGGGAGAGACAATATCAATATTGACCGAAGAACGGAGATGACTCCAGGTGCAGAGACGACTACCCAGAGCATGGAGCTTAGGAGGTCATCCAAGGTACCCAAACCGAATCCCAGATATCTTTCATCACTTGATTACTTATTTTTGACAGATAGCGGAGAACCTGAGTGTTATGAGGAGGCTATCTAAGTTAATGAATCTCAGTAGTGGGAGCAGGCGATGTAAGAAGAGATAAATTCTCTCCACTCGAATGAGACTTGGGAGTTAGCCCAGTTACCTGTACAGAAGAAAGCCTTACACAACAAGTGGTTCTACCGAGTCAAGTAGGAGAGTGATGACAGCAAAAGATAAAATGCCAGATTAGTCGTGAAAGGGTTCTAACAATAGGAATGAGTGGATTATACGGAGATATTTCCCCCCGTTATGAAGCTTAAAACCATCAGAGTGGTGTTGAGCTTAGTAATTGCTAAAAATCTCTACCTTGAGCAGTTGGATGTGAAGACTGCATTTCTTCATGGTGACTTGGATGAAGAAATCTACATGAAGTAATATGTTGGCTTCATTGAAGAAGGAAATGAAGAGATGATGTGTAGGCTCAAGAAGAGCTTGTACGATTTAAAACAGGCTCCAAGACAGTGGTACAAAAAGTTTGATAACTTCATGTAGAGCAATGACTATGAAAGATACAATGCAGATCATTGTTGCTACTTCAAGAGGTTCAAGTCCAGCTATATCGTGCTATTACTGTATGTTGATGATATGTTAGTTGCAAGACCGTGTTTAGAGAAGATAAACAAATTAAAGAAGCAGTTGGCTAATGAGTTTGCTATGAAAGATCTGGGTGCAGCAAAGCAAATTCTTGGGATGTGAATTAGTCGGGATGTGACTGAAGGGACGTTGAGGTTGAGTCAGACTGAATACATCGAGAAGGTACTTTAGAGTTTCAACATGGAGAATGCTAAGCCCGTTGGTACGCCTCTTAGAAGTCAATTCAAGTTATCTGAGGAACAATCACCCAAGACAAATGCAGAGAAGGAACACATGAGCAGAGTGTCATATTCATCATCCATTGGTAATCTTATGTACGCGATGGTTTGCACGAGGCCAGATACCGCCAATATAGTAGGAGTTGTGAGTAGGTTTGCAAGCAATCCGGGGAATCAACATTGGGAGGCCGTGAAGTGGATATTGTAATACTTGAGAGGGACTACAAATATGCCACTGTGTTTCAAGAGGAGGGAGTTGGTACTGCGAGGATACGTGGATGTAGATTTCACCGGTGATCATAATACAAGGTAAAGTATCACAGGGTATGTTTATACTTTAGCGTCGATAGCTGTGAGTTGGGTCTCACGTTTGTAGAAAATAGTAACATTATCTACGACTAAGACAAAGTATGTCGCAGTGACTGAAGCCAGCAAGGAGATGATTTGGCTGACTGAGTGCTCGGAAGAGTTGGGTTTGAAGCAAGGGAACGGCGTTCTTTATTGTGATAGCCAGAGTGCTATACACATTGCTAAGAATCCAGTATATCATGCTAGAACGAAGCACATCGACGTACGTTACCACTTCATACGCTCGCTGATAGAGGACGAGAAGTTACAATTGGAGAAGATTTTGGGGAGCTAAAATATTGCAGATATGTTGACGAAAACAGTGACCGTTGACAAACTTCAGTTGTGCGCAACTTCAGTTGTGCGCAACTTCACGCGTAGGAGATGAGGGTGGAGCCACACTAGGAGGAGCTAAGATCACCGAGATTGATGTTGATTGAAGAATAAAACTTTTCAGGGGAGGAGAAGATGCTTGCGAAGATGGCAGAAGTTCATGAGAGCTCGTTGATGGTGGTTTTGTCTCCAAGTGGGAGATTGTTGGTATTGGATGTGCAGACCAAAACCTGGAATCAAAAATCAACAAGTAGCAGAAAACCCAACCATCAGTCGACTGATGGAAGAATCCCAGTCGACTGACGCGACTGTAGGAAACAAAGCTGGAAATCACGCTCTGGTAAGTCGACCGACACAAGGTAACCAGTTGACTGATTTGTGCACGAGCAACCCTGTAGAAAACACAGTTCCGGCCAGTCGACTGATGCATGTACATCAGTCGATTGATGTCGGGTTAAACGCTTTCCTGGTTCGGGTTGGACTCCTATTTGAGCTAGAGTTTGTATATATATTTGGGCGTTCTTTTGAGGGATTGTGCAAGAAAAAAAAAGGGTTTTGAGAACACTTTGATATTAGAGATCTTAGCGAGAGAGAGTGGCCTTTTGCAGGCAATGTAATCTTCATCAATATTAAAAGAATTTTCTGGTGTGGCTCCCGAGGACGTAGACACGTTTGCCGAATCTCGTTAAATCTGGTGTTCTCTCTTTGTTTTATTCTTTCCCGCAAGCTTTCTTTTATTTGCTCTCAGCCTCAAGACTTCCTCCCAAACCCTTCTTGGATTAATATTAATTAAGCTAAGACCCTCTGGCAGTTTTTTATGTTAGCTTTCTTTCTCATCCAATAAGATGAAACGCCGTCCCCTGGCGAGTGGCGTCAAGAGTTATCGGATCCAATAAGATAATTAATATTATTTTGAGCCATATGAATTGTTTTCTCCAAAATATCTGATCCACCTGTTAAAAACTATACACAGAGTGCACACTGTACAGAGTTTCATCAAATCACTTGTTAAGGAGCCTCCCCTGGGGATACATTGATTTTTTTTTTTTTTTTATTAAAACAGAGACCAAGTAGAAACGCAGACGAGAGTCATCCCAGAGTTCAAGGCTGAAGCCCCCCAAAGGTGTTCTCTCCGCTGTAGGTTACATATAAAAAGCCATCTTCGTCTTTCTTCTCTTCATAAATGGTAGACAACACAGCCCCTGACGATCAAAGCAAGAAGAAGATCAGCTAACATACATGGAATTGTCGAAACTAACATTACTGCCAGCTCGAGTGTTTGGAGAAAAGGTACTATGAAGGCCCCCAAATAATATAAGAAGGTAGGCTCGCCTAACAGAAATCTAGCACAGATCTTGATGCATGCATCACCGTCAACTATTTATTCCGTCAACGTCTATTAGTGCGGTTGCTATCGGTGAAGCACTGGTAGATAGTTTCTCCACACCGGTAGCTGATAGTAATGAGTGCATCAAGATTTGTGCTTGGCCAAATGTCCTCGCACCCCCATTTCCCAACAGGGTTTTCTATAGAGAGCCCCAGTAGAATTTTTTTTCGCCTATAGGTTTGCGAGAAAACAATTCACAAAAACATCTCTATAGAAAACCATAGAGTAAGAAGAAAATTGACGTGCGTGTCCTCGATCAACTTTAAGACTTTGTTGGGACATCTGCCATGTTGTCATTTACAAACAAAAATCTTTTGTGCTGAGAGACATAGTGTATCCTCTTCCTCGATGTATGATTTTCTATAGAGGGTCATGTATAGGATTATTTTTTCCCGGAATTTGTTGGAGCTTACCTGTAGGTGGAAGCACATTGTCGACAAAGATAAATATTGCCTTCTCTGCGCTTAGCTTTATTCTCTTGCGAATTACATATACAAACTGCCCTACTGTCAAATCTGCTGGAACCAGATATCTGGACGCATAAAAAAGAAAACAAAGTGCATACGTTATCTCTTGCAAACTATACAAAACCAAAGCACGGATGACCCAGATGAATTAAAAATGTGCTTACTTCTTCTTGTCAATATTTGGTATATCGCTTCTCTCTGCCTTCTCCACAATTACCTTGAAAATAATGGCAGGCATTTCAGTCCATGAACCATGTTAAACACTTAAAAGGAGATAATGTTCATATCTTTACAATCAATAGTTAAGATTCCAGTAATAAAGAAGCATAACTGAAAGAGGAGACTTTCTCTAAGATGTATTAACCAATAACTTTATTTGGAATTCCCCCATCCCTTTGAAGGTTAAAATTTTTTTCTGGATTGCCAGTAAGCACAAGTTGAATACCAGGGATAATCTGATATCTAAAGGTTGGGGGGGAGCCCTCTCTGCCCACTTTGTAACGAGGTAACTGAGTCTCACGACCATCTATTCATAAGGTGTGTCTTTGCGTTTTCTACGTGGTCCCTTCTCCTTCCTCTGGTTCCTCCAGCAGCTCGGCCTCATCACCTGGAAGATTTGATCTCCCTAAACTTCAACTCAGTCCTCCACCAGGATATTGTCTTATTATGGAGAGTTTTTTTACCGTGCTTCTGCTGGTGTATATGGAACAGCCGAAACAATTTTATCTTTAACGGTATAAATGTATGTCATCATCGCATTGCCTCTAATATTGCAAGATATGTTCTATTTTGGACAGGCAACACTGGTAGCAAATCAGGACCAAAGCTACATCAAGCTGCCATTAACCTGGGTTTGAAGCTCACAGCACAAGCTAACAGTGATGTAGACGTGGGAGATAATTTCTCTTCTGCTGGTTGATCTCTCCCTGTCCTCCTCCCTCCACTCCAGTCTCTCGGCCAAGCTCCTTTTGATGTTCTCTAGTATTCCTTGTAGTCTCTGAAGCTTCCCAGTCTTTTTTGAAGCTTCTGGTGTTTCTTTTGGTTAGATGTTTCTCTAGTTTTCAGTGTATCAGTTTCATCTCGAGATCAGTCTCGTATTTTGATGTTTTTCTTTTTTGGTTAGACAATCTCCAGGTGTTGGTTATGTAATTATCCTACAGAACATGTTCTACACCCCCCCCCCCCCCCCAAAAAAAAAAAAAAAAAAAAAAAAAAAAAAAAAAAAAAAAAAAAAAACCATTTCCAATGTGCATTGAGCAAAGGGAAACTACTGAAAGAAACCCATTATCTAGCCTACTCTTTTCCCATAAACATGCGACTGATATGGGACTCTAGTTAACAATAAAATTTTAAGTTCCTTTTCAGCAGCATAACCAACAGAAATGACTCTAAAATCTTTACCATTGATTTCTAGGAGGTTTATGACGGCACCGTAACCATTAGTGACCTTTCCAACAAATATAATTGGGAGATAAAAAACACATCTACTTACATTCCTGTTTATGAATATGATGGGTCAATATTTTCATAGCATAGAGGCTCTAGCCAGCCAGTTTTAAAGCAGCAATGGCTCTTATACTGTTATATGCATTTTGACCCACAGTTTCGGCAGCTTGCTTAGACCTGTTCAGCAGATTGCTTAGATCCGTGCACATACTCTTTCAAGGGTGGCTGCTTGGCCTACCGCCCGCCCAAAGCTAAGCGGGCTGCTTAAACGGTCCACCCAACAATTTCAAAAAAAAAAACTATAGTGCCAAATTCCCATGTTGTTTATTGACACATTTTTAGTAGAACTATAAAACTAATAGAATGTTTAACCAATGAGAAGAAAAGAGACGAGGGAAAAGTAGCTCTTGGGTTCAGCAAGGAAAATACAATATAATGCCAAATTCCTACTAACAACAATTCTGATTTAAAAAGATGAATAGATATATTAATGCTAATTTATTAGTAAGCTCATATATCAAGATATGGTTGACAACATAGCACTTCACTGTTCAAAAGTTTAGCAGATTGAATTTTTCAAACTATAGTGCAGAGTCCTAGAATAGCATGCAAAGGATCAATGACAGCAATGGCTCCAGGCAAACACAATGCTTCAGATGACAGATATTATGCCCAAGGTAGCATAGAGTGAAAAAGAGTCAAGAATTCGACAAAACCAACATTAATTATTTAAAAATTTCAAAGTATTGTGTCATTACCTACTTGTAGGAAAATTTTGATACACTAAGTTTAAACCACAAAAGTACATAGGCATGTGCCAAGAAATGTGTCTAATCAGATAAAAATAACAGGAAGGGAGGAAATAAGCAGAGGAAAGAAAGAGTAGAGAAGAAAGAAACACTGGACAAAGAAAGATGAAAGGAGGGGAGCAAAAGAAGAATGTTACAGAATTAAACTCAGAAGAGACATACACTTAAAAGGCTAAAGACAAATATCTGAACCAGTAAAGACAAATGAATACGCTAAATATAAACCTTAGAGCATAACAACCTATATGAATCATGAACATCTATTTTAGCCCTCTTCTACCAAATCGAGAAGAATACTATAGACAATGAGCGCGTGCACACACATACACAGCACTCACTCATGTGCACGTGCATTAACCTGCATTATATCTAATATCCTGACTGATGTTTAGAATATGTTAATTGCTGCATATTGACACTTCTTACTAACAAATCACAAGTCTACTGCATCTGACAGTGAAAACCAGTCAGATTTAGACTATATATGTTACGTAGTGTTCTAATACAACATATTCTGAACTGACTTCCAAATCTCCTGGCCTATCAGAGGCTTCATAAATAAAAAGAAAATAGAAAGATAAATCATAACCATATTCATGTAAGTGTAAATTCATGTCCAGGAAAAAAACAATTCTGATTTTAGGTTGCCTGGCAACTAAGCACAGAGGCTACATAAGCAAATATAACACTTGAGAAAACACTCAAAGCTGCTTATTCACAAAACACATATCTAAGTCAGCCCACAGCTACCAAATACTATTTAGATACTAGATGAGCCTGAATCTAAAGGTGCATAAACAAGAGAAAATGAGCCTAGCAATGTTAAATATTAAGTTAATTGGCAAAATGAGTCCAGTAATGTTAAATGTTAAGTTATCTGGCCTACAAATTCTTAAACCTTATGCATGTATATATGCAGTCCAAAATGTATGACAAAAAAAGTGAAGGAAAAAAACATGAAAATCAACATATCCTCTCCAAGGGCTAAATAGAAATACAAGGAAGAGCTTTTTACATGGTTAGCTTAGCTATAACTATTTCATTCTCGCCGGTTATGTGTAAACATCATGTAATACTTAATCTTTAGAAAACAATTTGACACCAAGTCAAACATCACTTTAAAGAAAAAAAAAAGATATCCACTCTCCAAATCACGTCATGGTCAGGCCATAGGCCATTGGCATGTGATTCTACAACAGAATTGCCGCTAAAACGCTGCAAGATAACAATCCAGTAAATGCACTTGGCGTGAGTGATATGCAAAATATACTTTTGTATCATGAACAGTGATCAACCATGAGAATACCAAAAAAAGCATGAAAAGGCAGCTCCTGCTAAACATGTACAAACGATATTTGATCTCTTACGATAATTGTTTAAGTATTACATTAAGTTTCATCCATTAGAATTAGTTCTAAGAACAAGAACGACGAGTCAAGCCACAGATATACTTATAAAGATCAGAATTTAATTAACACATAGGAAAAGCAGCACTTTATGGATGATCATCAGCAGTTGATGTTAAATCATCAATTCCAGGTCTAAGCAGAATATATTAACATCACAATTTGCAACAAAAACTAAAAAAAATTCTTTTTTTCATTTTAAAGCAATATCTTCCACGAGAACCACAGCCATGCTTACCAATTTCAACTCTTTTTAACATCCAAACATGTGATTCACAAAAAGGCATCAATTTACACAATACAAGCTAACAACTAAAAACATCAAAAGTAATAATAAGACAAAAAATTATGAAATAAAAAATCTTACCGGAATTCTATCTGGGTACTTATCCCTGATCCTCGCTGCCTCAGCCTTTCTCTTCTCTGAACATTAAAAAGAAAAAAACCCCAAAAATCATCAATACCCATCATCTGCAACAAAACCGATTGATATATATGTATATGTGTGTGTGTGTACATATATATATATATTTTAAAAAGGGTCAATAAATACAAACCAAGATCATGCTCGAGCTTGAAAGAACTCTTCGCCATCCCCTAAAAACAACTTCAACTACAAATTATAAAGATATTGAACGAGATTATAGAGGGAGGAAGAGAAACCGGTTGCTTTTGCTTTAGGGTTAGGTGATCCGAAGACTAAATGGATAGGATTGAGATGGCTTTCCCAAACTTAGCTTCTTTTTCCACTATTATTATTTGTTTCTCTTCCTAATAAGTGGAGGAAGCGTGTGGCTTTTGGACTTTTCAAAGCTGGAAACTTGCAAATCTCCTTCTTTGTTATTAGAGTGTTATATCTAAAAACCCCCCCGTTTATTTTCAATTAATACATAAACCATCTTTAAAATATTTTTTATTATAATTAATTATCTAAATCCACTTTTAAGTCAAGTTTCTTCGGTAATAATTAGTTGTCAAATATTAAATATATTATTAAATATATTAGGGAGACGATCCTTAATTGAGGTTAAGGTAGGGTCAATTATCGAACAAATGTAAATGAAAGGTGGACCCAAATGGTTGATTTCTAAAAACACACTTTTAAAGGTAGCTGTTATATCAAGCAAATGACTAAGTGTTAATTCCCAGTGAGAGACCGACATGTGTCTCACCTTTGCCTAATTAGTCATATTCGGTAATAGACGACTCGAGCGACTTTGACAACTAGCTCTTGTAGGTTGACAACCTTCGAGACTGACTAAAAGGGCGGTACTTGTCGGCATACTTACAAGATCAAGACAAGAGGCGTCATCACTCTGTATATCATCCGTGGTGACCCCACTCCCCCTCGGCACTCGACCCTTCATGGTCGACAACATTTGAGGTAGACTAAAAAGGCGGTACTTGTCGACCTCCATGGAGACGAGTCGAATGGCGGTGTATCCTCGAGCCCCACACCGACCTTCGATTGCTATCACATTAAATGCATGATCAGAATCATCATTGCTCCAGCCCAGAAAGTCTTTATGACTCATCGGACCTCATTAGCATTATGGACACTCAGTCACTCTCACATTAAACGTAGGGATGACTAATCCTCGTCTGTAGCCGATACATGTAAAGTAAATGCCGACTAAGCTGCTTGCTTAGACTCGGCTGGAATTACGCATTTTCCATTTTGATCTACTATAAATATAAAAGCAAGATGATGTTTGTTGCTTAGGGTAAGAAAATTCTGCCTAGAAAACCCCTAAACACTTATCTCCTTCTTCTCCACTCAAGCTCTGAATTGACTTGATCGTCGGAGGAACCACCGGAGATCCCAACTCGGACCCCTTAAGAGGTTTTCATGTACAGGACAAGACTTTTGCTCAAGAATTAATCGTTTGAAGAAGCTTGACGACCCTAACAACCCACCTAATCCAATCTCAAACCCCATGTTAGATAACTGACATTAACAGTTTAACACCCAAAGTGGGGCCTTTCATCCTTCTTCACACAAGATGGATGGTTCTTACCACCCAGGCCGATCCTTCAACCCTTCTGCTGAAGATCCACATATGAGCTATGTCACTCAAACCTAGTTGGAAGAATCCGCTCGGAGAATTTCTCAAACTCTCCAATAACAGTTCATTTTCTTCAACAAGGAACTCCTCAGCCAGATTCCTCCACAAGAACCTTTTCCATCATTTCCATCATTTGTTCCTCCTCCTTCGCCTCCTGTGGGTCAACTGCTCATCCCTTCTCATCTTTTGTTTGCTGCTCAGGCCAATCAACGAGCTCCAGAGGACTATGAATACACATCCCACTTGCCATGCTAGCAGACTCGCTTCGCAGCTCCTCCTCGGCCACCTCAGCAACACATGGAGACGACAAGGGAAAGCTCTAGCCTTGGTCATGATGGATGGAAGTGCGCCGCATGGGCGACATCACTCGATCCCTGACATCCTTATGTCGCTCCAAGGCCTTCTATCACCAACCCTGCGTCTGGTTACGATCGGACCTTCAACCCAGTTGCTGAGACCAAGGGAGGGAACACTCCCCTTGCCGAATGGATCATGAACGCCCACTACGACAAATTCAAGATGCCTTACATAGATAAGTATAAAGGCAAAGGGGGATCTAGCTGAGCATGCTTAGAATTTTTATGATAAGATGAACATCCAGTAGGTGTAGGATCTGATAATTTGCATATCCTTGTCGATCACCTTGACGGGAAGTACCAAGTTATGGTGGAAGTCAATGGAGAAAAGATCATCAATAACTTCGAGCAGCTCAGCCATAAGTTTGTGTAGGATGTGCATGAAGAGTCGATTGGGGGTCAGGCCTAACCTCCTCATCTTGGTCATCCTTAGGCTGACCAACCCAACTATCTCAAGCAGAACCTACTCCCGACTCCTAGCCTTCCTCATCCATGTTGTCAACATCCAATACTAGCCCACCTTCCTTCCTCTCTATCTCTTTGAGGGTGTCAAGGCAATTGTTGACGCAAGAGGGGTAGTAGAAGTGATTTGGGTTGGGCTTGAACTGACGAGGGATCTGCACTAGGAGTAAAAATATGGTTATCATTATAGCGATTACAAATTGGTTGGAATAACTAAAAATGGCCATAAATCATGGGCTCATAAAATTGTAAATTTTAAACTATAAAAAATTATTTTCTAATGGGTAGGAATAAATAAAAATGTCCATAAATAGTGAGTTATAGCCTTATAGGTCATAAACTCCTTAATTTTGGACTCCTCGAAAATATTTATCAATGCGAGCAAATAGCTACAAATAGCTAAAAATCGTAGGTTATAGCTCATAAAATCATAAATATAGACCTCCACATAATTATTTTCCATTAAGTCGGGATGACTAAAAATAACCATAAATTATTGATTAAAACTCATGAAAACAAGAATTTACATCTCCATGAAATTATTTGTCAGTGGATCTGAAAGACTAAAAATGGCCAAAAATCTTGGTTTATAGCTCTTGAGATCAAGAACTGTAATCTAGCGAAATTATTTGCTAGTGGGTAGAAATGACTAAAAATTACCAAAAACCATGTGTTATAGCTCAAGAAATTTTGAATTTTGACCTAAACAAAACTAATTGCCAGTGGCATGACATGAATAAAACTAGTTAAAATTCATGGATTATAGCTTATGAAATTATGAAGTCTCCATAAAATTGTTTCCTACTATGTAAAACCCTATAAATTTGAATATATTGCAAAAAATATTATTAAATGATTTTTATCATGTTTGATACTATTCTAGGATGAATGAGTATAGTTGTAATCGATTTGAGATCGATTAAGTACACATATACATGTTTAATAGAGTGAACATGCACAAACATAAGAAATCAATCGGTAGAATACACCTCTGGTCGGTCGACTGATCTCAAGCCATCAGTAAACCGATAGGCACTTATCAGTCAACTGATGGCAAGCCATCAGTCGATCGACGAGTGCACAGTCTGGGCAATTTGAGTTTCGAGTCAGTTTCGTTTCGTTTCGTCCCGTATGTGTGTGTGTGTGTGTGTGTGTGTGTGTGTATTTCTCCTGTTTTCCTTTATCTTTCATGTGAATAAACAACCACTCTCTCCCCTCAAAGCCCTAAAACCTATTTTGGTAAATTTTGAGAGCTTTGAGAAGCAAAATCAAGAGGAGGGCGAGATTCACAGCTTTTGGTGAAGGAGGATCGTTCTCACGCATGTTTGGAAGTTCAGCACGACTTGTTGAGGTGAGTTTCATCTCCTCCAAACCCATCCCCTATTTTTAAATATTTTTATTTGGTTTTATCGAATCTTTAAAACCTAGTTTATGTATGAAGATCACACTTTTTGAACCGTATGACATAAAGATCTAATCTTTTTGATTTAAAAAAATATAAAATAGATTTTTAGTTTTGGGTTTAAGTTTTGAACGTGATTTAACATGAGTTTTGATTAAAGTTAGTTGTTTTCATAATGATCATACATATATACACATTTTAGGGTTTTAGCTTTAATCCCAATTCCGTATTTGTTTTTTCATGTAATAGAATAAACCCTAATATACCTTAAACAAGTTTTAATACATAGAGTTTATTGAAGATTTTTGATTTTTGCTGAATATATGAGAATATATAACTTTTCTCTGAAAACTGGATTTTTGTTCTGATCGGTCGACGGACCAAGGATGATCAATCGACCGATAGGTCATCCAACAGTTGAGAGTTTTCTCTGGTCGGTTGACCGAACCAAGGGCATCGGTCAACTGATCATTGCCTGTTTGTGTGCATGTTTTGCACGTAGCTCCGGTCGACCGAGGAGATGTTTTGGTCGACCGATAGAGGTTGTTTTGCATATGATGAATCTTCATACGCGTTGATCGTGAACACAAAGTATGAGTCGCATATCGGTACACATGTGTACTTTATGAGAGTACACGTATTGGATTTGAGCACGCACGAGCGGTTGGAGGTGCATAACCTATATTTTGAGTTTGTCATGTTAGAAAATAACATATATTGCATTTCATGATAGTTAGATACTTGAGTGGGTTAATTGGTATATCGCAATGAGACCACAGTAGACTACACTCAAAATGGCTAGTTGGTATACTGCAATGAGACCGCAGTAGACTATACTCCATTGTGCATCATTATTTTCTAGAATAGGGTGATATGCCTATTTTCGTAGGGCGATTGAGTAGGGTAGGTGATGCCATAGGATATTGTGAGCGCCTTACTCAACATTATTATTTTCTGACAGAGAATCACATATATTGTATTCATGCTCCCATGTTAATTACGTGAGAGTAGGGTATAAGACTAAAGTTGGCATACACGACATATTCTATGCGAGCTTCATTTTATCGAATGTTTATTCTTGTGACTGTGCTACCTACCCGAGGGTAGTGTGAGATGTTTGACGTGACTTGTATTGGATGAGATTTGGTAATATGTTGTTCTTTTATGTATTGTTTTATTCATAGGATTTGGAGTTAGGATTTAGTAATTTATAATTTGAGACATGGTATATACATGAGAGTTTCCTTGTTTGGATTATTTTGCTCGACGTACTAATTCTTGTGTTGTAGATTTCTAAATCTCAATTTTCTTTTAGTTCAGGATAGATGATTTATATATCTATATGTAATAACTTGTATTTTCCTACACCTACCCCCTCTCTCTGGGGACGGTAGAGATGATCTCGTTAGCGCTTTGACGCTTATTGTTTCCCCTCTTTTTAGGCAGCAAGTCAGGCGTCTGGAGAGTTGCAGGTTGACGGAGCTTCGACTTAGTTTCCGTCATTTATTATTAGTAGTTATTTATGCTCCATAATATTTATTATTTGTTTTTCAGACATTAGAGTTGTTTTCATTTTGAAAGGCTGAGTGTCTTAGTACTATTTCAGTTGACTCTTATGTATTGAGATATTTTACATTTATTCTAGTTTCTCAGTTGTACTCTCTTTTATCCAGTTGGAACATGATTATGACTATTTTTAGATATCTCTTCTTTATATCATGTCCATTGCATTCTTATCTTTACTTTATATGATTTATACCTACACTTGGTTATTGTTGATTCTACAAGAGAGATATTACTGTGATGATAAAACGTGTTGTTGTACAGTGTGGGTGCATGGCAGATTTAACATCTTTTGATTCACCTTGGACTGCAGTCTTGTGCGAAACTAGGGACGTCACATACTAACTTGAAATAACTAAAAATATGTAAAAATCATGGATAGTAGCTTATGAAATCGTAGATTTTGGCATCTGTGAAGTTATTTGACAATGGGTCTGAATGACTAAAAATGGTAAAAAAAATTATGGGCTATAGCTTATGAGATCGTGAATTTTTAACTCTGTGAAATTATTTTTCAATATATAGAAACAATAAAAAATTACCACCAATATGGGTTGTAGCTCAAAAATCCTACATATTAAATTGCATGAAATTGTTTTTAAGTGGTAGAAATGAATAAAAATAGATAAAAAAGTAGGTTATACGTCATGAAATAATGAATTTTAGCATCTGTGAAATTACTTGCCATTGGCTCAAAATAACTAAAGCCTACTATAAATTGTGGGTTATAGCTCATGAATTGTGAATTTTTACTACGTGAAATTATTTTCAACTAAAAACTACCACAAATCATTGGTTATAGCTCATGAAGTTATAATTTGGCTTGTAAGAAATTATTTGCCAATAGATCGTAATGATTAACATGGTAAAAAATCATGGGTATAGCTCATAAAATTGTAAAATTTAGATCCACAAGTTATTTTTCAATGCCTAGAAACAATTGAGAATGGCCTTAAATAATGGGGTATAGCTCTTCAGATTTTGAATTTTGGACTCCATGAAAATTTTTGACAATGAGAAGAAATGATTAAAACAAAAACAATTGTGGGTTATCGGCTTATAGCTCATGGACTCATGAATTTCAGCCTCCACAAAATTGTTTGCAATGTTTTGGAACACAAAAAATGTCTAGAAATCATGATAATTATATATCATCAAATCATGAATTTTTAGCTTTTGTGAAATTATTTTTCAATAGGTCGGACAACCTAACAATAACCACAAATAATGGGTTATAGCTTATCAAACTTGAAGTTTTGGCCTCTATGAAATTATTTGCTAAATAGCTCAGAACGATTGAAAATACTAAAAAAATCATGGGTTATAGCTCTTGCATTCATAAATTTTGGCCTACGCAAAGTTATTTTCCAATTTGTGGGAACAAATAAAAACAACCACAAATTAGGGCAACAGGTTATGAAATGTAAATTTTGGTCTTCATAAAATTATTTGACCATGGCTTGGAACGACTAAAACTGGTCAGAAATTGTTGGTTATGACTCACAAATTTGTGAATTTTAGACTCCATGAAATTATATGCAATTGGCATGAAATGACTAAGAGTAGCCAAAAATCAATTGTTATGGCTCTTGAAATCATAAAGTTTGGACTCCATGAAATTATATTCCAATAGGTAGAAGTAATAAAAAATGACAACAAACCATGAGTTAGCTTATGAAATCCTGAATTTTGGTTTTCGTGAAATGATTTGCTAATGGGTGTAAACAACCAAAATGATAAAATATTATGTGTTGTAACTCATAAAATTATGAATTTTAAACTTCATGAAAATTTCTTCCAATATATAGAAACAACTAAAAATCACCATAAATCATGGGTTATATAAATCATAAAATCCTAAATTTTAGACTCTACAAAATTATTGATTATTAGGTAGAAATAGTTAATAATCATGCGTTATAGTTCATGAAATCGTTTGCCTCTGTTAAATTGTTTGCCAGTGGATAAAAAATATCAAAAGTTTACAAAAATTATGGGTTATGAAATCATAAATTTTGGTCTTTGTAAAATTATTTTCTAATGGGCCAGAAGGATTAAAAATGCCCACAAATCATAGGTCATTGCCTATGAAATCATGAATTTTGGACTCCGGGAAATTATTTTACAATGGGTAAAAATAAAAAAAATTTGGCCAAACATCGTGGGTTATAGCTCATGAAATCGTAAAATTTGGACTCTATGAAATTATTTTTAAGTTGTAAGAAATGTATAAAAATTGCTAAATTCATGGATTTTGGCTCATGAAATCATGAATCTTGTCCTCCTAAGATTATTTACAAAAAGGTCAGAAATCATCGATTATAGGTTATGAAATAATAAATTTTGTCCTCTGCGATCTATTTTCCAATAGGCCAAAATTACTAAAATTGGCCAAAAATTAAAGATTATAGCTTAGAAAATCGTAAATTTAGGCTTCTGTAAAATTATTTGCCTATAGCTTCGAACGGTTAAAAATTTCCAAAATTATGGGTTATAGCTCATGAAATCATGAATTTTGGTCTCCGGAATTATTTGTCAATGTGTCAAAAGGACTAAAAATGACCAAAACTTATGGATCGTATCTCATAAAATCGTAAAATTTCCCTCCATAAAATTATTTGCTAATTGGTCAAAATGACTAAAGTGGGCAAAAATCATGGGTTATAGCTTGTGAAATAGTAAATTTCAACTTCCTTCAAATTATTTGCCAATGGCTCTAAGCGACTAAAAATAACAAAAAGTGACGCGTTATAGCTCATAAAATGGTGAAATTTTGTCCTTAGATAATTAATTTTTAATGGGTAGAAATAACAAAAAAAGGCCACCAATTGTAAGTTATAGCTTATAAAATCCTAAATTTTAGACTGTGTGAAATTATTTTTGAATAGCAAGAAATGACTAGAAATAGCAAAAAAACAAAACTTATAGCTAATGAAATTGTGAAATTTGGACCCCTTGAAATTATTTGCTAATGGCTCTGAACAACTAAAAATGTATATAAATTGTAGATTACAGTTCATGAAATCATCAATTTTGGCCTTTGTGAAATTATTTCAACTAGATCATAAAGACTAAAAAATGTCCACATGTCATTGGTTATAGCTCATAAATATATGAACTTTAGCCATCATGTGATTATTTATCAATGGCTTGGAACTACTAAAAATGGTTAAAAAATCATGGTTATAGCTCATTAAATCGTGAATTTTGGCTTATGCAAATTATTTACCAATGGACCAAAACAATAAAAAATGACACAAAATTTTTCGTCATAGCTGATGAAATCATGAAGTTTAGACTCCATGAAATTATTTTCCAATTGATAGAATTGGCTAAAAATGGCCATAAATATCAGGTTATAGCTGAAAAAATCTTGAATTTTGAAGTCCATAAAAATATTTGTCAATGGGAGTAGTTGACTAAAAATGATATAAACAATGGATTATAGCTTATGAAATTGTGAATCTTAGCCTCTGTGATATTATTTGTTAATGTTTCGGTTTGAATATGTCCAAAAATCATGAGTTATAGGTTAGAAAATTAAATTTTTTGTCTTTTTGAAATTATTTTCTAGTAGATCGGAAAAACTAATAATGGCCATAAATTATGGGTTATAATGTCATGAAATTGTGAATTTTCACCTTTATGTAATTATTTTCATATAGCTTGGAATTATTTGCTAGGGAATTAATTTTCAACTAGTTGAAATCATGACTTTTAGCTGCTAGGGAATTATTTTCATAAATTCATGATTTCATGTACTACAACTTATGCTTTTTGGCTATTTATAGCCATTTCTACCCATTCAAAAATAATTTCACGTAGTCCCAAATTTAAAATTTCCTAAGCTATAACCCATATTTTTTTAATTGTTTAGACCCATTGATAAATAATTTAATAGAAGCTAAAAGTCATGATTTTATGAAATATAACCCATGATTTTGCCCATTTTCACTCATTCTAAATAATTAGCAAATAATTTCATGAACTATAACGCATGATTATTAACTATTTCAAGCTATAAATTATTTACCAATTGCTCAGAACAACTAAAAGTGACTATAAATTATAGATTATAGCTCATGAAATCATTAATTTTGGCTTTTGGGAAATTATTTTCAACTGGGCCAGAAAGAATAAAATTGGTCACAAATTATTGGCTATAGCTAATGAAATTGTGAATCTCAGCCTCCGTGAAATTGTTTATCAATGGCTTGGAACCACTAAAAATGGCTAAAAATTATGGATTACAGCTCATAAAATCATAAAATTTGGATTGCATAGAATTTTATCAATGGGTCAGAAAGAAGAAAAATTACCAAAAATCATGGGTTATAGCTCATGAAATCTTGAATTTTAGAATCTGTTAAATTAATTTCCAGTGGGTGGAAATAACTAAAAATGGCTGCAGAATGTGGGTTATATCTCATGAAATGTTGAATTCTAGATTCCACAAAAAAATTTGGCAATGGGAAGAAATGACTAAAAATGGCCAAAATCTATGGCTTATAGCCCATGGAATCGTGAATTTTGGCATTCATAGAATTCTTTTCCAACGGTTTGGAACAAAAAAATTCCACAAATCTTGAGATTTATAGCTCATGAAATCATGAATTTTGGTCCGTGAATATAATATTAAATAGGTTAGAAGACCCAAAATTGGCCACAAGCCATGAGTTATAGCTCATAAATTCATGAATTTTGGCATTCCTAAAATCATTTGTTAATGACTCGAAATTATTAAAAATATTAAAAAATTATGGGTTATAACTTGTAAAACCGTGAATTTTGGCCTACATAAAATTATTTGGCAATGAGTTAGAATGATTAAATTGGCCAAAATTTATGGCTATATTTCATAAAATTATGAATTTTGGCTTCCATAAAACTTTTTTAATGGCTCAAAGTGACTAAAAATGGCAAAAAATCATTGGCTGATGTTCATAAAATCGTGAATTATGGATTACATGAAATTATTTTCTAATAGGTAGAAACAATCAAAGCTGGTAACAAATTGTTGGTTATCGCTTCTAAAATCCTGAATTTTGGTTTTCCCGACAAGATTTTTAATGGGTGAAATTACTAAAAATGGTAAAAAGATTATGGGTTGTAACTCATGAAATTATGAAATTTGGATTCAGTAAAATTATTTTCTAATAGGTAGAAGTAACTAAAAATATCCACAAATCATGAGTTATATCTCATAAAATCCTGAATTTTAGGTTTCACAAAATTATTTGTCAATAGGTTGAAATGAGTAAAAATGGTTAAAAATTATGGGTTAGAGCTCATGAAATCATGTATTTTGTCCTCTATGAAATTATTTATCAATGGTTCAAAATGATAAAAAAATATCTAGAAATCATGAGTTATAGCTCATGAAACGATAAAATTTAGCTTTCGAGAAATTATTTTTTCTAGGCTCAGAATAACTAAAAATGTCCATAAATCATTGGTTATATCTTATGAAATAGTAAATTTTAGCCTTCGTGAAATTTTTTGCCAATGGCTCTGATTGACGCGTTATAACTCTTGAAACAGGGAAATTAGGCCTCAGCGAAATTATTTTCTAATGGGCGACTAAAAATGGTAAAAAATCATGGATTGTCTCTCATAAAATCGTAAATTTTTTTCTACATTAAATTATTTGACAATAGCTTAGAATGATAAAAAAATGTTAGTAATATCTCATGAAATTATGAATTTTAGACCCCATAAAATTATTTTCTAATAAGTAAAAATAATAAAAAATGACAACAAATCATGGGTTATAGCTCACATGGTTTCTACGAAATGATTTACCAATTGGTAGAAAATTCTAAAAATAGTAAAAAATTATAAGTTTTAGCTCATGAAAATTATGAGTTTTAAACTCCACAAAAATATTTTTCAATGGGTACAAGTTATAGGTTTTAGCTAATAAAATCTCAAATCTTGAACTCCACAAAAAATATAATTGGTAGAACTGACTAAATATGATTAAAAATCATGGGTTATAGCTTATGTAATCATGAATTTTTGCCTCCAGGAAATTTTTTACCAATTGTTTAGGAAGAGTAAAATGACCAAATATCATGTGTTATGGTTCATGAAATCATAAATTTCAAATTCTGTGATATTTTTTTTTCAATGTGTAGAAATGCTAAAAAAATAGCTATATATCATGAGTTATTGCTCATGAAATCCTAAATTTTTGACTCCTTAAACTTATTTGCTAATGGGAAGAAATGACTAAAAAATAGACAAAAATCTTGAGTTTTAGCTTATAAAATTGTAAATTTTGGCTTCCATAAAATTATTTATAAAAATGATTAGAAATTATCAGTTATTGCTCATGAAATCATGAATTTTGGCCTCCATAAAAGTTTTTGCCAATTGTTTAGGAAGAGTAAAAATGTCCAGATATCATGGGTTAGAGCTCATGAAATAATAAATTTTAAACTCCATAAAATTATTTTTCAATGTGTAGAATTTCAAAAAAAATTGCCATAAATCATGAGTTGTTTCTCATGAAATCCTAATTTTATGACTTCTCAAAATTATTTGCCAATGGAAAGAAATAACTAAAAAATAGACAAAAATCATGTGTTCTAGCTCACGAAATTGTTAAATTTGGCTTCCATGAAATTATTTATGAACATGATCAAAAAATTATTTGTTATAGCTCATGAAATCATAAATTTTAGCCTTCACAAATTATTTTATAGTTTGTCGAAAAGACTAAAAATGGCTAAAAATCAAGGGTTATAGCTTAAGAAATCGTGAACTTTTGTATTTATAAAATTATTTACCTATGCTTAGAATGACTAAAAATATCCTAAAATGAAGGGTTATAACATGAAATCACTAATTTTGGCCTCCATGAAATTATATATGAATATCTAAAAGTGATGAAAAATGACAAGAAATTATGGGCTATAGCTTATAAAATAGTAAATTTAGGCCTCCTCAAAATTATTTTCTAATGAGTTAGAATGACTCAAAACAGCCATATATCATTGGTTATATCTCATGAATTCATGAATTTTGGCGTTCATGAAATTGTTAAATTGCTCAAAAAAGTCATGGGTTATAGCTCATAAAATCGTGAATTTTAGTTACCGCAAAATTATTTGTGTATGGCACCGTCCAACTAAAAATGAATAGAAATCTTAGATTATAAGTCATGAAATGAAGAATTTTGGATCAGGAAAATTGTTTGCCAATGGGTAGAAACAACTAAAAAGGACAAAACTCATGGGTTATAGTGGCTTAGAAAACTTGAATTTTGGCCTACAAGAAATTAATTGTTAGTGGCATGAAACAAATAAAAAGTAACCAAAACTCACATGTTGTAGCTCATGAAATCATGAATTTTAGCCTCCGTGAAATTGCTTGCTTATGGCTCGGAATGACTAAAACTGGGCAAAAATCATAGACTTATAAAATCGTGAATTTTGCTTACCTTGAAACTATTTGTCACTAGGACTAAACTACTAAAAATGACTAAAAATTATGATTTATAGGTCATGAAATCCTAAATTTTTTACTACACAATTTTTTTTCAATGGATAGAAAAAAATTGTCCACCAACTAGTGATTACGATAGCCTTCGTGAAATTACTTTTATGTTTTCGCCCTATTATGTAGGAAAAATAAAGAAAATATATAAGACCTTAAATGAAGATATCTAAAGCATAATTGAAGCTCAATGAAACTGAGAAAAACCTTAGTGAAGCCCAAGAAAAATTAGAGCAAAAATATTTACGATATCACATTATTAGAGGTGTTGTAACATGTTTCAAGTGAAAGTGCCTAGGTTAATTTTGTTTGATCCAGCTAAAAATCATATAACATTGTCCATCTTCCAATTGGGATTTCAACAAATTAAGTTTGAGTTAAATCAGAGTTCTTAAACTCAAGATTTTGCCATTTTAGTGAACTAATGGCTGAACCATAATTCTCCTGAAATTTGATACAAAATTTTCTAGCCTTGCATCTTGTTGTAAAACCCCAAAAATTTGAATATTTTATGATAAATAATAATAAATATATTATATATTTATAAATAACATATTATGGTGTTTGAGTATGCTAGGAATTGATTTGAGATCAATTCAATGTATATATGTATATATAAGAGCAAATGCACAAATCATGCTCGATGTATAAATCTAGAAATTTATGACTAATGGAAAGATTTTGTATTTTATATACTGATGTTGGTCTTCTTGTTTTGATTATGTTTAACAAACAATTTATTACTAATGTTGTTTGTCTAGTATTTGTGCATTTCTATGTTTTATAGACAAACAACGTTGTTGGAGGATGGATGGAATAGAGCTTCAACGATCATATCCAAAGGAGGTTGGCGGAATGTCGGTGAAGCCTTGCAATTCAAAGTTAAAGATCAAGTTCAAGCTTCATTCGCGAGATTACCAAGTCAAAGCTTAATTGAAGATCAAGATTGCTTGGGTAACTTAGTTTAGGTTTTATATTATGTGTGTTAGTAATTTAAAGCTCCAAATCATATACACACATACACGTTTTGGTTTTTGTATATATATAAGTTATATATATACACATATGTTTTGGTTTGATAGTTTTCAAGTTTTACTATGAAAACAATTGAATATATTAGAAACATATTTTGTTTCATACTAACATGCATATATATATTTCATCAATATCAATTTTAGTGAGTCAATGAAATCATGTTTTTAATGCATTATATGTGTATTTTGATAAAATACTACATTCATGTGTTTATAGACTTCATAACAATAGTTTACATCTTTCTTCGTCTATAAAATCATTTTGTAAAGTTTCAAAAAGTTTTTTAGCTAAAATGTCAAAACCTCATGTGTTTATATTTCGTGTTTTGACCTCCTTGCAAAATGATTATATTTTACATTTGGGAAGTCCTTTCTGATAAACCAGTTGCTGTAGCATGTTTATTATCATGTCTACAATCATTCTCCAAAGTTTTACATTTTTAGAATTTATTTGATATTTTTAACAGTGTTTCAAAATCAGATATACAGCTTTCAAAATCTGTTTATATATATATTATATATCCAGTTTTCGGTCGACCCGATCCGGTCGACCGCTCATATGTTCATTTCTTACTGGCGACATAGAGTCTGTCGGTCCGACCGGTACGGTCGACCGAGGCTCCCATCGGTCGACCCGCACCGGTCGACCGACGATGGTCCAGAACGTTTCTTCGGGTTTTTGCTCTCATCGGTCGACCGACGGAATTTTTGATCGACGCGACAATATATCCGTTAGACCACTAACGGCTTATTTTCTGAGCTGTCTTCTGGGACTTTTTGTTATTTTGTTTGGGGTTTTTGTTGAGATCTTGAGTGGGTATATATACCCATTGCTGATGTCTTTTCAAATGGATATTTTTAAGAGAGTTTAAAAAAAAGTTTAAGAAAGTTTTAAACAAGGTTTGAAGTTGTTTAGTTTGTTTTTGGGGTTTGCTGTTACAAAGAGGAGTTTGCATCACCAGTTGAGGATTTCATCCTCAAAATCTTCTCATCCTCTCTTTGTGTTTATAGAGAAGTTTTCTAACTCTTTTCTCTAGCAATTTCGTTATTGATTTTCATATTCTTACTATTGCTAGTTTGCTATTTGAGTTAGATTTTATTTTACTCATTGTTACACACACCCACATTGAGCTTTTAGTATTTACATACATAGTATAGTTGGGTGGTGAGAGATTGTAACTTTGAGTTGTGCTTAATTGAGTTCTCATCCATAGTTGAGAACAATCATTTGTTATATTGTGCTTATTGTGAGATTCACTTTGTAATACACTTGTACACCGAGTGAGGAGTGTGTGGTGAGAGTCGGGGATCGTCCCAAGAGGAGTGGCGTCGGTTGACGTGCCTAGGGAGAGGTTGTAACCGAGCACTTGAGGGAGACACGGCTAGGTCCAACACTTAGTGGGTGTAGAGTGTGATTGCATAGTGTTTGTTGTGTGAGAGTTTTCGGTGAACTTGTAAACCGAGTGTGTAGAAGAAGTTCCGGCTTCCAAACCGGATTGTGTTAGTGGATTTCTCCCCGGGAGTGGGGAGCGGAGACGTAGGACGGAAGGTCCGAACTCCGTGATCATCTTTGTGTGTTTATGATTGTCTTGGCGTCTCACTTGTGCTTATTGTTCATATCATTCTTGTCGCCATTATCTATTGTTCACATTGTCCACTATCTTGTTTATCTTGTTTATGTTTATATCACCCTTAGTTTATATATCCTTGCATATATATTTCATCATATAGGATATATCACTTTGTGTATATTGCATATTCTTGCCCATTGTAATATCTCATTGATAGGATATATTCTTTTATTCATATTGCTTATCCTAGTTTACATATCTTGTTATATTTCATACTTGCTAGGATAACTTGTTAATTAATTTTAATTGGCATTTAATCGGATTAGATTAGCATAAGACCCTAATCCCCCCCCTCTAGGGTCTAACAATTGGTATCAGAGCTTGGTGCTCTTTGATTTAAGGTCTAACCACCTTGAGTTAAAGATCCAAGTTATCTTTTTGTGCTAATCTTGTTTTGATTGCATTTTTTGTCTTGCTTGCACATATATATTTATCATGGTCATGAAGCGTGCACATTTGTTAGGCTATGAATCTAATGTTGCTCCTAAATTCATTAATTTTCCCTATGCACAATGGGCTTCTAGATTTAAAATTTTTGTGCAATCTAAAAATATTGATTTATGGGGAATTATTGATGATGCTTATATTGTACCCACTATGGAGAAATCCAAGTGGAGTAGAAATGATAAAAGATTGTTTACTATGAATAAAGTTGTGTTAGAATATATGCTTCATGCACTTGATTCTTCTATTTCTAACAAGCTTGCTCATTTTGATAGTGCTTATAAATTGTGGATATTCATAGAAGCACATCAAGGAGACTTAGAGGCGATCCAACAAGCTTTGGCGGATCCGGCTTCAAGTTCATGTGGAGCTTTATGCACACGAGCACTAGGCGATGGCCCTAGTGAGGTTTGCGAGTTCGAAACCACTAATGATTTATCTAGTGATGAACTTGCTTGTGCTAGTGAAAAATTATTACATGCCTACAACAAATTGCAAAATGATTTTATTAATTTAAAATGCAAGCATGATAATTTAGAATCCGATCATGAGGAGCTAGTGTCAAAATTGGATGTCATTGCAAAAGAAAATACCATGCTTAAAGAAAACAATGACATGTTAATTTTGGAAAATGAAAAATTGACATCATCCATTTCTAGCTTAACTCATGAAAGAGATAATGCCATGTTAGAAGTAAAGAACATACAAAATGATACTGAATCTTTTATAGATAATTATATATGTTCTACTTCTAATAACAATACTTGTATGCATAATGATGAGTTGAATCATATTAAGAACCGCATATCTTGTTTAGATTCAACCTTAAAAACATGTATTGTTAATAATAAGAAACTTATGGACAAGTGTGCTAAGTCTAGTGTTACAAAATCACCTACACACTATGCACACTTGTATAGCAAAGTTTACAAGTGCTCTATTTTTTGTCGCAAAGGCCATTTAGCTAAATTTTGCTATGATGCACAAAAATCTAAAAATAGTAATATCAATACTTCTTGTGCATCTCATAAGGCTTCTTCATCACATACACATGCATATGCTTATCATGCACATAACAAACATGCTAATGTGTTCAAATGTGATGTTTGTGGACGTTTTGGCCATTTGGCAAAATTCTGCTATGATTTGAAAAAGATTTCACTTTTGCCAAATGATTTTAAAAGACCACAAAAGTTTAAGTGTGATCATTGTGGTAGATTTGGTCATTTGACCAGATTTTGTTTTGATTTAAAGAGAGTTTCACATTTGCAAAACAATTTTAAAAGACCATCCATGTTTGCAAATGTTTCTAATGTTTCCCGTGCACAACCGTTTGGTCAACATAAGCAAATGCTTCCTTTCCATTGTACTTATTGCAATCGGAAGGGTCATTTAAGTAATTTTTGTTATGACCGTGTTCGTGCACCACATATGCCCAAGAGGGCTCATAACCCTAGGGCTTTGAGCTTGAATGATAGGGGTCATGTCCCTAACCAAACCGGCACCAAGAATTCTTGGGTGCCAAAATGATTTTATAAACCAATGGTACCAAAACAAATTTAATTTTTTAAACCAAGATTTTTAGTGTTCTTATTTCTTCTTTTCTTGGTTTTGAAAATTTTGTCTTAAAATCCTTTTGTTATGAAAACAAATTTTCTTTGATCAAATCTTTTTTGTTTTCATGATTATTGATCTTATTTTGATGAGAGGTTTGTGTTTATATAACCCTCCGGGTTTATTGGGTGTTTATTCCCAAATTATGTTTACCGGGTGCAAAAATGTTTATATGGGTTAATACTAGCTCAAGAGCTAGATATAGTTGCCTCTCTTGATTTTTGAAAATCAAAGATGATTTTTAGTTTTTCAAATCCATAGTTCATGAGTTACTTTTGAGCTATGAAAATTTTGCTTTGATTTGTTATTTTGAATTCATTATATAAGCACAAATAGATGATTCAAATTTTAAATATGCTTTATAATGTATTCTATGAGTGGTTTGATCAAGTTATGTAAAGAAAATTTTTCTTTATTGATCAAACATTGTTTTTGAATATAAACTTTGATTTATGATTTCTTTTGGTTGAATTGTTTTCATTTGAAAACGTTTTGCATGATTCTCATGTTCCTCTTCTTTTGATTTCATAAATCTATTCTTTTATATGGTTTTTATATTTTTTGTGTTAATGAGACACTATTTTCATATTGACATATTTATATGTGTTCTCATTATCTTCATGTATGTGAGTAAATTTTTAGCATATTCATGTATGCTTGCTCACATATGTTTTGCCATGATCTTCATCGCATATATTCTATATGGCTTTTTGATAGGGGGAGCAATCCCTATACTTGTTTGATACTCACCTATGCTTATTGATAGGGGGAGCTTTCGCTCTCTTAATCCTTTTGTCCCCTTTTTGATGTTGTCAAAGGGGGAGAAATATTGTGAGTATACATTTTTTTCGTATTTATTCTAGGCAAACAACGTGTTGGAGGATGGATGGAATAGAGCTTCAACGATCATATCCAAAGGAGGTTGGCGGAATGTCGGTGAAGCCTTGCTATTCAAAGTTCAAGATCCAAGTTCAAGCTTCATCCGCGAGATTACCAAGTCAAGCTTATTGAAGATCAAGATCATTGCTTGGGTAATTTAGTTTAGGAATTTATATTATGTGTGTTAGTACTTTAAGCTCAATCATATACACACATACACGTTTTGGTTTTTGTATATATATAGTTATATATATACATATATGTTTTGGTTTGATAGTTTTCAAGTTTTACTATGAAACAAATGAATAGAATTGGAAAATACTATTTTGTTTCATGTTTATATGCCTATATATGATTTCACCTTTAACAAGCTTATATTTAATGAAATCATATTTAGTGTTTTGAATATATTGCATAGAATATGCAATTTTATGAAAATATTGCATTTCTAGGTTATAGACTTCATAACAACATATTATATCTTTTATCAAGTCTATACAATCATTTCATAAGGTTTCAAAATGTTGTTTAAGTCAAAATATCAAAATATCAATTTTCAGGTTTTCATGTTTTGGACTATTTTGTAAAATGATGATATTTTTCATTTGGGAAGTCCTTTTTGATAACCAGTCATTGTAGCATGTTTATTATCATGTCTACAATCATTCCCCAAAGTTTTACATTTTTTGGAATTTATTTGATATTTTTAAACAGTGTTTTAAAATCAGCTTTGTTTTTCTGGGATGTCAGTTTTCGGTCGACCGGTACGGTCGACCGGTCAATTGACCATTCGTCAGTATTTTTCCAGAGAGTCATCGGTCGACCGGTCCGGTCGACCGAGAGCTCAAATCGGTCGACCGACAGAATTTCCGGTCGACCGACGATGGTCCAGAAAGTTTTCTTCGTGTTTTTGCTCTCATCGGTCGACCGACGGAATTTTCGGTCGACCGACAATATAGCCGTTGGCTACTAACGGCTATTTCTGAGCTGTTTCTCTGGGGGCTGTTTTGTCATTTGTTTTGGGGGTTTTTGCTGAGATTTCTAGTGGGTATATATACCCCATTGCTGATGTCTTTTCAAACTGATTAAGAGAGTTTTAAAAACAAGTTTAAGAAAGTTTTAAACAAGGGTTTGAGTTTGTTTAGTTTGTTTTTGGGGTTTGCTGTTACAAAGAGGAGTTTGCATCACCAGTTGAGGATTTCATCCTCAAAATCTTCTCATCCTCTCTTTGTGTTTATAGAGAAGTTTTCTAACTCTTTTCCCTAGCAATTTCATTATTGATTTATCATATATTAATTATTGCTAGTTTGCTATTTGAGTTAGATTTCATTTTACTCATTGTTACACACACCCACATTGAGCTTTTAGTATTTACATACATAGTATAGTTGGGTGGTGAGAGATTGTAACTTTGAGTTGTGCTTAATTGAGTTCTCATCCATAGTTGAGAACAATCATTTGTTATATTGTGCTTATTGTGAGATTCACTTTGTAATACACTTGTACACCGAGTGAGGAGTGTGTGGTGAGAGTCGGGGATCGTCCCAAGAGGAGTGGCGTCGGTTGACGTGCCTAGGGAGAGGTTGTAACCGAGCACTTGAGGGAGACACGGCTAGGTCCAACACTTAGTGGGTGTAGAGTGAGATTACAATAGTGTGTTGATTGTAAAGTTTTCGGTTAGCTAGAAAACCGAGTGTAAGGTGTAAACGTTGTTCGGGTGAACGTAGAAAACCCGGTTGATAGTGGATTTCTCCCCGGGAGTGGGGAGCGGAGACGTAGGACGGAAGGTCCGAACTCCGTGATCATCTTTGTGTGTTTGTGATTGTCTTGGCGTCTCACTTGTGCTTATTGTTCATATCATTTTTGTCGCCATTATCTATTATTCACATTGTCCACTATCTTGTTTATCTTGTTTATGTTTATATCACCCTTAGTTTATATATCCTTGCATATATATTTCATAATATAGGATATATCACTTTGTGTATATTGCATATTCTTGCCCATAATAGATTGTATACCTATCTTGCAAGAATATAGTTGTTAATTATTTTTAATTGGCATTTAATCGGATTAGATTAGCATAAGACCCTAATCACCCCCCCTCTAGGGTCTAACAACTGATACATTATGAATATGGAAAAACTTAAAAGAAAAAAGTTGTAGATAACTTTAGCAGATTTTTAACAAATCTTTAATCACCTTATTCTGAGGTCGGACGAAAGTTACAGCCAAAATACCGAAGAGTATGTTTCTAGTCAGACTGGGTTTTCTAGTTTCGGGTTTCGGGTTTGGGGCTGTAGTTTTCGGATTTGCAGTCATATATACACATGTTTAAACACGAAAAACACCCCTTTCCTCATGTGTTCCAAACCGTAGCAGCCCCTTTTCCCCTCTCTCAAACCCTACTTCTTTTCTTTGGCAATTTTGAGGAATTTTGGAGGATTTTTCAGCGGGTTTTGTGCAGTATAGCGAAGGGGATTAGTTCTCTTTCACATGGCAGGAGTTTTTCAGCATCTGACGTGAGTAACATCTCGCCCAACTCTGCACCCTTTTATTTTGCACGTTTTATTAAGTTTTATTCGGATTTTTCGAGCCTAAAACATATTTTTAGTGTATAAAAGATAGATCTTTATAACTTATAAAGTGAAAATACATTATCATAATTTTCTAATTGATTACAATAGTAACCTTGACAAATTTCAGATCTAAAATTTATTAATCATGAATTAATTAAATCACAAGTTTTTGCTTTTAAAACGTTTAAACATGTGTATATAAATGTTTAGAGTTTCAACGATATATTTACATGCTAATATTTTCGTTTCATGCTGTTTCATATATGTTGATATCAGTAATATTATGCTTGAAAAATAATGATGTCACTTCTAGATTTATTTCGAAGCAGACAGAAACCTGTGAAGGGTTTCTGCCTGTTTCGGTTGATCGCCGGCACAGTTTGTGCATGTTTACTTTTATTGTGTGCTTTAATATAAATGAGGAGTCACCTCGAATATTTGGCGTTAGAAATTATTGTTTATTATATATCTTCATATGTGAGATGGCTTGCGGACATGAGTTTAGATTTGCACACCGAGACACGTGTGAAATTAGTGTATATGCATCCTTTTCATATATCTCATCAATATTCTACACATTTCATTCAATCCATGTGTTGGGTAATTATTATGTGCAGTCCATGTGTTGGACATTCATCATATTCAGTCTATGTGTTGGATATCCATTATATTCAGTCCATGTGTTGGACATTCATCATTCAGTCTATGTGTTGGACAACTTATATATGCAGTCCATGTGTTGGGCATCCACTACACCTAGTCTTAGTCTATATGTTGGACACCTATTTAAACCTTGAGTATGACACTTACACTTACGTAGGCTAGACATGACACTTATGTGGGTTTTGACATGACATGGTATTTGAGTTCTGAGATGGGTTAGTCTTCTTTATATTATTGCTCCTGTATTAGATCTTGGGTTTGGTATTTAGGGATTTACAATTTGAGATACAAGGTATATACATGAGGGTTTCCTTGTTTGGATTATTTCGCTCGACGTACCTATGCTCGTGTTGTAATTTCCTAAATACTAAAATCCTCTTATTGTTAGGATCAATGATTTTATGTATATATGTATTAACTGTATTTTCTATATGCAACTAGCCCTTTCCCTTAGGATTGGTTGTGATGTTGCTCGCTAGTACTTTGACGCTCGTTGTCCCCTCCCATTTCAGGTAACGAGTCAGGTGCACGGAGAGTCGCAGGTTGATGGCAATACTTATTAGCGTCCATCTTTCATTTGTAGTTTTATTTTATTTATGGAGCTCCACTGTAGATATTTTGTTTAGACATTTGAGAGTTATGTTCTAGAAGTTGTAAAGGTTGTATGCCTTATTTCCTTTTATCAGATATTCTGTATTTGAGACTTGTTGAGATCTCCAGACTAGTTATTTTAGATATTCACTTTATATTTTTGTATGTTAGATGATAAAATATCATTTTTATCTCTATTATTTCAACATATATCTCTTGTATTATCTTTTACTTGTTTTTATATCATTTTTATCTCTATTATTTCAACATATATCTCTTGTATTATCTTTTACTTGTTTTTGTACTTACACCTATTGTTGACTCTACTAGAGAGATAGTAATTGTGATAGTGAAACATGTTATTGCACGGTGTGGTGTATGGTAGGTTTGACATTCCTGGTTTCACCTCGGATTGTAGCCTTGTGTGAACGCAGGGGTGTCACAGTTGGTATCAGAGCTCTAGTTCCAGTATCCTTAGGATCATTCTGTGTTGAGTCGTGGAGCTAGGTTAGAGTTTCCTAGGATTCATGTATAGAGTCCGCTAAGGATTTCCTAGTATGAGTGATGACGATATATGCGTATATCTCAAAATTTGAGAATATTTTTTTATGACAACTATTTTATGTTGATTGAAGGTATTTGCGTGAATGCTATGTGTTATGAATTCGTATTGTTATATGATATATATATATATGAGGAATATGGGTATGCTTGGTACCAAGCACAAAATTTGTGCTTGGTAGTAAGGTGGCATATTATCCTCTACTCATTCAAATGGGGGAACCACATTCATATGGGTTGAATGTGGTCCCCCCAATTGAATGAGTGGATGGGAATAAGACACCTCACTACCAAGCATAAAATTTGTGCTTGGTGCCAAGTATACCTATATCTCTCTCTCTCCCTGTTGTGATAGTTAAATATCTCTCTCCTCTTCTTCTCTCGCTTCTTATATATAATATATATATATATTTATCTTTATATATTATATATAGTATATATATTATATATATTATTATAATATATTGAGAAAATGGGTTGCTCCCCCCAGCGACCACCGCACAACCCCTCTCTTCTTGATGGTAGTTAATGGTGGCACTCAATCTCTCCACTCATTCAAATGAGAGACCACATTTCACATGGTGTTGATGAGTGATTTAGATATGCAAACATTTGGAATGAGTAGAGGGTTATATTCCTCATACCAAGCATACACATTTCTCTCTCTTGCTCTTCTTCTCTCCTTCTCTCTCTCTCTCTCGTCTCTTCTCTCTCTCTCTCTCTCTCTCTCTCGCTCTATTTATTATATAATATATTTCTATATATATATGATAATATATTTGTATGTATGTATGTATGTATGTATATAACCAATTATATGTATGTATGATATATATATATATATATATATATATATGATATTATTTATATATATAGATATATATTATATTATATACTCTATATAATATATATATTATATATATACATATACTATATTATATATATATATATATATATATTATATATATATGTTATGTTATATATACATATACCATATATTATCGTATATATATATATATAATATATATTATATATATATATATATTATATATATATTATATATATATATACTAACCATATATATATATTTAGTGTATTATTATTAATATATTATATATATATATATATCATATATATATTATTGCTATCTCATTTACTGTGATAATTTAGCTCTCCTTTTGATATTATAAATATCAAAACGAGGATATGGTCGAGGTAAAACTCGTACCTGGAGAGCTGGGCATGTAGAGCCGAGCCGCAGCAGGCACCACAGTATTTGATCGACTCCATAGCACCGTTAACAGCAAGATCTTACAACACTCGAGGAGCAAGAGATGTATCCATTTCCGTCAGCAGTACCACTTTCAGGAGTTCCATCACCGGTTGTACCCATCGTGAAAGTAAAGAGGTAATATTTATGAAGGCACCACCACCACAATCAGCTGTTTATAGAGCCGCAGAGCAGGATGTTTATCCCTAAGAGAGTAAGAAAGATATCAGACAATAAGAGCACCAGAGTTTCAAGGCACACCAATTTTAGTTGCAACCTATAAGGGAAGGAGTATGTGAAAATTTCTTGAACGTCGACTTAGTACCATGCAGAAGTTAGATGTATTCAGCATTGAGGACATCGCTGGAAGATAGCAACGACATTAAGATTTTTGTCAAGGTAGAAATTATTATCTATTTAGGAGAATTTTAGTCAATACTTCAACAAGCAGTTAGAGCTAGTCTAAGTAAAGTAGGGAGATATAGCCGTGATGAATGAAGAAATCAAAACCAGAATAGTGACAATGACAATGGAAAGAGAACTATTATAATCCCATATAACCTAGGTGTCTCGCCAGCCACACAAACTTATGCAACAACATGAACATGCAGAAAATTCCCCAGCGGTCGACCGCGAAGAGACAAAAACCTTTTCTATAGGTTTCTACTCCTCCAGATTGATTCAAAAGCCATTATGCGACGATTCTATATACTACAAATCCTATATACGTGATTTAGCATTTCTAGAATATGTAAAAAATACAATCTAATCACTATAAACAAAAAAAAACCTTTTTAAACACATGTATGCATGTCGACACATTTGAAAATAATTATCTTTCTTTCAAAACTCTTGTTAGGAAAATTTTCAGATCTAGATCTGCATTAATAAATTCGTGGGTGATCTTTATTAATTGAAAACTTATTCTTTTTGTAACATACAATATAAAGATCTATCTTTATATATAAAATAGCATTTTAGGCTCATAAAATACAGGAAAAACTTTATTAAAAATGTTTAAAACATAGGTGTAGGATTGAGCGAGATGAAACTCACCTGAGAGATATTGATGAACTTCCAAAAATGAGTAAGAATGATCCTCCTTCGCTGAACACCGATGGATCTCGCGTCAGCTCCTCCAAAATCCTCCAAGAATCGCTAAAGAAAGGGGGTTTAGGGTTTGAGAGAGAGAGGATGAGGGGGATTAGGGTTTATAAGAGGGTTCTGAGAGCTTCAAAATGGATATATATACTTAGGTATACTCCCGAGTTCGGTATAAACAAAATCAACCTAAAACAGAGATAATCCTGGCGTCTGTACGCCCAGCAGTCGACCGTATAGAAACCTGCACACAGGCTGGGGTTTGATATATTGTCCATAACTTTCTCATACGACCTCCGAATAAGGTAATTTAAGATTTGTTAAAAATCTATTGAAGAGACCTATGACTTTGATATTTTATACTTTCTCAGTTTCTAACTGCATCAGTATGTAAAATATAGAAACTCATAACTGATCATAAATCTCAGATTTCTCTTTTGGCCTTTGTGCATGTCTTGCACATATGCACTCATATATTCACAAATATATATTGAATTGATCTAAAATCAATTCTTATCATATTCAAACATCAAAATATATTATTTTTCACCATATAACATATTTATCATTATTTATCATAAAATATTCAAATTTTCGGGGTTTTACATCCACGTTGTAGTTTTTTTTATTTGGTATTTAGCTATTTATAATTTGAGTTAACGGGAGACGTACCTATGCTCGTGTGGTAAATTTCTAAATATCAAACCACTATTTTATTTCGGAGTAGATGATTGACTATCTATATATATTAACATCTATTTTTCTTTCTTCTAGCCCTTCCCCCTGGGGTTGGTTGAGATGTTACTCGCTAGCGTTTGACGCTCGTTATTTCCCCCTTTCAGATAACGAGCCAGGTACACGGAGAGCCGTAGGTTGATAGAATTACTTTAGCAGTTATTTATCTATATTGTTAGTAATTTATGTCAGAACTCCACAGTAGATGTGTTTATGAACATTTGAGTTATCATTCTAGTTTTGTAAAGGCGATGTGCCTAAATGTCATTTTATTTGATTTCCTATTTCGAGACACTTGTATTCAGTCAAATATTATTTCTCTTAGAGATTTGTCTATTTATTTCAGTGGTGATGATTTCTTCAAAATATCTGTCGTTTAGTATTTCTTCTGTATATTTTCTCTAACATGTTTTGTACTTATACCTATTGTTGATTCTACTAGATAAATAGTAATTGTGATGATAAAATATGCTATTGCACGGTGTAGTGCATGGTAGGTTTGATATTCTTGGTCTCACCTTGGACTATAGCTTTGTTGAAACCAGGGGCGTCACAGTTGGTATCAGAGCTCTAGTTCCAGTATCCTTAGGATCATCCTGTGTCGAGTCGTGGAGTTAGAGTAGAGTTTCTTAAGATTCATGTATAGAGTCCACTAGAA
The DNA here is from genome assembly GCF_001876935.1 of Asparagus officinalis. Lineage (NCBI taxonomy): Eukaryota > Viridiplantae > Streptophyta > Magnoliopsida > Asparagales > Asparagaceae > Asparagus > Asparagus officinalis. The sequence continues at coordinate 144,253,978 of NC_033797.1, read as the reverse complement.
ATTTCTAGAATGAGTGGGGACGTTATATACGCGTATTCAAAAATTATGAATATTTTTTTTGTGAGACTAGTATTCATTGATATTAAAAGTATTTGCATGAATGATATATGATACGAATTTCTTATCTTTACAAATTCCATATATGTTTCATTCGAGGACTTATAAACTTTCTTCTATATGCTTAGATGACCGAACATGGTAGACCTCGTACCCGGAGAGCTGGTCAAGCAGAGCCACAGCAAGCTCTACCAGAGCCGCAGTAGGCTCCACCGGAGCCACAGCAGGCTCCCCAGTATTTGATAGACCTGATAGCTCTCATAGCCGCTAGGATGGCAGCACTTGAGGAGCTTGTGACGAATCACATCACACCACCACCATCACCACCAGTAGTTCCACCACCGGTGATACCAACTATTCCTGTTGCGGAAAATTTCCCAGAAGACACACCCGTACCCAACCTACAGGCAGTTGCTGATAGAACCATAGAGCGGGAGGCTTAGCTCCGCTTAGTGGAGAGATACCAGAAGATGAGGGCACCAGAGTTTCAGGGATTATCAGATTCTCTTGCGGCACATAAGTGGAAGGAAGATGTGAGTAACACCCTTGAGATACTTAATGTGACTTTGGTTCAGAAGTAGAGGCTAGCATCCTACAGTCTCAAAGGGGATGCAGGAAGATGGTACCGGCTACAGTTTACCCCAGAACAGAGGATGACCCTCACCTGGGAGGATTTTGTCTATTTTTTTGATGAGCAGTATATCTCTTCCGCGGCATGGGCCAGGAAAGAGCTTGAGTTGTCCAGATTGACACAGAGAGACATGTCAGTAGCTGATTTTGAGAGCAGATTTATGAGCCTACTTCACTTTATAGGCATGTTGCAGACTGTAGAATGCCGGGCATAGATGTTTCTAGCAGGACTTCACCCTAGCCTTCATCGATACCTCGTTTCTAGAAGGTTCTACTCAGTTTGAGAGGTAGCTGATGCTGCCACTTCACAGGAGAACGAGTCAGATATGTTTTAGAAAGACAAGCAAGGGAATACTAATGATAAGGGCAAGAACAAGAGGCTTTTTTTCAGGACCCCAGCAGCAGCAGCAAGGCCCTCATAGGAGAGGACCCCAGCATGATCAGACAGCACCTCAGCAGCGCAAGTTTTAGGGCACATGTTTTAAGTGTCACAAGATTGGCCACAGAGCATCAGACTGTCACAGTACATCAGTAGGAGCTCAGCAAGGGAAAGGGTAGAATCAGCAGCAGAACCGATTCCAGGGCTAAGGTCAGGGCCAACAGATGAGACTCGAGGCACCGCCAGTAGTTCTGATGATTGAGGGACAGGTTCGCACAGTTCAGGAGGTTCCTCATGGACATGTAGTCCCATATGCTCCACTTCCAGCAGCAGAGTAGCCTCCATCCACTGACAGAGTCTATGCGGTAGTCCTTCGTGATCATGGTGCGAGCGGGGCCATAATGGAGGGTACGCTCCTCGTGAACTCCTTTCCAGCCCGTATTCTTTTCGATTCAGGTGCTTTCCATTCTTTCATATCTTATGCATTTATGATTAGACCTCAGCTCGTAGCTCAGCCACTAGACATTCCTTTGTCAGTTTTCACCCCTCTAGGTGAGATGTCGCTCTTAGAGAGCATTTGTAGGAGGTGTATTATTAGTTTAGACGAGTCTGAGTTCGTTGTTGATCTGATAGTGTTTCGCATGTCAGAGTTTGATGTTATTCTTGGTATGGATTAGCTATCTTCCTACCACGTCAGTATCAACTGTTTTGCAAAAACAATCAATTTGCGAGCGTCCGATGGGTTCAAGTTAGTTATGACAACCTCTCAGGAGAACCAGTTTGTGGAGTCATTACTGGCGTACATCGAGGAGGTGATGCTTCGAGATCAGAGTGTTAATATATGCGAGACTAGAGTTGTCTCAGATTATCAGGATGTATTTCAGGACATACCTAGGTTGCCTCATGTGAGAGAGGTTGAATTTTGTATTGAGTTGCAGCCGGGTACAACCCCGATATCCCGAGCACCCTATCGCATGGCACCTACTAAGATGAGGGAGTTACAGACCCAATTAGATGAGTTGTTAGCTCAGGGCTTTATTCATCGGAGTCATTCTCCATGGGGAGTGCCGGTCCTCTTCGTAAAGAAGAAGGATAGTAGTATGCGATTATGTATCGACTACCGTGAGTTGAACAAAGTCACTATCCGGAATAGATAGCCTTTGATTCGGATTGATGACTTGTTCGATTAGCTGCCGAGAACGCAGTATTTCTCAAAGATTGATCTTCGTTTTTGTTATCATCAGCTACGAGTTCGGGAGATAGATATTCCCAAGACCGTCTTTCTGACTCGATATGAGTCCTTTGAGTTTTTGGTCATACCATTTGGGTTGACCAATGCACCCGAGGTATTCATAGATTTGATGAACCGGATCTTTTATCCATATTTGGACCAATTCGTGATTGTATTTATCGATGATATTCTTATCTATTCGAGATTGGAATCAGAGCACGAGCAGCATCTACGTTTGGCTTTGCAGACTTTGAAGGAGCATCAGCTATATGCTAAGTTCAGCAAGTGTGAGTTTTGGATTTCTAAGGTCAGGTTCCTTGGCCATATTGTCAGCAGAGAGGGCATAACAATGGACCCAACTAAGTTTCAGCAGTGCTTGATTAGGAACCATCAAAGACAGTTACCGAGATTCGTAGCTTTTGGAGTTAGCTAGCTATTACAGAAAGTTCATTCAGGACTTCTCGAAGATTGTGATGCCACTTATATACCTTACGAAGAAGGGTGTACAGTTTACTTGGAGCATGGAGTGCTAGAAGGCCTTTGATACCTTAAAGGCTAAGTTGACTACGACACCAGTCCTTACTATTCCAAGCAGTGACAGGACATTTGTCGTATACACAGATGCATCGTTAGCATGTTTGGGAGATGTTCTAATGCAGACTCAGAGGGTAGTAGCATACATCTCACGATAGCTAAGGGTACATGAGCAGAACTACTCCACTCGTGATTTGAAGTTAGCAGTGGTAGTATTCGCACTGAAGGCATGGAGACACTATTTGTATGGAGTTCAGTTCAAACTATTCACAGATCACCAGAGTCTGAAGTACCTATTCTCCCAGAAGGAACTCAATCAGAGATAGCGGCGATGGATTAAGTTCATCAAGGACTACGAGTTCGCAATTCAGTATCACCCAGGGAAAGCGAACGTCGTAGCAGATGCTTTGAGTAGGAAGCGTCGACATCGGGTTGTGGCCTTGAGGTGCTCGTTATATCGAGATCTTCTCACTCTTAGCCAGTTCGATTTTAGGCCAGAGATTGGCAGGACCAACACATACTTGGGAGCTATATCAGTACAACCATCTTGGAGGGACAAAGTAGTCAGAGCTCAGTTAGAGGACTCTTGGATTCAAATCCATAAGGAGGAGATTTCCAAAGAACCCAAGGACGATTGGACCATTGGAGCAGATGGAGGCTTTCGAATGAAGGGTAGATTAGTTATGCCAGCTAGTGTAGAGCTAAAGAAAAAGTTGTTTGATGAATCATATCGTACCCGATATTTAGTAGATCCAGGAACCACTAAGAAATACAAGAACTTGAGGAGACACTTTTGGTAGAGTAGTATGCGTAAGGAAATTGTAGAATATGTGGCCAAGTACTTCACCTACCAGCAAGTGAAGGCAGAACACCAGAGACCAACAGGGACACTTCAGCCTTTACCCATCCCAGAATGGAAGTGGGTGGACATTTCTATGGATTTCATTGTAGTGTTGTCAACATTGAAGAAGGGGAACGATTCAGTTTGGATGATAGTGGATCGGTTGACGAAGTCGGCATATTTTATTCTAGTGAGGACTACTTATACCGCCGAGACATATGCGAGGATATTTATCCGGGAGATAGTTCGACTTCACGGGGTTCCAGGTACGATTGTATCAGATCGAGTCTCAGTTTTCACCTCGTACTTTTGGAGGAGTTTCTAGGATTCATTCGGTAATAGGTTATTGCACAGCAGTGTATTCCACCTTCAGACAGACGGTCAGACAGAGAGAGTGAACCAAGTGTTGGAGGACATGCTGTGGGCTTGTATCATTGACTTTCAAGGCAGCTAGGAGGATCATATTCCATTGATAGAGTTCGCTTATAACAATAGCTATCAAGCGACGATTGGTATGGCCCCGTATGAGGCATTATACGGGAGACCATGTAGATCCCCTATATGTTGGGCAGAGTCAGAGGATAGCTGTTGCTTGGACCAGAGCTAATGAGGCAGACTACCGAGAAAGTAGCATTGATCAAGGAGCGTATTCTAGCCGCTCAGAGTCGGCAAAAGAGCTACGCGGATCATAGACGGTGACCTTTAGAGTTTCAGGTGGGAGATTGTGTCATGCTGAAGGTATCGCCGATGAAAGGTGTCCAGTGATTTGGCAGACGGGGAAAGCTTGCCCCGAGATATAATAGCCTATTTCAGATTGTTGAGCGTATTAGGGCTGTTTCATAAAGACTAGACCTTCCAGTATTGATGTCTAGTGTGCACGATGTATTTTATATTTCGATGCTCAAGAAGCACTTGCATGATGAGGAGAGACAGCGAGTATTGGATACTCTGGAGATTGAGCTTCAGGACGATTTGTCTACTATTAAGATCCCAGTTTGTATACTTACTAGAGAAGACAAAAAACTTAGAAACAATGTGATTCCTTTGGTGAAGGTCTAATGGAACCGGAAAGGATCTGAGGAGATTTCTTGGGAACAAAAAGAGGATATGCGTCGCGACTACCCACACCTGTTTGAATAGGTAAATTGTTTGGATTATGTTTTTCTTATGGTTTATGATGATTTTGGGATAGTCATATTTATCTTTAATACTATAATGGGGGTATTATCACCTAATCATTAATCATTTGGAATACATGGCATATATATGGGAGGTTTCTTGTTTGGATTTTTTCGCCCGACGTACTAGTTTTGTTTAGTTAGGGGTTAAGTGGGAGTATCCGTATTTTAGATTGTTAAGTATAGATATTACTAGTGATTTATATCTATGGATTAATGGTATGAGATGTGTACGAGAATGTTTCCTTGTCTCGATTATCCCCTCTTAGTGCTTTTCTTATATTATTAATTCCTAAGATACGTTACGAAATTTCAGGGACGAAATTCTTTTAAGGGGGGGAAGAATATAAAACCCCAAAAATTTAAATATTTTATGATAAATAATGATAAATATGTTATATGGTAAAAAATAATATATTTTAATGTTTGAATATGATAAGAATTGATTTAAGATCAATTCAATATATTTGTGAATATGTGAGTGCATATGTGCAATACATGCACAAAGGCCAAAAGAGAAATCTGAGATTTATGATCAGTTATGAGTTTCTATATTTTACGTACTGATTCAGTTAGAATCTGAGAAAGTGTAAAAGATCAAAGTTGTAGGTCTCTTCGATAGCTTTCTAATAAATCTTAAATCACCTCATTCGGAGTCAAACGAGAAAGTTATGGCCAATATACTGAATCCCAGCCTATGTGCAGGTTTCTATACGATCGACTGTTGGGCGTGCAGACACCAGGATTGTCTCTGTTTCGGGTTGGTTTTGTTTATACCGAACCCAGGAGTATACCTAAGTATATATATCCATTTTAAAGCTCTCAGAATCCTCTTTTAAACCCTAATAGCCTCAGCCCCATCCTCTCTCTCTCTCTCAAACCCTAAACCCCCTTTCTTTAATGATTCTTGGAGGATTTTGGAGGAGCTGACGTGAGATCCATTGGTGTTCAGTGAAGGAGGATCATTCTCACTCATTTTTGGGAGTTCATCAACACCCCTCAGGCAAGTTTCATCTCGCTCAATCCTACACCTATGTTTTAAACGTTTTTAATAAAGTTTTCCTGGTTTTATGAGCCTAAGATGCTATTTTATGTATAAAGATAGATACTTATATTGTATGTTGCAAAAAGAATAAGTTTTCAGTTAATAAAATTACCCACGAATTTCTTAATGCAGATCTAGATCTGAAAATTTTCCTAACAAGAGTTTTGAAAGAAAGATAATTGTTTTTAAACGTGTCGACAAGCATACATGTGTTTAAAAAGGTTTCTTTTTGTCTATAGTGATTAGATTGTATTTTTTACATATTCTAGAAATGCTAAATCACGTATATAGGATTTGTAGTATATAGAATCGTCGCATAATGGCTTTTGAATCAACCTCGAGGAGCAGAAACCTGTAGAAAAGGTTTTTGTCTCTTAGCGGTCGATCGTTGGGGAATTTTCTGCATTTTCATGTTGTTGCATAAGTTTGTGTGGCTGACGAGACACCTAGGTTATATAAGATTATAATACACTGGGATTTAGGTATATGAGTTGACTACGGACACGAGTTTTAGATTCACTCACCGAGGCATGAGTGCGTGTAGTAAATATGCTGATTTTGTTTTATATTACTTTCATGATGAAGTCCTCGTGTTGAACTATAATCCACTGAAGTCCTCGTGTTGGACTATAATCCATTAAAATCCTCGTGTTTGACTATAATCCATTGAAGTTCTTGTGTTAGACTATAATCCATTGAAGTCCTCGTGTTGGACTATAATCCATTACAGTTCTCGTGTTAGACTTTAAGCTTTTGCAGCTCATGTTTGGACATTACCTATTTCATTCCACGAGTGGGCATGTATTTGACATCTGATAGGTCATTGATATTATGCTTAGAGATGGAGCTATATTTCTTTATTGCTCCACGTTATAGTTTTTTTGGGATTTGGTATTTAGCTATTTACAATTTGAGCTAACGAGAGACATACATATGCTCGTGTTGTAAATTTCTAAATATCAAACTACCATTTTATTTCAGAGTAGATAATTGACTATCTATATGTATTAATAGCTATTTTTCTTTCTTCTAGCCCTTCCCCCTGGGGTTAGTTGAGATGTTACTCGCTAGCGCTTGACGCTCGTTGTTTACCTCCTTTCAAGTAACGAGCCAGGTGTATGGAGAGTCGTAGGTTGATGGAATTGCTTTAGCAGTTATTTATCTATATTGTTAGTAGTTTATGTCAGAACTCCACAGTAGATGTGTTTATGAACATTTGAGTTATCATTCTAGTTTTGTAAAGGCGATGTGCCTAAATATCATTTCATTTGATTTCCTAAGTCAAGACACTTGTATTCAGTCAGATGTTATTTCTCTCAGAGATTTGTCTATTTATTTCAGTGGTGATGATTTCTTCAGAATATTTGTCATTTAGTATTTCTTCTGTATATTTTCTCTAGCCTGTTTTGTACCTACACCTGTTGTTGATTCTACTAGATAGATAGTAATTGTGATGGTAAAACATGCTATTGTACGGTGTAGTACATGGCAGGTTTAATATTCTTGGTTTCACCTTAGACTACAGCCTTGTTGAAACCAGGAGCGTCACACACTTGTAGCAATAAAGGAAGAAAATATACCTGTAAATCTATACATACTTAGGGGAGAAACCCTGCAGGAAGCTGATTTATGCATAGCATCAACTAGCCGTGGAGAAGAATAACCATGATATGGCATTGTAAACTAGGCTACATGTCAGAATGAGGCTAAAAGGTTCTCTCCGACCAGAAATTGCTTCTTGGGCTCAAATCGGTAACTCTTCCCTTTTGTGAGCATTGTGTTTCAAGTAAGCAGCATCGACTGAAATTTAAGACATCAAGTTCTAGAAGTAAGACTATTCTGGAACTAGTTTATTCTGATGTATGGCAAGCACCAGTTACATCTATGAAGGAGCAAAATATTTTGTGTCATTTATTGATTATTGCTCTAGAAGATGTTAAGTGTACGCTATCAAGAGCAATGAAGATGTATTCCCAATCTTTCAAGCTTACAAAGCGCAAGTTAAGGTTGAATCTAGAAAGAAGATCAAGTGTTTGAGGATAGTAACGGAAGATAATATACAGATGGTGAATTTCTTGCATTCTACAAGCAAGAATGCATAAAAAGACAATTCAGTACTACATATACTCCTCAATAAAATAGAGTAACAGAGCAGATGAACAGAACTCTATTGAAAAGAACAAGAGTAATGTTAAGAATTGCAGATCTGGATAAATTTTTTGGGGCAGAAGCAATAAAAATCATCTGCTATGTGGTGAATCGAGCTCCATCAACTGTAATTGAGTTAAAGACGTTGATGGAGATGTAGACTGGCAAGCTAGCTGATTATTCAAAACTATATATATTTGAAAGTCCAGTATATGTAATGTACAGTGCCTAAGAAGTTATAAAGCTAAGAAAATGTATATTCTTGGGATATACTTATGGAGTAAAGGGGTATCGCTCATAGGATCTCACTACTCGCAAAGATATAGTCAGCAGAGATATTATCTTTGTAGAGAACAAACTACAAAAAGAAGAGAAAGAAAGCAGTTTAAGTAAGGACTCAAAGACTATAAATGTTCAGATAGAAAATAGTCCAGATTTTTCTGAAGTAATACCAGAGCATGATATAGAAGAATAAGTCGAACCCAAGGCTCCAAAAGTTTGAATGTCAACTCGTAAGGAAATACCACCGACTTGGCACTCAGAGTATGTTATGGAGAGTAATATTCCGTACTATTTTCTAATAGAGGATGGAGACTCGTCAACTTTTCATGAAGCTACAAACAGCACAGATACATCTTTGTAGATGGCAGCAAAGCAGAAAGAAATTGAAGCTCTCCATAAGAATAAGACATGTACTTGTGTCACCACCACAAGGAAGAAAGACTATTGAAAATAAATGGATTTAGAAGATTAAGCGAAATAGCGATAATCAAGTAGAGAGATGTCGTGCGAGACTGGTAGTAAAAGGATTTGCTCAAAAAGAATGTATTGACTTATTTAATGAAATATTTTCTCTTATAGTTCGACTTACAACAGTCTGAGTAGTCCTGGATATCAATGCTATATTTGACTTATATCTAGAGCAGCTAGATGTGAAAACTGTTTTTCTTCATGGAGATCTTGAAGAAGAAATACATATGCTCCAACTAGAGGGTATTGAAGAATAAGGTAAATTGGTTTGCAGGTTAAACAAATCTTTGTACGGTCTAAAACAGATGCCAAGGTGTTGGTGTAGGAGATTTAATTCATTCATCATAAGCTTTGGATACAACAAACTTAATTCAGATCATTGTGTATTTTTCAAGAGATTTGGTAAAATAATTTTGTTATCTTATTGTTGTATATTGATGACATGTTAGTTGTAGGCCCCAACAAAGATCATATCAAAGAATTGAAGGCACAATTAGCTAGGAAATTTAAAATGAATAATTTTGGATCTGCAAACAAGATTCTAGGTATACAAATTTATCAAGACAGAATTAATAGGAAGATTTGGTTTTCTTAGAATAATTATTTAAAGAAAACCTTATGACGCTTCAACATACAAGATTGTAAGTCAATTTTAACCATACTTCCTATTAATTTTAAGTTATCCTCCAATATAAGTCCTAGCAGTAAAGAAAACAAGATGGAAATGTCTTAAATATGAGACCCGATATTGCACAAGCAGTGAAAAGTTTAATATTCATTATGATTCGTACGATACCAGACATTGCACAAGCAGTAAGAGTAGTTAGTCAATGCATAGAGAATCCTGATAAAGAGCGTGGAATGTATGAAGAGGATCCTAAAATACATTAAGGGGACCTCAAATGTTACATTATGTTATGGGGGATCAGACTTTATTGTCAGTGTTACATTATGTTATGGGGGATCAGACTTTATTGTCAGTGGATATGTTGATTCTGATTATACAGGTGATCATGATAAAAATAAATTCATCACAGGCTATGTGTTTGCACTTGTTGGCAAAGCCATAAGATGGGTTTCAAAACTACAGTCAGTTGTCAATACATCAACAGCAGAAGTAAAATATGTAGCAGGTACACAAGCCAACAAAGAGGTAGTATAGTTGAAAATGGTATTGGAGGAACTCGGGCATATGGACGAAAGAAGATTTTTCTATTTTGTAACAGTTAAAGTGCTTTGCATTTGGTAAAAAATCTAGCTTTTTATTGAAAGAAAAAACACATTTGAGTTCTGTATCACTTCATTCGTGAGAAAGTGAAAGAATGAATAGTGAATACACAGAAAATTCACACCAAAGACAATCTAGCAGATTTTTTAATAAAGGCAGTCAATACTGACAAATTTGTTTGGTGTTAATCCTTCTATGGTCTGATGGAGACGTGAGCAACATGAAAAATGATAAAATAGAAAGAATGGTGTGAAGATATGATTGACTCTCTATTATATCTTCTCTATAATATCTTCAAGTGAGAGATTGTTAGATGGAGCTAGAGAGCCGCAATCTTCGACCAAAAGGATTGCGGCCCACACCCAAAAGTTGCAGCTCATTTTTGATATGAAGGAGACGAAATCCTTCACTTATCAAAGCTAGGCACCATCTCTCAGAGTTAGGCACCGAAGAGCCGAAATTGTTGATAATACGGGATCGAGTTAGCCTGTAAAAGTATCAAAGTTGATCAGAGTTTCTGATAACAAAAAAAAACAAACCAATCTCCAAACCTCATACTGAAAAGTGAGAGAAAAATATAGGGAGTTTTTTCTTATATAAAAAAGATATTGTAGCTCCAAAATTTTCCTCATGGTGGATTCTTCTACTCTTGCCGAGGGGGTTTTCCACATAAAAATTCATGTGTCCAATTTATTATGTCCACACTAGTATTAGCTGCGACCCCGCTCTATTTGGTCCCGATTTTCGAACACCCAACTCAAACCTAACCCCTAAACCCCAAATCAAAAGATTAAAGGGAGAAAGAAAAACGTGGCTTTGCTCAGTACTTGCTTCTACGGCTTTCGGCTGAAAATGGTGAAGCTAATGAAAAAGAGTGGAGGGGCCAGAGGGCTCAGATATGGAATTTTAAACTTGAGGGGGGTAAAACATTATACATTTTATCATAGGAAGAGGAAGCATAATTTTCAAATGTGAGGGGGTTGCAAGCAACTTTCCCTTAAATATTTATGAGCAGCGAGTTTAGAAGTTTGCAGCGTACGGTGATGTTATGTTGCAAACTGAATCGTTGGCAGCGTTTCATAGAGAAAGTAAGTTTGATGTCTCTTTATTAGTTCAGCTCAACATGCTCTGCATGTCCTATTCACAGTACTCCAGCACAAATTAAGTTGCTATTTCTTTTTTTATTGCATATCCTCGTCAACGATAAAAGAAAGCAAAGCAAAACATTACTCTCTATTGCAGGGAATAGCTAGCTTGAAACTTTCTAGATATGTTACTACCATGATTTCTCCTGCTTAAGCGGGATTACACCAGTTAGCATCTAACACAATCGAACTCCTACGTTTCAAACTTGCAGCAACATCTCTATTTGCGTTATCACTATGAACCAAGTATAGAAAAAAAGTTCAAAATATTTCTGTACTAAGACAAAGACCGGAGAGCGCGAACTCCACATAAAACACTTTCGGAAGTAATGCTCAGAAAATTTGCACATAATTGAAACACTGTGCTGCGGATATGCTAGCAGCTAATTCATGTACATTCATTTAAGCTCAACATAAACGATGGCTTTGTTAAAGGAAAAGGGGAGCCTGGAAATAATTTATTTAGCACGCCAATACTGGGCCCGAGTAATATTGCAGTGGCTTTGAACCTAATCGAAACATTATAAACGATGACAGGTTGAAGTAAAAGAATAGATCGGAAATAATTTACTACTAGGCCCCAAATAATATTCATAGGATTTGCACACAAATTGAAACATTATATTGCAACTATGCAAGTACCCTTTCTATACATTCATTTAAGCTAATTAATAAATATGAAAAATAACAGTGTCAAGCAAAAGGAGAGACTATAAACAATTTATTTAATGCGTCAATCCTCAGGACAACCTTCTAATACAAACTCACCTCTCTCAATTGCCGCTAATATACAAATGTTTTCTGACGCCTTGACGTGTCAACAAATTATGTACCAACTCATGATGAAGTCATTGCACCAGAAGAAGATTATTCACAGTGATATTGATATCATTGGTCCTCCGAAGATCCTGGAAAGGTAAGAAAGAACATATAAGATTTCCTCCCAAAAGTATCTGCCACCAACTTTCACAAATATTTACCTCGATGATTAATTCGTCGGGGATGTGAGGCAAAACCTCGCGAACTCTATCTACCATGTCATGTAAGTTGGGCATATTATTTCCATTTAAAGGGAGTGTGGTGTTTCGAAACCGTAAACCTGCTGTGTTGCTGTTGAATCTAAGGGAAGATGATGGCCGGGGTACAGAGGAAGAGGCTGAAGCTTGGTGAGTAGACCACAAGTTCCAAGCGGTGACATTATCTTGTGATCCCTGACCGTAGCCTTCTCTAACAGATGCGAGTTGTCTCATCATCAACTGGACTCCACTAAGTCCAACAGATCTAACTGAACTGGATGCTGCTGTGGAATCCATTCCAGTATTTGGCCAAGGAGGAACCCAACTAGACTCAAACCCTCCTCCCCTGCATTCTTTAAAAGTCAGGAGATCCAATAGAGAACCAAACAGCCGATTCTTGAAAAGGAATTTCATATCGACTTTAAAAATGAAACAGGTAGTGAATATTGTATGAGATAGATATGAAAAGGTGCTCGAAAAATTTTGAAGCCACAGCAGGAGCATTTCGTTTTTTTTTTTTTTTTTTTTTTTGCCCCTTTCCAGAATCCCCACCCACTGGCATCTCATACACATAATATTCAAATTAGTTCCTCATAATAGAGGGACTAATTTGAAATAACCAATTAGATCACCAAGTCCAACAGATCTAACTGAACTGGATGTTGCTGTGGAATCCATTCCAGTATTTGGCCAAGGAGGAACCCAACTAGACTCAAACCCTCCTCCCCTGCATTCTTTAAAAGTCAGGAGATCCAATAGAGAACCAAACAGCCGATTCTTGAAAAGTAATTTCATATCGACTTTAAAAATGAAACAGGTAGTGAATATTGTATGAGATAGATATGAAAAGGTGCTCGAAAAATTTTGAAGTCACAGCAGGAACATTTCGTCTTTTTTTTTTTTTTTTTGCCCCTCTCCAGAATCCCCACCCACTGGCACCTCATACACATAATATTAGATTTGAGGGACTAACTAGCAATCTCAATGATTTGAGGGACTAAATCAAAATATGAAAGATTAAGGGACCAATATGGGAAAACCCCTTAATACTATGCATTGAATTTGAATGAAGAATTTGGCTCTAAATCCTTCCGCAAGTGGCCAAGTTTCTCTCAAAGCATAATCAAAATAAAAATGTCAAGTGTGAGTATATAGCATGGAATCAATCAAAAAAAATAGCATAATCCCCCAGTTGTTCAGCCTGCACCAAGTTCATTTCCCAAGTTGAAATCCTAATGTAATTTAAAACCACTTGAATCCAAAGGATGATGTCAATCCTTAACTGAAATTGTGACATCAGTTGGAAATGGAGATAGGCCAAGAGCGGACAAAAGAAAGTTAAAAGAGAGGGAAGGAGAGGAGAAAATGTGCATAAAAGGAGGTTGGGGTTTAGATGTGTCGAGAATGATGAGGAAGCTTTGCCCAGATCTCCCAACTAGATCTCCTCCGTTTTCCTTAGGGCAATCGGTCACTTAGCCATAGGAAAACACCGAGAAAAGCAGTATTTGAGCAAAAGAAAAAAGCAATATACTACCGAAAAGCTAATCAAGATGTAAGACAGGAGGATTTACGTGGTTCGCCGATCGCCTACGTCCATGGGGAGATATCTGATCTTATATGAAAGATTATAAAGACGCAGTCTTTCTCACGTTCTTCAAAGACACCTGCAAGAAACCCTCCCAATCATATGAAAAGATCCTCACGAACCTAGATTTCTCTTTTCTCTTTTTCTCCACATCTTTTTACAATATGTAACTCTCTTAGCTTAATTACTCGACCCTAGACCAAGAAGACCTATATTTATAGGGTTACACCGCCAAAGCCCCGCACCAGTTGGACCAGTCAGTGCACAAGAGGATAAGAAGAGCAAGGCTGTTAGAAGCAACATTAACAAATTTTACCTGTGCTGTGTGGAGTTGAAGCTACGTTACAATGTTTGGTTGTTATCTTGTTTCTATTACATCGTCGGTTAACAATACTTTTAAGGGTAAATAGCAGAAAATATTGGTTGTTTGATAAAGGTTTCTGTAGTTAACTCCCTCTATTAATTTCTCCAAATAACCCTCCATTCCATAACATTTGGTAGATATCCTCATTTCTCACTGTTGTAATTTTAGTTTAACAGGTATGCCACTGTGCTAATGTTAGTTTACCAAATAAATCTCATAGGCTAAAGTATCCAAGTATCTTCCTATTTTTTATGTAAGAATATGGAAGCTCCAAATTGAATACATTATACATGTTGACAACTGAACATTCTGTACATCTTCACATGAATGAATATATCATTTAGGTTTGCTGATTTGCCTTGGTGCTTCATAGTTTACACTAGGGTTAAACTCCTAGGACAATAGATTAGACTCGACAGACGACTGCCTTGCAAGTTGTAATTTTGGAGATAAAAACTTATAAGTCTACAGGATTACTCAGAAGAGTAAGAGAGTTTAACATTGTTAGGGTGCGTTCGTATAGGAGTAGTTGAAGCCCTATATTGTTTCAACTACATCCAAATTTTAGCATGCATGTTTAGTTGGATGTTGTTACAAAACCAAAAGGTTGTTTTAAAATCAAATTATACGTTAAAAATAGGGGAGTTGCAGGAAAGTTCAATCTGAAGTGTTCCAACAGTAACGACTAGAATTGCATGATGTCGTAAATGCATTTGCTGTTACAGCTGGTCCAAACCATACACACATTTGGACATGTCTTTTTATTAAAGCTACAGCCTACGATATGTTTTGTTATTTTGTTTCTTCCACTACATGGCCTAATATATTTTTAAGGGGGTATTTAGAAGAAAATTCCTTATATTTTTGTTCTTGTTCCTGTTGCTATTACTAGTACTATTGCTATTGCGACTACTACAGCTACCACTATTACTACTACTACTTACCACTACGACTACTATTATTGCTACTATTACTGCTACTGTTACTACTATTATCATTTATCACCACTACCACTACCACTACTATTACTACTACTACCGTTACTACTACTACTACTGCAGCTACTATTACTACTAATAGTACTACTATTACTATTACAACTACTACTATTACTGTTACTGTTACTACTTATTTTACTATTGTTAATATTACTACTACTAATATGATTAGACTTTTATATGCGTGTATGCATGTGTATATGTACACTGTTTGGTTGCTTTATAAAAGGTGTTGTAGCAAACCACCTTCTCTATTAATTTCACCAGTTGACCTCCCTCCCATGATATTTGCCAGTATACCAATAGTGCTAATGCTAGTTAGCAGATATCCATGTTAATGTTAGTTAAGCACAGAACCCCCTGCACAAGCGATACCATGCAATAGCGCCCCTTAATTCAAGGAGGCAAAAATGATAGAACAGGAGCTGATTTCTAACTTTATGTTAGATAGGTCTATAGGGGCTATCTGAAAGAAGTGTGAGTTTATTAGAGACTACTAAAAAGAGGCGGGCGTGTTGATAAGGCATACACTCTTTAGATATAAAGCTCAAAAGTAATTGGCATTCATTCTATGGAAAACTCATAGCTAAAAAACAATGGCACTCATTCTATGGAAATCTCATATAGATAGAATATTTGATGTCAGCAAAAGAGAAAATGATCAATGTGCATGTAAATGTTTTCAACAGTCGTATCAAAAAGTATAAGCAAGTAGGGCATTCATAAAGGAGATAAAGTGCAAGGAAATTGAACCTCCACATTGCATCAGATGGGTTCTGTTGCTGATTAGGTAATAACCCCACTGGCAGAGGACGGGCATGTAGTCCCATACTAACTTCCTCAGTGAGTCGATCATTATTTATTCCCTGCACAGGGATGGAACTTGCAGAATCTGGGAAATTAGACAGAAAAAGAGGTCTTCGGCATGTGGGGCATGAGTACACATCAGCCATGCCCTGATCCAACCTAGTAAGCATGTGTGCAGAAAATGAAACGTAAGATCCCCAAAAAAAAGAATGGCATGCCTGCTACTAGTTATATAAAGAAAGTAAGAAACTATAAATCATAATGTCAGAAGTTTCTGGTTAACAAAATCAAAGAACAGAAGATGACTTTTTTAATGCAATGGTCATATTGTGTGTGCAAGTGGAAAAAGAGGACGAGACTAGTTAGATAAAGAGTAGAAATGACAAAGATGGCATGTGAACTAAACAAGGTAGCTCCTGCTAAACAAAATGTGCCATAATACATGTCAAAGAGTCTCTCACCCTCTCCTAGTCTTCACACTTAACAAAATTCTCCAGCATCCTTCCAAATAATTAGACAACGTTAGCATGCTTACAGTACATATCAGCCGATACTTCAAACATTGGTGTTTGGAGACCAAGTCCTTGATCCAAACCCCCAATCATGCTGCAAATAACTAAAAAGACCTTTGCTATCATTTTTTTACACTTCAAACTGTTAACCTCATGGTTATAAGCCTACTCCCTAATCTTGTTTTGATGATTACAAACAATTCCTAACATTGTGTGTCGAGTGCTTGCACTTGTTTTGTTAGGTAATCTACACAAATATCTTAGTCGAAGGTTGGATGGAATTGAGCTAAACGACCACATCAAATGGAGGTTGGCGGAATATCGGTATGAAGTCATTGCACATCAAGTCATATTCAAAATCAAGCTTTATCCGCAACCAAGTCAAGCTTATTGAAGATCTCATAGCTTTGGTATAATGTTTTAGGTTTATGCTTTGTGTGTTGATACTTTAAGCTCAATCATATTGAAGAACCTAAAATATGTATTCAAATATTTATTTTTCACAAATGGGAAGTTATATTTCAGAAATTCTTTCTCTAACATGTTTATCTACATGTTTAAAAACGTACCTCAAAATTTCATGATTTTTAGAGTTGATTTGCTATTTTTAATTGATTTTATAAAACCAGCTACGTAAAAATTCCAGAATCTGTCAAAACTGTCAACGGTCGACTTCATCAGTCGACTGATGACATCATCAGTCGACTGATGACATGTTTTCAGCCTATAACGGCTAGTAACGGCTAGGTTTTGTTTTTGTGAGTTTTTGTGAGTTTTTTGGAGGTTTTTTTTTTTTGGCTGGTTTAAGAGGTTATAAAAAGCCCTCAACTTTCATTGTTTCATATGGATGTTTAAGAGAGTTTCAAAACAAGTTTACAAGTGTTTAAGTTTGATTTTAAGTTTGTTTTCAAGAGGGTTTATGTGAAGAAGGTTTCACAAGAGGAGATCATTTTCGTTTGGGCCTTCAATCTTCCAATCTCTCCCTCTTGTTCATTAGAGAATTTTTTCTAAACTCAATTTTTAGCTTTATTTATATTTATTGTTGATTATTATTTCTATAAGCTAGATTTTCATATTGAGTTTAGTTTTGATTATTTCTCTTTGTTTACACACACAACCATTAAGCTTATAGTATTTTCATACATTGTATAATTTGGGTTGTGGTGAGTGACTTAGAGAGTGAGTCTACATTGTGTTCTTATCTATTGTAGAGAGCAAAACTTATATTTGAGCTTTTATTGTGAAATTCACCTTGTAATACACAAGTACACCAAGAGGAGTATGGTGAGGACGTGGTCGATACCAATAGGAGTGACGTCGGTAGTAAAACCTAGGGAGAGGTAGTAAAGTCGGGCACTTGAAGGAGGCGACACGTGAAGACCAACACTTGAAGTTGTAGATTGTGTGATTACATTGTGAGTGATTGTGAACGTTGATCGGTGAGCGTTGAGAACCGATATTGTGAGGTGTAAATATTTTTCGGGTGAGCGTCGAAAACCCGGTTGTAATAGTGGATTTCTTCCCGTGAGTGGGGAGCGGAGATGTAGGTCGGAAGGACCGAACTCCGTAATCATTAGCGTGTGTTTGAGTTTGCCTTGGCGTTATTATTTGTGCTTATCATTTGTCTCATTCTATATCGTCATTGTGTATTGCTCATTGTTTATATTGCCCTATCACATTTGCATCTTGTTTTAGTTGGCAGAAGCTACAAATGATATCGATCAGCCTGCATCGAGTCGATCTATAATTTAGTATATAATTAGATTTTGATGAAATGTGTTATCTGAAACTTTTTTCATATGTTTTCTTTGTTGGGAGTTAAAAATGATATGATTAAAATTTTTTTGTATATGCAGCTACCTCTAACTTTTAGAGGTAGCTAACTACAGTTTACGTAACTCTAAACGATAGTCAAACAGACAAAGTACAGAAAATATGTGGTCAAGAAAACTTAACTGAACTATTAATATACTTTATACTATTTACATATGCATTCTAACACATCTTAATCATTATCCTTAACAAGGCAATAGAGCTTATTAGGAAAAAAAAGAAGTTGAATAAAACAGTGTCATATGAAAGTTTTCAAACTATATGTATCTTAACATGGCAAAAACTCTGTAGATAGTACAAATTCAAGTAAGCAAATTGTAAGGTACCTTGCCCATCTTCTAGTTTTTAGGTGCTAATTACGATTTTACGCCCTGTAAGGAGACAAGTAATCTCGGCCTCTCTAGTATAAATAGCATTGGTCATATAAGGGTTGTAGCTGACCAGTTTATCAAAAAGCTTAAGTTGATTATTGTGACTTAGCACTTAAACCTCCTCAAGTGGATCTTTTAGGTCATGTAATAGTCATTTATCATAAACGCACTGTATGGATCTTAACATGGAAAGAATGTTGTAGATATAATACAATTCAAAGTCATGAGGTACCTTGTCCTTCATATCTTTTTAGGTGCTAATCTACAAACTTAACCACTGGGAGAATACTTTAAAATAATCTCAATGTCTCTAGTATTATAAATAAAATTACTCATATAAAGGTTGTCAGATGACCAATTCTAACAAATAGCTTAAGCTGATTTGATGTGAAGTAGCAATATAAGTCAAGCTGACTTGCATTTAAACCTCCTTAAGTTGGCCTTTAGGTCATGTGATAGAAATCTATCATAAAAATGACTAGCTTGGAAAGGCTAAACAAACTGGAGGTAAATATAAATAGCATATTCTAAACTATGAGGTATAAAGCCAGTCCATGAAAGACGTGATGGGTAACTATTTTTCTAATAGCTTAATCATAGGTTTAAAAACAGTCCTTGCAAGAGGGTGCTTCAAATCAATGATGGATAACTATTTCCTAATAGCATAATCATAGGCTGCGCTCTAACAATGTATATCAATTATCAAGTAAAACCAGCAGTTAAAAGGAAGGTAACATCAGAGGTACTGGTTAAGCATGGAAGATGAAAGCAGTAGCTTGTTTGGTTATTCAGTGAGATTTAAAGCAAACTAACTACACCGAAAAGATCAATTCTAGCAAGTAATCTCAAATCCAATCAGAACCTTCCATTTGCATGTACTGCTACTACTGCATGCCAAACACTTGTTAGTACTTAGTGCCCAATAAACAAGTTAAACCAACTTTAATGCTTGTCATATGTTTCACTAACTGCGAAGCAAACTTACTCTGTAGTTGGTACATTCCATTTATTCAGTTGCACAAAAGAACTCCAACAAGAAAGTGATTTTCAAGCATTCATGAATTTTGTGCAAATTCAATGAGCCATAATCTTTGACTCAAATAAGAACTGGAAATTCCTAACTGGCATGTTTCTGATGTGACTTGTTAAATAAGAAAAGAGTAGGATGATGGTTGTTTGAACAGCTATACATCCCGCAGACAATTCGATCTTTACAGGAAAGTAACCATATATGTGAGTATTAGAAACTCGGAAATAGTACTATTATTGTTCAAGGTAGGGGTGGAAACAAATCGAATTTGATCGAATATCGTTAAATTTGAATTCGACTTCGGTTTACTCCGGCGAATTCGAATTGGTGTCGAATGGGTAGAAGGTGTTCCAATTCAATCGGTATATTAACTAGATATTTGATAAATATTCACGAATATTTGTTAGCACACTTGGTTAAGGCACTTGCTTCTTGGATATGAGGTCAGGTTTTCAAATCCGATGTTGGTATATTATTTGTTTTATTTTTTTTTTACATATTGCATAATTATGTAATGATTTTTATGATATCTTACTACTAAAATTATTATATTTATATATTTAATAATTAAGTTAATACTTAATAGTTATCAATAGTAATAATAAACTAAAAATTAGTATAACGTAATAATGTAGAAGCAGGAAAATATCTCATTATAGATTTTAGACCTACATGAATTCGTTTTCTATCAAACTTCTTTAGCAACTTAAGAATGTAATCTAAGCTAAAATTTGCAAATAACTTATTTCTAATAGATATTTTGTTATGATATATATTGACACGGTAAATATCTCACGTGCAACTTTAAAAGATAAATATTATATGATAAATTAAACTTAGTGGAATAAAATGTAAAACATAAACAAATACTTAATAATCAATCGTATTGAATCTACCTTTGATTAAATTCTATTCATTTATGAGCCGAATACTAAAAAATATTCATTTACAATAAAATGAACTGTTGAGTGGAAATTGACCAACTATCTGAACGAATAATAACCAAATAGTTTATTAATTATTTGGTTCATTTCCACCCCAAGTTCTAGGTGCAATGACATAGTAAAGTTATAGTTACTGTAGTATAAGCTATCACCGGAATTTTGACATATGAAAACAATAAAAGAACAAAAATATCATAATAATTCGTCGTCAATGATAACACAGTAAAGATGTGTGAAGCTACAATGACATAGTAAAGTTATAGTTACTGTAGTATAAGCTACCACCGGATTTTGACATATGAAAACAGTAAAAGAACAAAAATATTATAATAATTTGTTGTCAATGATAACACAGTAAAGATGTGTGTAAGTCTGCAGTCCTGAGATTTATTCACGAATCAAGTTAGCAGAGACTCCAATAATTCAAGCCTTTAATTAGTTAAAGATAGCACTTCGTCATTTGACAAGTACAAAACATTAAATACCATTGCATGTAAAGCTTCCAATATGAAAACTTCACAAATGTTACCATGGAAAGAAAATTGCAAGATGCAGAAGCATACCACAATCTCAAGCACGCAAGGTGGAAAAGATGATTACAAGATAGCTTTTTAGCTCTGGCCATTGGTCCCTGCACTTTACAGAATCAATTATTTTACCCTTCAAATAGAAGAAAAAGTGTAAATATAAAGAACTAAGGAGCTTACCCTACAAATAGCACATTCATCATCAAATGCAGAAAGCTCCTCATATGTAGCATCAGGAAGTGCCCCATTAAGTGAATTCAGGGCTCCCCTCAACCTTATGTATCCTCTTATTCGCTTCACAGTAGCACCAGCAAGAGCCTATATTGTCCATAACAATACATATTACTCTCACCGTATATTTGTATGCATAAATAGATAGATATGTACATAGATATGTATATGTATATGTCTATATACATATGTAAGCATGTATGTACATAGATACATACATAAATTACGTATACATACACATGTATATCTAATATACTATATATCTAATGATAGTCCCAACAAATAAGATATTCATAGGCAAAATGAACGAGTGAAATGACAACATTTACACGAAAGTTTAGTAAAAGGACTGCATCGACAAGATGAAATGCCATGCCATGAAGCCACCATATGATCAGGTAATGACCTAGTGACATAGATAAAGTCAACATATCTAGGAGAAAACCGCAATTTCGGATCATGATACCCTTCCACTCCGATAGCGATCCTACAAACAAAACTTTCAAGTTAAACATCAGAAATTATTTAAGAAAAAATAGAAAAATGGTGCATGTATGATGATGTGTGAGGATGTATGGACTTCAAAGGAAATACTAAATAGAAGCCCTGCAAATAAAAGTTTCGGAAACATACTTTTAAGGAGGAATAACAATTTTCTGGAAATACCTTGTGAATGGACAGAAAACTTTATGTTTTTCTTTTTCTTTTTCTTTTTTCTTTTTACCCCTACATAGTCCATTGATAGACTAAATTTATCCAACTATAAACATACTTGAGAGAATAAATTAGAATCAAATTCCAGATCAAGATGGCCACCAAAAGAAGGATTTTTATCTTGATAATTTCTGCAATGTATGCATCTTTTGTCTACAAACAAAAAGTGTGCTTCCTCTTCTCTAATATTCTTCTGTTACCAGTTAGGAGAAACAATAATGCACGTTTTACTTTGAATGATATACTAATCTCAATACCAAGTCCGTAAATATAAATGCTAGACCACTGTCTTCTATGAGTAGGTTACATCATTTTTCACAGATGAATTTTTCCAGCTAAAAGACCAAGGTATTCAGACAATGTACAATAGACAGACAATTAGACTACCAGCATTATAGCAATAGCTCAATGACATAACTATTACTCTTACTAGTGGAGTATAAAGATAGATCATCCAGATTGCGATGGACATAAAACATGATGGAGATCCATCATGTTCTCATTTGCCTTTCATTTTGTTCATATGTTAATTAGCATGTTACGCTCGCCCTTATCATAACCTCTTTTCAGATAGAAGATTAGTTGCTATCTTTGTGTTTCTGAAGCTTCCACATGTTATCTAGGTTAGTTTTTGTCAGGTACATGGATTATGCTTACAGAATAGAGTGGGGAAATCAAAATAATTCAAACTTGTGAAAAAATTGAATTACCAAGAAATACCTCTTTTTTTAAGTGTTCCCTCCCAATGTCTAGACTCTCTTTCCAGGCTGAAGTTGGAATTATTAAATTATGAAACTGATTACACCAGATGGTTATTCTTAACTTGTGAATTTGGATATTCTTTCCTAATCTAAAAGCCTTGAATCTGTTAAGGATAGGTTATTTGCAATATGTAGCAATAAAGAATACCATTTAGAACATTGGGCTAATCATATCACATTGATCAGCTAAAGGATGATAAAGTTCCAGCAGTCAAATATTTTGTGATGGCTTTATAGCAATGCACCTTGTTGGCTGAGGACAATTGGGTACAAGTGATGCACTCTCTCTGAAAAGGGTTGTTCTATGCCTGATGAGAAGCAATTTAATCCCCTGGGAACTTTGTTTAGATGGTATTCATCGTGTAACACACTTCAATCATCTATAGTAACTGAAAAAGATTTACACGAACCCTTTTTTTTAGCACTAAGGAATGCTAAGGTTCTATTCTGTGGCTGTCTTCATAGCAAGCAGCAGAAGCCACTGCACATTCTTGATGAGGATACTCAGGTACATGCATTGCACTCTCTTTCAATGTATTAAATATCAACCGATATATCGCTATATAGGCCGATATATCAGTTTTGATGCCCTTCCGAGACGATATTTATAAAAAAAATAACATTTTTTTATTTTTACCACTTTTTCCGATATATCAGAAATATCGGTCGATATTTCATTATGGAAATATCAGCCGATATTGGCTAATATCCAAATACACTAAATCCTTAGTCAATCTCATATTTTTCATCCCTCTTCGTTTGGCACTCTAGCCCAAAAAAGCTAGGGGATGTGGTACGAATCTCTCTCTCCTCTCTCCACTCTCTCTTTCTCTTCTCCAATCCTCCTCTCTTGGCTCCCTCTCAACTCATCCTCAGACTCCTCTGTCTCTCTTCCTCTCTCCTCTCTCACAACTTCTCTCTCCCTTCTCTCTCTGTCTTCCTCTCTTCTCTGTTTATGTCCTTTGTGTCTGACATCTACATGTATCTAATGTCTCTAGACATTGTATATCATTATTCATGATGAAATTTTTATTTTTAGAATACATAAAATATGTTTTGATTACATATTACAATGTTATGTTACATATAAACATCATCCGATATGACACCCTGATATTTTTTACATATCCCTGATTTCTGCAATCCGTTATAAATTTTGGTCATCCGATATTTTCGATATTTTCGATATTTAATACATTGATTAGAGTTCTGTTATATGCTTGATAGAGGGCAATTTAATTCATTCAGCATTTTGTCTAGAAGCATGGTCTTCATTGCCTAAACTACTAACTGAAAGTTCTAAGCCTATCGTGCACCCCTAGTGTTATCTAAACTAGTTGCATTTATGGAAAAGTTCAAATCTGGCAAAAATACAGCAGATTTTATCACATTTATTCCATGTATCATAGCTGCAAAAAAATTAGAAAAACTTTTAAATACCTGAAGCTGATTTAAATAGGGTAAGAGAACCTAAGCAATCAGCACCGCAGTCAACTGAATGTCGTTGCCAAATCTCAATTAACTGAAATCCATGTACCATGATAGCCTACAACATAATGGTGAATCTCAGCATCATTTTGTCTTCAACAACATATACAATTTGGAATCGTTAACAGTATTCTATCAAGTGTTAGCTATGCCTCAACCCAGGAATCCTACAGCAAAAGATGATTAATATAGCTAAGAATTTCGCCAGATGATATAAACTGTTTAGTTATAAATAACCTTGACGATTAAACACTGAGTAGGTTTATAAGAACCCAACTGAAGTGGTTTTTCCTTTTCTTTTCTTCTTTATGTTTTTCTGGTAATATGCTGAAATCCGCGTAGCAAAATGGAAGGCAATCAATGGAATATTATGAGCAAAGCATCACAAGTCTATACTGCATGAGAATGCTATTACCTGCAGTGTCTCAAAAGCAATGCTAAGCGGCTCAAAGAACAGCAGCAAAAATAAGTTAGAGGTGAAAGATCTGTATATCTTCAGGCACAACCTAATCCTGCAAGTTGATAGCTTCCAGTAAGAACAGATCATAATATATGATAAGAGCTAAATTTTATAATAATAATAATGAAGGTAATTAAAATGAAACCCTTTCAAGTTTGACCTTATATTATGGAAACTCCCCGCCGTTATCTTTTGATTACAAAACCCCCACCGTTGAAAAATATTGTAAAGATCAGCATGTGCAAGGCATGTGAGTGGCAAATTCTCTGGAATACCCCTTATAATAGGTTGTTCTCCTTCCTCAAACAATTGCAAAATGCCTCCTCTCTTTTCACTTTTAACCCAAGCAAAATGATTGCAGTGAAGAGAAAACTAGTCGAAAATTAAGGTTATCTCTTCAAATCCTATGAGTTCAGTCTCTATTTTGTAATCTTTGGTTCCCCACCTGTATTTTGTTTTATGGAGAAATGGTTCTTAGTGGTTATATTTTTTTCTTTTATTTGTTCTTTTATCATAACACTATAAGTTTCCTATGGGAGAGGTCATTCTCATTTGGTTGCTACAGAACAGCTGGATGCTTGAAGCTCGCTATGTTTACTTTGTTTTGTCCCAGGAACTTTTCTATTATGATTTTAAGCATTATATTGGAGAGTTTGAGGTATGTGATTGTAAGCAATAGGATATATGATTAGCTAAGTTTAATTTGATTGACAAGTTGTAGATTATGCCTACATTTGCTAAAATTTGTAGATATTGGTTAACAATATCAAGACATCTTATTTGGCTAGGAGTAGAAAAGATCAACGGAAAGGATTAAGAATCCGGGAGTGAGGCAAGATCTATGTTAACAGGAAGAAGAAGAGGGCAATTTTGGAATATAAAAATGCATGTAGCTTGCACATGTTTTAAGTGAATATTAACAGTTCTATCAACAGCAGGGGCTTCCATAATAGGCGGCCAAACTTGAAGGGGGTTTCATAATAATTACCCTATTTATAAATTATAATGACAGGAAACATGAGAATTCATAAACATGATCCCAGCTGCAATGTCAAGAAAGAAACATCATATGAAAGAATAGTAGACATTTAGAATGAGAAATAAAGCCTGAAATCCAGAAAATGAATGAAATTCACCACAGTTCCAGGCTCAGTTACAGTCAATGTTTTCATCTTTGTGAAAATTTGATCAGGTAACTGAAAGACCGAGTCAAATGAAATTTAAGGCACCAAGGCTTATGTATAAGCAAGGAAACAATTGGCAGAACAGGCTCATGGGTTTACATGGTCAGCACATTACAATCTTCGGATAGAAAAGTTAAAACACATTACATCCATTGCACTAAACAACAAAAAAGTTTTGGGGGAACTATCTCATCCCAAGAGCACAATGTAGTTATCTACAATTTACAACAAATTGGTCATCTATAGCCAATTAAAAGGTGTAATTTATTAGCAGTATAAATAAAAAAATAAACAAAAGAAACAACTTTCAAAGACCGCTTACCACATTACCCATTTGAAGCTGCACATGTACTTGCGATCAACTAAACACAACTTAAGAAAGAATCAATTACGCTGAAAAGTTAATCTGCTTCTACATCAAGGAAGTTGAAAATAAATCTCTATTGTTTACCAATGGGAATTTATGTAAGCATGGAGAGATTTAAGTGGTTTTTAGATAGACTTCTATGCTTAGGAATATTTTATTTAAAGCCCCCCCCCCCTTCAGGTACTCTTCTCTTTATTTTTGGACTATGTACATGTTATTTATGATGGTGATGCTAGTAGTTACATACTAACGGGGATCGAGAAACTCTAAAAGTTTATACAATGATATAAAGAGATGAGAGCTTCTTCAGTCAATCTGTAGTTTCCTCAAAGTGTTTGATTTCTAGCTCTCTTTGGTTTCCTTAAGGGTTTCTCTTGTTTCACTGTTTAAATGTTATCTTAGTATGTTGTGGTTGGTGCAAGGGGGTATGAAAAAGTTGGGGTTGTTGATATTATGTATACAACCGACTTCTCATTTAATGGATGATTCTGTAATTCAACTTTGAGGTTTGATCCACTAAAAGTCTAGCCTTCTTCTTCAGCTTGTCTGTGATCAGTGACAGATCCTAACATGGTGCAAACTCTGTAGTTACTTTCCTATAACTATTTTACATGATTTTGTTGTTTTCCCATCAAAATTTACTCAAGAATTTTCTTTTTAGATCTCTTTTTCATGAGCAAGGTCTCCATAGGTTACCTAGACACTTCATCTAGGCTTCCATACCTGCACTTCCCGTATCTATGTCTGTGTTGGACACTCCTTGAACACTTCTTGAATATATACATAGACGTGTACTCAATTATATAAAACATGTTTTAGTTTTAAAAAGTTGTGATACACTTCTTGAACGTACATCAAACACTACATCTCAAATTTATGCAACTCATTCAATTCGGGACAAGTTCGTTTATGCAAATACCTAGTTCATAATAGTGATTTTAAAGGGTCGCTTGGGTATCTAGTTTAAAAACGAGCAGTTTTAAATGCATGATCTACTTAAGAAAACCAACATAAAAATCGTATAAGGATTTTAGTTCTGATAAGATGCGAATGAAAAATAATATTGATCTCATACAGATAATTAATTTTGATATGTATATATAGCCGTGTCCCCATATTCTAACTTGTATAATTTTGTTGTGTCCCATGTCCGCACGCATGTCTAAGTCCGCACCCGCACCCGCACCTGTATCCATGCAACATAGTCTCGATGTGAAATCCTTACATGTGCAAATCTCTGGTTATCTAAACTACCTACCTTGTTTACAATAGTTTTTCTGTTAGATTTCCACAACACTTCTCTATCTCTAGTCATAAACATTGATATAACCTAATCTTTTTTCTTCTTCTTCTCTTCCAAAAAGCGACCACTACTCTCGTTTTCCCCAAAGCAATAACCAACATTCTCAACTGTTGAAACAAAATTCCACAAAAATAAACATTTGAATTCCTTTGCCTTGTATTCACCAAGTAATCTCCCATTATACAATAGCCCTTCAAACTAACCTCAAAAACATGAATATGCAGTTCTACGATGTCCATATCTAGCCTGAGAACTTGCAATCTGTGAGGAATTTATCTGACTCATCTTTGTAACATGTCACTAAACTGAAGCATCAAGTATCTCAACTTATTGGCTTCCACGGTATAAAAAGTTTCAAGTTTGAACTTATATCCAAATAATTCCAAGGTCCTCTCTGATCTTAGGTTGGGTTTACTTCAGGTTTTGTTCATTTCAGTCAAATCCTAAGCTTGTATGTTCAACAGCATCTGTCATCAAGATCAGGTTCATGTCATTATTAATTTTGCATCATTTTATTATTACTTCTTATTATGTCACACACATACTGATAAAATCAATATTATCGATAGCGGATAAAATCAATATTACCGATAGCGGATAGCGTCGCGTAGCGGTGATGCATCACTAAGGCTATTTGAGGCTATTGAGGAAAAATAGCAATAAAAAACGCAAAGTCAAATAGCAGTCTAATTTAGATATGTATAAATATTCAAAAAAATTTAAAAATCTAGAAAATCTAAAAGTGCATATTTGATGATTTAAAGATATCCTAAACATAAAATGGACATGTAACCGTCACATAATACCGAAGAAGACTGGAGGTGAAGTCAAAGAGTCGTCATCTTTGAGAAGATGAGCTGAGCGATGAGAACTGTAGTAGGAGGAGCTCACAGCGAGAGGAGGTGAGAGGAAGTAATAAAGGAGGTGTCGGAGGCTATGGAAGGCAGCGGGAATAAGCCGAAAATCGTGAGAGGCAGTAGGATGCAGTCGTTACAGGTCAGGTTTAATTTTAAAAAAAATAAACCTCAAACCGCTTTTAAATAGCAGTCAAAAAACAGATTTTTTCCGCATATTTTGTCCGTAATCGCCTGCTATTCACCGCTATGACGTTCTATTAGCTGCTTTTGTAAGCAGAAAGCGCATATCCCGTAATATGTCATCGCTATTGGGCAATAGCGTAGCGGAAAGGGACCGCTAACGCGATTAGCGCTGCTGTTGCGGTGCTATTTACCGCTATTTATAACAGTGCGTAGAATCATTTCTCATTACATAGATCCTTCAAATCCCTACTACATATCCTTGTAATTCAAGGGTGTTATCTCAAACCTGATTGTCGTACATTTAGTTTTAGAATTATTTTAACATGTGTTTGATTATTATACGCTACACCTAAATTTGTAGCTCATGATGCATCACATGTAAAACTTGACAAAAAATCCAATGAGAAGAAAAACAGTTATGTATGGTTTTTTTAAGATTTAGGAAAAGGATCAATATAAGGCAATAGGATACCATGTGTTGACTTTCAAAAAAAACAAATATATTGATTAAAGATACTTAATTATGAGTAATGACATGTTACGATTCTAAAAAAGAGACACCAGTCTAATGTTTACACTTACGTGATCAAGGATACATGAATATACATGATCAAGTAGTAACAGCATGAGAACCATTGTTTTAATTATCCCCGACATTGGCTCGATATATCGTTTTACAGGGCTTGCCGTAACAGATATGGTCTCTAAATATCCTTCGCCGCTTTTTATCTATTTTGGGCGATATATCCCTGATATGGCCGATATATCAGTCGATATGTGGACCAATATATCTTTTTATATGGCTTGTCACAAAACATTATACTGTGTTTGATAATTTTTGGGCAAGACATCATGATTTCCTCATTATATCAAATGATTTTTTACCCTAAAAAAATCATACCAAATGTTGCAAAGTTGATTTGTACTTTTGATTATTTTACAAGGTTGATTAGCGATCTTAAACATATATTATTCACATTTTATATGCTTAAATTTCATTATATATGTTGAGATTAAATTTTGGTGCATTATACTATATATGCAAACATCAGTTATGACATTCCGATATTTCCCCAATATCTGCAATCCGATATGAATTTTGGCCATCTGATATTTCCCCGATATTCAATATTAAAAACCTTGATGAGAACCACAACCACATGCTATCATGAAGAATAAAAATAGTAGCTGTTTATACCTTATCTACTTATGGACAAAATTACTACGCATATAGAGAATGAGGTTTCACGTTGCATGCTTTTTGTTAATGACACTTTTCTGCTAAAGGGACAAAAGTAGGCCTAGTGTGTAGCACAAAAAATTGAACTAAAAATTGGATTATTTAGTAAAAATAAGGGTCTAATCAACTAATAACCAAGAAATATTACAGAGCTATCAGCCTATCACCCCACTACTTTGCACTGGTCAGCTATTGTAACCATGTGTTTGAAGAAGTTAATTACAAAATTCACATAATGGTTTAAGAGTAGAGGAGCTTCCTACGTACAATTGGATAATAGATTACCCATGGAATTGGACGAAATTTTTCACAAGATAGATATATGATTAACCATGCTTTTTCGGTCAAATAGAGGAAGTAAGGGGCATCAATCTCCTACACCAAAACATAGAAGTTCATGCATAAGAATTTTCAAATTCTTTAATTTAGTATAAAGTTATGGAAAATCAACTGAGAATATTTAGGAGCTAAAGGGTGCCAAGCTAGGGAAACCACATGATCATATTGAGGACCAGGGTTCAAAACTAACCTAATTTGCAGAGGAAAGAAAAAAGGATTACAAGTAACCAGACAGAATAGAGAGAGGAGTTAGCACCTCCATTATCAGCTTAAGTTAAGAGAAAAGGAACATATTGAATCCGGAAAAGAAACATTAGACAACATGATAACAACATTTGATCTGAAACATCTATGTGTGCAGAAAAAATAATGCATGCATGTTGACTTATTCAATGAAAATTACCAAAGGGTATCAGCAACTAAAACGAGCAAAAGGGAGGAAAAAACACGAAAGTATTTTGAAGGTGTTGCAGTAGGGGATGCATTTAGCCGATCAAGCCGATCTCTAGCCAATGACTGGAACATCTGTGAATCGCAGACAGGTATGCCCAATATGAATAAAGAAGTTGGTTCCTCCAAAGAAACAAGGTTTACAAGTATCAGCCAGCAAATTCAGCATACAGTACCTTTAGCGTACAGAGAATGATCAACCAACTTGACCAGAGAACTGTCTGGAAGGTATTTGGTGGCACAACTAATGGGAGAAAAAGTCCCTGTTCAGACATGTCCAATGGCACATGTAAACAAACAGCAGTTAATAATACCAAAAACTGCAAACAATAAACTAACTCAAATTTTAGTAAAAATAAATAAACAATAACCAGGTCACTTGAGAGTAAGGTCTCCTGATCAATATGGGTTTTCCAGTAAACTAATATATAGGTCTGTTCTTTTCCCTCACATCAAAGGAATTAACTAAGAACCCAAATGGTTGACCTTCCTAACATGTTGATTGTTAATAACATAAGTGTTATGCAACTTCTAGCCTCAAAAGCTTATATATGTGTTTAACTATAACAATAAGCAATAAACAAATACAAGTATTTAACTTTATTGAGCAATGTGGACCCGAACATTTCTTACCCAAAAATAAATGCATCTACCTCCAATCACATGTAAGCACTAAGTTTATAATATAGCTGTTTGATTTTTATCTTTCCAAATCAGTATCAAATTTTCCCACATCAAGTCTGCACCTTGATAGGTCAGTTTATATGTCAAATGACCACTTCTCTCAAAAGCTTAATCTACTCACTGTTGACTAACAATGTATATCGAGCAAACATAAACACTTAAAGCTTCCACTTGACCTAGAACAAAAACAAAACTAACTTGGACAGAACAGTTGGGATAAATAAAGATATCTTAAACTCCCAGTAATATGGCTTGAACCCGGAACCTTTCATGACCTAGTGCTTATATATGTATGTGTGTGTGTGTAAGAAGAGATATTTAAAACTTAACAAACAAGAACGTGAATTTAGACCTACCAGATATCTCGTACATGTATATAACAAAGATTCAACGATCTGACTGATTCACATACCTATATCTCAAATTCTCAATGTCTTCAACATTCCTTTTGTAGCTATTTATGTCATGTGGTGATATCCAAAAGCGTAAACCGTACCAAAATAACCATATCCATATTTTTATGTCAATAAGTTCAGCTAACAAATATCCTGCTTCTACAATAGACTCCCAGAAAAAATTTTGCTTAAAAAAAGAATATTAGAGCAATTAAAGAATATGGCAAAGTCAAGCTTATATCTGTTGTACAAATAATTAGCATTTTATCGGTAAATCAATAACTACAACTTTATCATCCACCTTCATGAGAAAATATAAAAGCCATATCACTTCAGCAATTCTCCATAGCTGCTTAAAATAAAATAAATATAGCATATTGCCTGCAGAATCTGAATAGCAGAATTATTGGTGTTTACAACCATAGAAGAAAGCCAAACAGATTTTACTTGCGTATCATTTTAATACATGTCAAATTAGTAGAACTGTGTGTAAGTCACAGGATATGTTATGCAAATGAAGCTGGCAATAGACTGACAATGGCAATTTAGTAGTTGTTGCGTGTGAAAATGAAGTGAGATACAATACAACTGGAGACACAGACCACTCAATTACATTACACATGCATTCATGTGCATACACTAACATGTGTGCAGTACTTCATTGTTTGATAGGAACAAGCTTCAAGCTTGTCCCTACCTACTCAGCTACATGTTTGGCCAGGATGCTCCACAGATAATTTCGATCTACACATCATAAAGTGGGCAAAAGTGATACATTGTGAAAGCTTCTAACTATTGTTCCTGTTATCCTATATTAAACTATCGCTCATTTTGTGAACATTGATAAATAAGTTAGAATTTTCAAATTACATAACCTTTTTATCTATAGACTTTACATGGTGTAGAGATCAAAATGAAAATAAATGTTGCAGAGTGCAATTGGAGTGGGACATTTTTGCAATTTGGTTAAGTGGGAACAAACTACTATGTCTGTCAAGAAATACGAAAAAGTCATGGTTTTACATATTTGCATAAAACTGGCATTTATAATATGATTGGCATCATGTGACATGATCATGGAACAAAATTGAGAACTTAACCAATATGTGTAGCTTAAATAATAATCACCTTATGAATGACATAATTAACAATACGCTCCAGAACTTTTCGGGTCTCCGCTGGATATAGCTGGACAAAGAACAGTGTCTGCATATAAGAGAGGAAACAAACGATAAAAACCAACACAAATAAAACAAATACAAGAATATACATGAGGTAACCACAAACTAAAATAAAATGCACATCTCTAGCTAGCATTTTTTTTAAATCATAATAATCATTGGCTCAATGCAGAAATCATCTCTAGCAATCAACGCCACAGAATTTAATATGTGGTAACATGTTGTTTTTGGGTACATGACGTACAAACCACATATGAAGCTTACATAAGATCTACTAATTAATGCAGAAGCATAAAGTATCAATTACTATTTTAAGTATTTTCTTGAGTAATTTAATTTTCAAGATGACATTTAATATCTTGTTTTATGTGATGTTTTGTAATTCTGTTTTGACTTCTAGGAAGTAAGTGTCTATTTTGGGTCTTTTTAATAGCAATTAACACATATTACAATTCAAAAATTATAATGAAACAAAGAAAAAAGTTATAGAAATCTAGGGTTCTTTTCCGCGTGCCAATGGAATGTCGATCTTGTGCTCCGTTGAGGGTCCGACCAAGATAAAAGGTCATTCGCTAATTAACAATCTCTGATCTTGCTGAAGATGCCAAACTCTTTTTTGGATGAAGAAATGCTAAGTAACTAAAAACTGAGAAAATTGAGTTCAAAGTATCAAGCTTCAGGTTCGCAGCCTTTCTTCTTTTCCCTTTATGTATCAAAATAAACAATCTTCACTCCTCTTATAGGCTAAAAGAGAGAGTTAGTGACCATTAATTGTGGATTAAGTGGTCTTTAACGTAAGAGATAATGGGAAGAACTATTTCTCCTTGAAAATAGCTTGAAATAGTTAATCGGAAAAGTTTGCTAATAACGTTGTGGGCGAAGTTCGCTAGAACATGGGTGAGCCACTTTCTCTAGATCATGGATCATGGGTGACGTGACCAACGTGGGTTTCTTTAGGCTAAGTTCGCTAAGGATTTTGGGCGAGCATCGCTGATAAGTTTGGATTTGACTCAGAATCCAACTCGAACATGTATCTTGACTCGGTCAACTTGAGGACGCCTTTCAACTCGACCAAGAATCAAAAATATAAATACTGACTCACCCTAACTACTTCTTCACTTTAACGAGTTGTTTTTAAATGCATTATGCAGCCAAGTTCGCATGTTTTTTGAGCGAACTTCGCTACAACCTGTTGTGGGCATATGTTTGGGCTCATTAAAAGTATTTAGCCTGTAGACTTCTACTTCTTGGATCCAAACTGAGCATTGGGCCTAGGTGGAAATATATTTAACCTTCTACAATGTCTAGTATATATGATGAAGTCTAAGGGTCATGTTTGTTTCTCTTTATATATCTTAAGAATGAAATGAAATGCAGACTTTTGGGATGGAAGGGGAAAAAGTCTATTTAGGATGTGTTCTTAGTTGGAGTGAGAAATTTCTCCTGAACAATCAAGGATGACTTGATCGCATAGAGTGGCATCCACAATTAGCAGTGTTGAGTGATGTCCACTACCTAATGTATGAGAAGACAAGACTACGATATTGGGGTTTATTATAATTGGAAAGTTAGGATTTTATTCTATCTTATTTTAGTTAGGATAATATGATTGAATCTTATTTGATATTTTAGTCTAGATGTTTGGTTAGGATGTTTCTCTATCGTATTTTTTACTTAGGGAGAATATTTGAGTTTATCAATTAGCATTAGGTTTCTTATGAGAATAGATCTTGATTTAGAAAATTTGAATTATGAAAATTCACAAGCGTGTGAGTTGTTTCTTCTCTAGAGCACGTGAAGTGCTAGTGGCATACGGTTTCTTTGGATGTGAAGTTGTCTATTAACTGTATTTTTATTTCTATATCCAAATTTCATCCCCAACTTCCAGTCTAACATTCCAATGATAACTACTCTTCATTCCCAACCACTCAACAATAAAGCCCTGCCCTCCCTCCAGTCTCCCAAAGTTTGCAATCACCCAAATTCTCTTCCAAAGCCCACGTGAAGCTTTATCCCACCAAAACTGTCATAAAACAACAAAGAGAAAAAGACGAAAAAATTATGCGAGAGAGAAAGCATCATGCTCATCTTCTCCCCCTTCTTCCTCTCACTCTTCTCTTTACTGTTTCACCAACCAAACCATAGCTTGCCCTCCTCCACCTCAATTTATCACCGACAATCGCCAATTCAATTCTCTGACAAACTTTCCGACGAGTTTCTCTTGCGCATTTATATTTCAATTTGGAGCCCTTAGTCTGGTTCGAAATTATTTGGTAGGACAAATTTTCTAAACCAACATATTTGGACTTTTATTCCCAAAAAACGACCCCATTCAAAAATAATTGCAAAAACCGACCTGGTTTCAGCCTCAGTGCTGAAATCAGGACGGTTTTTGAAAAAAATTCTCCGAAACTTCACGGGAGTTGAACTCCCGTGAAGTTTCGTAGTTCAAAAAACTTCACGGGAGTTCAACTCCCGTGAAGTTTCGGAGAGTTTCTGGTTTCAGCCTCAGCGCTGAAACCAGGTCGGTTTTTGAAAAAAACTCTCCGAAACTTCACGGGAGTTCGAGTTGAACTCCCGTGAAGTTTTTTGAACTACGAAACTTCACGGGAGTTCAACTCCCGTGAAGTTTCGGAGAATTTTTTTCAAAAACCGACCTGGTTTCAGTACTGAGGCTGAAACCAGGTCGGTTTTTGCAATTATTTTTGAATGGGGTCGTTTTTTGGGAATAAAAGTCCAAATAGGTTGGTTTAGAAAATTTGTCCAAGTTTAAGACGATCCGCAATGTAGAATACTAATATTTGAACAAAATCAACTTGAGATTGCCAAGATGTGGGTGCTTTTTGAGGAGTATAGCTGTATATGTAAGCCAGACTTGTTAGAAAGAAGACCAAAAGTTAGAGATACAAGTTATCAGAAATTAGAAGCATTGTTGATCGTCGATCAAGTTCTCCAACAAACTTTCTGACAAGTTCCCCTAACACTTTTAGACTTTAGATCAAAGACGTCAAGCCAGGTCCTCATCAATTGGTATCAAAGCTAAAAGATCCACCATTCTAGGTTCAACATAGAAATTACAACAATTCGAGGTTCAACAATTATATCCAATTTTAAACTCGAAGCCGAGTTTTCTCCAACTAGGGTTGATTTGATGCGCTACCAGTAGAAGGTTTGATTTCCGTAGGAATTTTATGTTTCTAAGGATTTGAGCTTATTATAGTTGAGATGCTTTAGTTAGGATATTCAGTTAGAAACTGTTGTTTGGTTTTATCTAATGTTAAGATTTTATTTGTTATTAGGTTTTTTGTTTTACTCTTATAAATATGTTGTACCTCGTCATTTTAAGGGAGGAACGCAAAATGCAGTCACTCCTAATGCCTCTCCATATTATCCATGCATTTCTAGCTTTCATGGCATTATTTATACGTAAGTCAGTTATTATTGAGATGATTTATCTTGGAAATAGTTACATATTGATATTTGTTTCAGTTAATTTTTTTGGTTTCAAATGAGAAAATGATCTTGATGTGTGATCATTTTAAATTGTTATCAAACCATAAATTTCCACAATATGCCCACAACAACATTGTAATATTAACTCCCATGCGATGTGCTGGTAGCAACCAGATAGTTGGTAAACATCAGATGATAGTTGGCAACGATGAGATGATAGTTGGCAACTAACTATGGCTCAGAGCTACACATTCATATCACCAATCGTGACACAGTAATAAACTTATTTTTCCCACAAAACTCAAGGCACTACAGAATGCATCTAAAACAATCAATCAATAAAGGAAGCAACTTCACCTTGAGAGAGAGCACCAAAAAGGCAAACAAATTCACAACAGAATTCACCAGCAAAGCTACGGTCACATTCGATCCCAAGACCAACTCTAGGACACGCCTCACATTCTTCAAACTGATCTCACCCCCATCAATCAATCCGTCGGCTTTAATCCCATCAACTAAAGAGAAAACCCACCACTGCAACCCTACGAAGCTCACCACCGTCGAGATCGCTGACAGGTACAAGAAATTCACCGCCATTTCATAGCAAAACCCTAGAACTGGATCAAGCGATTCGATCGATTAGAGAACGGAGCAAACCCTAGAATTAGCAATCGAATTGGGTTGGAGAAGAATGAGGCTTACGATTTCGATTGCTTGACGAGCAGGGTTTCGTGATTTCTTTTCAATCGATCGAAAATTAGGGATTTGTTCGTAAACTGGGGATTTATATTTTATTTTTGGGAAAAAAAATTAGTTAAATTTCGTGTTAAATAGGGAGTTGGAGTGG
Source organism: Asparagus officinalis (assembly GCF_001876935.1). NCBI lineage: Eukaryota > Viridiplantae > Streptophyta > Magnoliopsida > Asparagales > Asparagaceae > Asparagus > Asparagus officinalis. The sequence continues at coordinate 144,216,688 of NC_033797.1, read as the reverse complement.
CTCCATTTTGGCTCCGCCGACTTGTTAAGATGCTCCGCGGGGTAGAGTAAGTTAAAGCGTGGTTATTGTTTGACGTTTCGCTAGCAGAGTCTAACGTTTGACCTCGGACATGCACGAGCTATGCACGTGAATATATTATACATAGCAGAGTCTAACTAATTTAGGATTTTAGAAAAAAAAAATATTCGAGAATACAATATGAAATATAGACTAGATGTTATTTTTTATTTTGTCCTCATCTTGAATTGGTATTAAGACTTGATCCAATCTCAAATGTAATAGAATAGAATTTCCTGGCTAATTTAGTCTTAGGTTTGAGTATGAAAATATAGAAAAGTATATTGCCTCAACCTCGGCTCAATACAATACTATTTTGAAGGAGATTTTGATTTTAAAATGGCAAATTATTTATGTCGTAATAACGTATAGAGAGTTTAAAATTTTTCCGGGCCTTAGAATAATTTCTTACGAACTGATCTTCGAAGAAATCAATGAAAATATTTTTTTTTTCCAGAAATTATATATGAGGAGAATATGTCCGTACTAATTTATTTATTCAAACTTGCCCAAATTTCTTTTTCATTTTTCTTTCGTCCTTAAAGTTACCCAAATGCTAGAGCCCAGAAGTACGGTAAGCATGATACTGCGCTATGCTTTTGCTGGGCCTGTTATAGTGGCCATGCCGGCCCTAAAAAATTGGGTTTTAATTTTTGAACATCTACTAATCTGGGCTTTAATGACGCAACTTTTGAATGTTTAGACTCGCGGCTCAAACAATCACACAAATCCCACTATTTATAAAGATGAGGACTAATTAGTAATTACACATGTTTCATTTTTTTTTCCTAATCCATCAGTTTAAAAGGCAATGGTTAAGAATATGAGTAAACTTCAAAGTGATAAAAAAAAATGTAACCATCTTCTCAACTTTTTGAGTGACCGTTAGCATATAAAAGGTGTGATGAGTTTATAAATTATAGTTTAATAAGCTCTTGCAGGTTGGGTGTTTTTTATGAGCTTATTAATTTGAAGCTACTTTATATAGATGCAACTTTTTTTCCAAAAAATTTTTTTAAGCGTACGCCGGATAAAAATTAAGCTTAGATTGTTCTAATATCAATTTGAAGCGTATTTTACTGCATCAAAACTTTGAAATTGTGATACATATCAAGAATATTGTGATACAATATCATCTTTCTTTAAGCAACAAGGATTCCATTAAAAAAAAGCTATGCTTAACCA
>NC_033797.1:144214141-144215436 GCF_001876935.1 Asparagus officinalis | reverse complement strand
ACCCCCCCCCCCCCCCCCTCTTTTTCTTGTTTGATATTAGAAATTAAAAACTATGATAATGCATCTTTTAAAATCAAAAGAATCTAGAAAAAGGGGATTAAACTAGAGCCTGGACGTTGGTAAATAATTAAGCAAAGCAAAAAAAGCTAGCCTTGTCTCTAGTCTTCAATCTAAGGCACAAAAAATCAATTGTTACTAGTATAATTAACTAGCCATCTTATAATAATCTCTTTAGTTGTTGCTTTGTGATTGGTAATCACACCGACAACACACTCTGCATAAAAATAAATAAATAAAGGGTAGCACTAAGAGCACACCCTCAACCACAACTCCAATCACACTCCCTCTCTCATTTGCTACAGTACATCAGGCCCTACATGAGATTTTAAATAGTAAAATCTCATGTGAGGCCCGGTGCACTGTAACAAATGAGAGAGAGGGGTGCGATCGTAGTAAATGAGAGATGGGATGCGATTAGAGTTGTGATTAGGGGTGTGTCCCTATCCTTTCACATAAATAAAAGAAGAAATCTACGTTATAAAAGCAGAGGATGTACTCTAACAGTATTTGGAAAGTACATGACAACTCAAATTCAGTGTATACGAATAAAAAGAATAATAAAATATTGACAGGTTGTTGAGGATAACATGGTGGTTTCTTTTGTTTTTAGAGACCGTGTTTCCCCTGTACGTGCTAATGGAGACATCTAAGATAATAGATTGATTTGTATATATTATGTACAGTAATTGTTCAACAATTTGCAATCTAATCTACGCTCCATTAGTCTATTTATGTATTTTTAATGTTGTGTAATGTATGACTTTTTTTTTAGGGCAACATTTTTGTGTGAGGAAATTTGAGAGGACATTTGACGTTGATCTACATGTCTACAGGGTCTCACTGGGGAGAATTTCTCTCTTAAATAATATTTTGTGACAAAAATATTATCTTAGTTCACAGTACTACTTGTCATTTCTAACAAAACTAAATTAGAGAAAACTTCAACCACCGAACTTTATGTCAATGTACCTTTCAAGATGTGATATTGCTTAAATGGTTTGGAACTTTGGATTGTATAGATGTATGTTGTGTTACTCCGTAGCAGCCGCTTCTTTTTCCTTTTTTCTTCTTTTTTCTTTTTTTTTTAATTTTATAATTTTGCCCAAAACCGCACCACTTATTTTCTTGGATTGAATTTCTCAATAGTGCTGAGGAAAGGAGCTCACAATCAGCTTTTTTGGTTCATGGTTCTGAAATAAAATCAGTCGCCTCCAAGTCCTACTTTGGATTGGACT
>NC_033797.1:144205280-144214131 GCF_001876935.1 Asparagus officinalis | reverse complement strand
AATCTCCCTTGGCATTTATGCCTAATTTTGGAAGAGACTTGCTTTGTGTGTAGCCATCAGAGTATACAATAGCTTTTACTTCTAAATAAGGGAATTATCCTGATCTATGTCATAGTTTTAATATAGATTAAAACTTAACCTGGTGCATGTTAAAGGTGAACTTGTTCGATTTGAGACGCAAGCCTAGAGGGGGTGTGAATAGGATTGCTACTGTTTTCGCCAAACATATAGAATATACAGTCGAATATATAAAATAAAAGCGATAAACTGCATAGAGTAATATAATAATCACCAAGTAACCAACGAAGAACACACGAGATTTTATAGTAGTTCGAATAATAATCCTACGTCCACTCTTCATTCTTGTGAACGGGCTTACTCACAATGCAAAAAAATCTCTTGAATCACAAACTCGATTTAGTAGACTTACAATACCGCATCCTGAAATCTACCCGGACCCAGTCGTCTAACATAACTCCCATAAAAAGTAACACTTAGCGCTAACTAGTCCCAACCCTTAATTCAACCGGTTTGAGTTATTCCATCAAAAAAGTTCAAATTAAAACTCAACACAAATAATTAAGCTCAGAATAAAAGACAAATCACACACCCCTCTTGTTAAAACATATCATTCATCAAAGAATATAGTGTAGCTCATTAAGGAACAGACTGAACAGTGAAGAAGATCAATCTAAACACAACTCTCCTGGCTAAAACGATCCGGATATGTTATGTGTGATGACTAAGAGCTTTACGAGGCATTGCTGTCAAAACAGGAATATAATAATATAAAAACAAATTAAAGAGTTGGAAAATTCAGGCCTGATTGGGAGCAGTCGTGATATCACTGCCCTAGAAGATTAAGGACCCGCCTATCGCCCTGGCGCAATTTGTCCTCTCTCCCCTAGCGGTAAAACCCCCCGGAATCGGCCGGCCTCTGCACTCGGGCGTGAGTCACATAGCTTATGCTCAGACGAAAAATGGTTGCCCAACAAATAGAAATATAAATATGTAGCCGAAATTTCTTAGAGGTATGAGAGTAGAGAAGAGAAGAGAGCTTAGAAGTTTTCCTCTTCGTTAGTGTGCTTCTGAATGAGCTCCAAGCCTGTTTATATAGGTGAGGAGAAGTGTAACCCCCGCTGAATCCAAGAGACCGTTACGCACAAGTTTTGCTTCCGTTACCCGCATGCAGCCGTTACAGAATGTGTAAAACGTGCAAAATAAAAGCTTGAGAGGCAAAAAGGTGTGCGTGTGCAGTGCGGCGTGGCGCGCGCGTGCGGGCGTGGCGAGGCTTGGCGTACGTGCGCGCGCGTGTGTGGTAGAAATGCAAAGCCCACAAAACCCAAAACATTATTCAAAGCCCAATAAGGAGAGAACCATTATATACCCTTTACTACTCATCTCATTTTTCAATGTGGGACTATTCACAAAGGCAAAATTGCCTTTTCATGAACAAAGCTTCCAACAGTCCCCCCCAAAAGGCAATATTGACTGATAATTCAAAATAATAAATCAATAAATAAATCTCAAAATAAATATAGGTTGGGCAACCTTTCGTATCGTGAATTCGGGAGAGGTAGCTTTCGGCTTTGAACCTTTCCTTAGTGAGTTTATCGCCACCTGAGGGACATAATGGACTAGGCCTTGAATTAGGCCCCTTGGATCAGGTATTGATAAAAACACACACAATATGTTTCATCTATTGAGCTAAGCGGGTTGAGCGTTAAAGGCCATGCTCACAAAAAACCGACTCAGGTTAGCCCAGCCCCCCCTAACCGCGGCCATCACGGTTCCTCTCACGTAGGTAAGTCCTCAAAGGGTACTACAGCTGTTTATTTAATACCCCCCACAATACACGCGTTGGACTTATTAAGAGTAAAACTCAGCCTAGCCAGCTGTATCATAAGAGCATCGTCATCATAGAGAAGGGGTAGTAGCAAATGCTACATAATGATATATAAATATATCTAGGTCGATGCTCCACACGAGAGTCACTTGTCCAGCTTGTTTCTACCACATTGAACCGACATTGGGACTACGTCTCCAAATAAGGGTTGGGTTGCCGCTGTCAGTGACCTCATTTATGGGCTTAACCCCATCTCCCTCGATGAATCCAGAACCACACTCCTGGATAATCCCTTAGTCAAAGGGTCAGCAAGATTTTTCTCAGACTTTACAAAGTCCAAGATCACAACTTTGCCTAATAGGCGTCGTACAGACTTATATCTTATTTGAATATGTCTGTTATGTTTTTTATTTACATGTACTTGCTTTAGAAGATCTATGGTAGATCTAGAATCAGAGTGAATGGAAATAGGAGGAGAGGGTTTAGGGACTAAAGGAAGTTCAGAAAGAAGATCTTTTAACCATTCGGCTTCTGTGAAAGTAGTATCAAGAGCAATCAGCTCAGATTCCATGGTGCTCCTGGCAATTATTGTTTGCTTACATGATTTTCAGGATACAGCAGCACCACCAAAAAGAAATACATATCCAGATGTAGACTTTACACTGTTGGAATCCGTGACCCAGTTGGCGTCACTATACCCTTCTATAGCATTTTAGTTGGGAGACAGGTTCACCTTCATTCTTCTTCAAAGGTATAGAAGAATCATAAGGTGTGGAAACAGGTTTAGAGTTATGAAAGTTGAATTTGATTAGCATTTTATCAATGCTATGGGAAAGACTCAAAGATATTCCTCTAGTGTCTCTAGAGATTTTCATTCCAAGTATCATGTCTGCAAGACCTAAGTCTTTCATATCAAAATTTTTGGAAAGATAATCCTTAACCTTTGAAATTAATTCAAGTGTTGTTCCAAAGATAAGGATATCATCAACATAGAGACAGAGAATGACATAGTCATTGTTTATCACTTTAGAATAGACACATTTATCGTATTCATTCACAGTGAAGCCATATTGTGCAATGACGTTGTCAAATTTCTGGTGTCATTGTTTAGGAGCTTGTTTAAGACCATACAAAGATTTAACAAGCTTACAGACTTTGTTTTCCTGACCCTTGGCAATGAGGCCTTCAGGTTGGTGCATATAGATTTCTTCATCTAAATCACCATTCAGGAAAGCAGTCTTGACATCCATCTGATGTATGATAAGCTTATGGATAGCAGCAAAGGCTAGTAATACTCGGATAGTTGATATTCGGGCTACAGGAGAATATGTATCAAAATAATCAATGCCCTTTTGTTGAGTAAAGCCTTTAGCTACTAATCTAGCTTTAAATTTATCTATGGAACCATCAGCTCTGAGTTTCTTCTTGAATATCCACTTACAACCAATAGGTTTACAACCTGGAGGTAAGTCGATGAGTATCCAAGTATGGTTTTCCATGATAGATTTAATTTCATTATCAATGGCTTCTTTCCAGCAAGGAGATTCAGGTGAATCCATTGCTTCTTGGAATGAGCTTGGATCACCTCAACAAGAAAGGTAAGGAAGTATTCTCCAAAATCCTTTTCGATTCTACCTCTTTTGCTTCTTCGAGGTTCAATATCAAGAGGTTGAAAAGAACTGGAAGATGGAAGATCAGAAGGAATAGATGATCTGGGATTTTCTGAGATTTTAGATTTGAAAGGAAAGATGTTTTCAAAGTAGACTGCATCTCTTGCTCTAATAATGGTATTGTTGGATATGTCACTGATTTCAGATTTGATGACTAAAAATATGTTAACATTGCTATCTAGTGCATATCCAATAAAAGCAGCATCTACAGTCTTAGAACCAATTTTCCTCTTCTTAGGTTCGGGAATAGCTACTTTAGCCAAGCAACCCCAATCCCAGAAGAAATTCAGATTAGGAGATCTCCCCTTTTAATATTCATAAGGAGTTGTATCGGAATTTTTCTGGGGAATCCTATTGAGAATGAAGCAAGCAGAAAGAAGAGCTTCACCCCAGAGATTTTCAGGTGCTCCTGAACTGAGTAACATACAGTTCACCATGTCCATTAGGGTTCTATTCTTTCGTTCAGCTACCCCGTTAGACTGTGGTGTATAGGGAGCAGTAACCTCATGAATAATACCGTGTTCTTGGCAATATTCAGTCATATGATTTGAGGTATACTCCCCCCCACGATCAGATCTTAGAATCTTGATCTTCCTGTCAAGTTGGTTCTCAGATTCAGCTTTGAACACCTTAAACCTATCTAAGACTTCATCTTTAGTTTTGAGAAGATAGGTGTAACAATATCTGGAGTGATCGTCTATAAAAGTCACAAAATATCTCCTACCCCCTCGGGTGAGAACTCGGTTAGAGTCACACACATCACTATGAATTAATTCGAGGGGTTCAGAGTTTCTAGTTATAGACTTGAAGGGTTTTTTAGTGTGTTTCCCTTGAACACAGATTTCACATTTAGATGAGGGATCATGAGAAGATTTAGGAATGAGGTTTAATTTACTCATTCTCTGCAAGGTTTGGAAATTAACATGTCCAAGTCGTCCATGCCAAACATCACAAGACTCAACAATTTGAATAACAGAAGACTCAGAAATTTCATTAGAACTGGAATTGATTACATTGAGTTTGAAAAGGCCATTACAGATAAAACCTTTTCCTATGAAAACATTACTCTTTGTAATCACAAATTTATTGGATTCTTTTACAATCCTATAACCAGCTCTAAGAAGAAGAGATTCACTAATCAGATTGCGACGGAGAGAAGGAACATGATAAACGCCTTGCAGATGAAGAACTTTCCCAGAAGTCATGGTGAGCTCTATACGTCCACTTCCTATTATTGATTTAGTGGAGTCATCTGCTAAGCTTATGCTTCCTCCACGTGATTCCTGATAATTTGAAAACCAAGAGCGGTCATTACAGACGTGGATATTTGCTCCGGAATCCAAATACCAATCAGTGGAAGAAGTTAGAGAATTTACAAGATGAGATGAAGAGGCTAACCTGAAGGAGGTTGGATTCATTTCAATCATATTAACTTTGTTGGATCCATTTCCTTTAGGGGCAGGTTTGGCCGGTTCCTTCTTCCGAAAGAAACAGTTGTGAGCCATGTGGTTGGTTCTACCACAGACAAAGCAGAACTTCTCATCAGACTTATGGCTGGAAGAATTGGGATTTGAATTGGGATTTGATTTGAAGGAGGATTTGTTGAAAGATTGTTGATTTTTCTTGAATTTCTTCCCTTTGGGTTTGAAATTCTTAGATTTAGGCTTATCCTCTACCAAGTTTACTTTAGCTTTTGTTTCATTCTTGGTATTGGAATTTTGCCTATGCTGGTCTTTAATACGAATAGCCTTGAGGGCTTCAGTTAAGGTTAGATCTCCTTGCTTGTGTCGGAGATCTCCACCAAATCTAGACCGGGAGGGAGGAAGTTTATCAATCAAACATGAAACTTTATAATCATCAGTAAAAGTGTTTCCTTTTGATTGGAGATGACGGAGGAAATCTAGGAATTTATGAATTTGTTCATTAATGGGCTTGTCATCAACCATCATGAACTTATTGAATGAGGAGGAGGTGAAACACAGAATTCCGGCATCATCATAGCCATATTCTGCTTCAAGAGCATTCCATAGGTCTTTTGCACTTTTGAACTCATAATATATGTCATAAAGGTTGTCCGCAAGTGCACTAAGAATCCTATGACAACAATGATAGTTGATTTCTTCTGGTTTCATAGAGCTAGAAAAGGAGCTAGCACCAGAACCAGAAGTGGAAGGAGCAGGTTGAGCAGGATCAGGAGTCAAAGGTTGAGAACCACTAGTAGATGACTCAGAAGTGTCAATAGCAGATAAAAGACCTAAGGTAGTAAGCCAGTATTTCATCTGATTAGCCCACCGTTTATAGTTAACACCGGTGAACTTCTCAGGTTTGACACTTTTTGAATGATCAGGAATTGCCATAAGTCCAATTCAAGTTTACTAGTCTAGGTAGATGTAATCTGATATAAAAAAGGATTTTGTCAATATTACTAGACCAGAAACTTAATTAAACCTGCTTTAAATCAAAACTCTGAAAGTGAAAAGATAAAAGTTTTACTCGGTTAGTTTGGCCAGGTAAGGATAGTACTAGAGGTTGATCAAAGATCTATTAAGTACCTCGTTTCTTGCAGAGCGCTTTACGCAACCCTTAAACCTTTCCTTAGACACCAACTAATCCAAGAAAACTTGAACCGGTTCACTTAAAGATTTTTTGTTTTTGTTTTTTTTTATTATATATATGACATATGCAGAAATTGAGTACAGAAGCAGCAAAGAAATAATTTTTTTTAACTAATTTAGATGCAACAAATTAAAACAATTAACTAATACAACAAGTAATTACAATGAAGATTCGGGTGAACAGTAATCCCGATGAACAGTAAACTTTTTTTTTAATTTTTTTTAACTAATTAACTTAACAGCAAGAATTTTTAGTTAATCTTCTAGATTGCTGTCAAAACAGGAATATGATAATATAAAAACAAATTAAAGAGTTGGAAAATTCAGGCCTGATTGGGAGCAGTCGTGATATCACTGCCCTAGAAGATTAAAGACCCGCCTATCGCCCTGGCGCAATTTGTCCTCTCTCCCCTAGCGGTAAAAACCCCTGAAATCGGCCGGCATCTGCACTCGGACGTGAGTCACAGAGCTTATGCTCAGACGAAAAATGGTTGCCCAACAAATAGAAATATAAATATGTAGCCGAAATTTCTTGGAGGTATGAGAGTAGAGAAGAGAAGAGAGCTTAGAAGTTTTCCTCTTCGTTGGTGTGCTTCTGAATGAGCATCAAGCCTGTTTATATAGGTGAGGAGAAGTGTAACCCCCGCTGAATCCAAGGGACCGTTACGCACAAGTTTTGCTTCCGTTACCCGCATGCAGCCGTTACAGAACGTGTAAAACGTGCAAAATAAAAGCTTGAGAGGCAAAAAGGTGTGCGTGTGCGGTGCGGCGTGGCGTGCGGGTGCGGGCGAGGCGTGGCGTGCGTGCGCGTGTGTGGTAGAAATGCAAAGCCCACAAAACTCAAAACACTATTCAAAGCCCAATAAGGAGAGAACCATTATATACCCTTTACTATTCATCTTATTTTTCAATGTAGGACTATTCACAAAGGCAAAATTACCTTTTCATGAACAAAGCTTCCAACACTTCGGGGTTAAAATCTTCAACTTGCCCTCTCACAAATCAAATTCTAGAACTCTCTCTATCTTCTCTCTCTTACAATGATATAAACTCCCCAATAGGTTAGAAAATAGATATCCTAAATGTGATAGAGATTGGAGATATTATAAACGATGAATGACAGTGATTAAATTTAAAAATCTATAATCAACTGACTTCACCATCGAGGGCGCCTCTCTACCATCGATAGTGTCGAGAGAGCATCGATGGTTGAGAAGTCTATCAATGATATGAATGTATCTGAAGTAAAAATATTTGATGATATATGTTGACCATCTATGATCACTTCTCGTCATCGATGGTCAAGACCTACCATCGATGGTCAAAGTGATGAAATCAGCTTTGAGCTGGATTTCACATCATTTCGCCTCATACACTTCTCTATCTGTATTTACATGTACTATAACATCTCAAACAAATATTAGTACCAAATGAGAATTTGTTATTACTCAAATAAGAAATATTATACGGACTACATCCTGACAATATCTCCTTTTTAATTAACAAATTTGAAATTTGAAATACTAAAATACACACATATTTGAGATATATAGACAACAACAGTAACCATAAATATACTTTCATATAAAATAAAATGATATGCAATGCTCGCCCTATATTCACAGGTTCATGAAAAGTGTAGTCAAGTACATGCATCGTAAAAACTCCCCCTAAAATAACGCATTAAGTGTTTAAAATTTTAACAAAAATTAAAACTTGATACCACTTAGTGAAAACTCCACTCATAAAAAACATCATCAAATTTCACCAAATTCTCCCCTTTTTGTTATTAGCAAATGTGAAAAACATAATAATGGATATACTATATACACAAGAAATTCAAATAGAATAATCTAAAAGGTGTACGGGAGAGAAAAGCATATTGGTTCACACAAAAATTTATAGAAAAATAGAATAAGAGATCAAAATTTAATCACAAATTACATTAACACAAAAGAAAACATGTCAAAATGTACATATGAAATGATTAAATATTAGAATAAAGTGCAAGAAATTGATTGTTGAAGAAACTTATACTAGATCATAAGGCAAATACAGGTATATCAAAATGATAAAAGAGCAAAAATAACATTCAAGCTATCTCAACATTATAATCTAAACACAAAAGTGTTGCTCTGTCACCTCAGCCATATAGAACTTAGGAGGAAGAACTATATAGTTTGGAGAGTGCTGCAACCCATCTCTTAATATAAATCATATTCAGTACTAAATGGCTACCCATTGAGATACACACAAATACAAATTCATGATTGTGGGTCTTTGACTATTTTTTTTAACGAATACACTCAATTTTATGTGAATTTCATAAGAATGTGAATCTTTGATCAACTTTTATCAAATACATTCTCATTGTTTGTTTATAATATTTGACATAGATGTTGTTTTGTACATATAAATATGAGCTTGTGCATTAGCCAAGTCAAAAATGCTCAAAAATCATATGATATAACCTAAAAAATCCAAGAATAAAATATAACACTCCACCACTAATCTATAACACAAAACACGATAAATTATGAAATACAGTGTGCACAATGATACGTGAAATGTCTAGTGTAGACAATATGTCATGTAACCAACATTTGATAATTGTGTGGAGAAATACATACATACATGTTGCAAATCAAAAGTGAGCCTATGTTTCAACTCAAACCTATATATTAATGAATAGAAAATTATCTGAATCAATCCTGTAAAAG
>NC_033797.1:144142182-144205270 GCF_001876935.1 Asparagus officinalis | reverse complement strand
TAGGCATGTCTAAATTTTTTTAAGAAACCAAAAAGAAATTAAAAGAAAATTTTTGTTTTGTTTTTGAAAAAACAAAAAAATTAAAAAAAATAGACCTAAAAATTCAAAAAAATATGTACATACAACAGGAAAATACAACATGATAAAGATCAAGAGATAAAATGCTAAATCTTATCGCAATTTAGTGAACGGTCTTCAGGCAAAGGTTTTGTAAAAATATCTATACGTTGATGATCAGTAGAGACAAACTCAATCTGAACATTCTCCTTAGCAATGTGGTCTCTAATAAAGTGATGCTAAGCATCTATGTGTTTTGGGCGTGAATGGTATACTGGGTTGTTACTCAAATTAATAGCACTCTTATTGTCATATCTAAGAAAAACCTTTTTAAAGGTGATGCCATAATCCTATAGTGTCAATGGCATCCATAAGGCTTGCACACAATAACTACCTTATGCAATATACTCGGCCTCTGTAGTTGACAAAGCTACATAATTTTGTTTCCTACTTGACCAAAACATAACAGAATGTCCTACAAGATATATTGTATCTTTAGTACTTTTCCTATATGTAGCTAGCATAGTCACTAGCAGAATGTCCAATCAAATTAAAAGACTTACATATCAGAAATCATAAATTGAATTTTTACTTTCCAATAAGATATTGTGAAATTCATTTTGTAGCTTTTAAATTTGATTCTTTAGGATTTGGTTAAAATCTTACACACAAACACACAGAGAATGTAATACTAGGATGAGAAGTAGTAAGATATAACAGACTAGCAATCATTTCTATGTATCTCTTTTCATCAATTGACATTCATGTTAGGTCTCTTATTTTGATGATGATTTCCAAACATTATTATTGGTGCTAATTGCTTGTTGAGTGATATTGTGCAGATTACATTTTGTCAAGCAATGTAATACCACTATTGGAGGTTGGATGGAATATGAGCTATAACGATGATATCCATAGAGGTGGAGGTTAGTTGATGAAGAGAAGCTTTCAAGAGCAATATATATAGAGGAACTTCATCAAACAATTTTTGGCAAATATCATCATTGAAGCTTTGTGCGCTATCATAAGCGATTTTTGTATTTTTTTTACTTTCTCTCTAGATCATAATGTAGGCAAGAATTAATATAGATAACTTTTGAAGCACTTGAGGATCATTCATACACACTTGTGTTTTTAACCATTTTACAAAATAGTGAGTTTTTACAAACGATAAATAAGATCTCAAAATTTTCTTCTCAAACATGTTTGTTTTCATGTTTATAATCATTCCCCAAAATTTTACTTTTTTAGAGTTTATTTGTTATTTTATTTTGAATTTACAAAATTAGATTTTTATCTTAAAACATGTGCCTGGAAGTATACATTTTCGGTCGATCGGGTCTTACCCGTCGGTCGACCTGCCAGAAGGTCTGTTTATGGGCCATACAGAAAAATCAATCATTAGTCGATCGACATACAATATTTGGTCGACCGATGGTATAGGTATAGTCGACCGATACAACATTATCAGTCGACCGAACGAGCTCGAGATTTTCTAGTCTGCCAACGGTCATCTAGTCGGTCGACCGACCATGGTATATCGGTCGATCGAAAGTACTGTAACGGTCAAATTTCCAGACTCTGGGATTTTAGGAATTTTGTTGGTTTTGGTGATTTTCTTGGGTTTTAGGCTATTGCTTCACTCCACTATTCCGCCAACCTCCATGTGATATGATCGTTATGGTGTAATTCTATCCAACCTCTAACTTATTGTTTGTCTATAATAAATACAAAAACACAAACACTAGACAAACAACATTAGTAGTAAATTATTTGTTTATTGTTTGTCTATAATAAATACAAAAACACAAACACTAGACAAACAACATTAGTAGTAAATTATTTGTTAAACATCATCAAAACAAAAACACAAACACTAGACAAACAACATTAGTAGTAAATTATTTGTTAAACATCATCAAAACAAAAAGGTCAACACTTGAATCACAAACTCGATTCAATAGGCTTACAATACCGTACTCTAAAATCTACCCGAAATCAGTTGTCTAACCTAACTCCCATAAAGAGTAACACCTAACCCTAACGAGCCCCCACCCTCAATTCAACCGACTTGAGTACGCCGCCAAAGAAGTTCAATCAAAACTCAACATAAACAATTCATCTCAGAATAAAAGAAAGATCCTACAACCTCTTTATTGAAACAAAACATCCCTCAAATAATGTAAGCATAACACGATAAAGAACAACGAAGAAGATTAATTCAAGGGCAACTCTCCTTGCTAAAATGATCAGGAGATGTTTTGACGAGTAAGAGTTTTACGAGTCTCTGAGGGTCAAAAGCTTCAGCTTGATCTTTATCAAATCAAACCTTAGAACTCTTTCTCTTTTCTCTCTCTCTCTCTTTCACTGATACAAGCTCCCCAATAGGTCAGTAAAAAAAATATCCTAAATGTAATAGAGATTGGAGATATTATAAACAACAAACGCTTGTGATTAAATCTAAAAATCTATAATCAACTGACTTTACCATTGATGTTACCATTAATGGTGCCTCTCGACCACTAATGGTTGAGAAGCATATCAATGATATGAATGTCTCTAAAGTAAAAATCATAGATGACTCATATTGACCATTAATGTTCACTTCTTACCGTCGATGGTCAAGTCCTACCATCGATGATAGAAGTGCTGAACTCAGCTTTTGATCTGGTTTTTGCATTGTTTCATCTCGTACACTTCTTATCCCTGTATTTATCCATACTATAACAACTCAAAGAAATACTAGTACAAAATGAGATTGAGTTTGTTATTACTCAAACATGATATATCGTACGGACTATGTCCTGAAGAAACCGCGAATAATTTCGAAGAAGAACAAGTGTTGGGATCCGTAGGAATCACTTTGGAAGCTGCGCGGTCGACCGCGGCGCAAGGCCGGTCGACCGCGAACGTACATAGACTATGGGAGGAGTCTGGTTTTGGTGCGATCGACCACCGCGGTCGACCGCGAGACCCTGTAGGCGAATTTGGGCTCTGTCGTTTGTTGCGGTCGACCGCCAGACCCTGTAAGTGATTTCAGGTTCTATTTGTTGATCACGGTCGACTGTGGCGGTCGACCACGTAACGGGTCAGGCCCAAACTTGTGTTTCCTCTTCTTATTTGGTTTTGGTGTTTGTATAAATACCAATACACGTTCTAGGGTTTCTTAAGGCAATAGTTTGAGATATTTGGAGCACAGAAAAGAGGTATTTTCTGAGCTATTTGATTAGGGTTTATTTGGAGAGATTAAGAGTTTTGTTGGTGAGATTAGTTTGTTCCTTCGAGTGATTTGTAATCTCAAGTTGTACTCTTCTTCTCTATTAGTGAAAACCACATCCCCTTCTTGCTCCGTGGATGTAGGCAACTTGCCGAACCACATTAAAATTGGTGTTTTGTTTGTGCATTGATTTTGGTTGGTTTTGGTCCTCTTTGATTGGCGTTTGGTTTGGTTCCTCGACACGATTTTCAACAATAATTGGTATAAGATCCCAACAATTGGTATCAGAGCTCGGGCTACGCTTAGGCTATTTGGAGGAGTAGATCGACTTGGGAAGCTCGTCTAGGGTTTCAGTTGGTGAGAAATGTGGGATCTTTTTGGTAAAGCTTTTTTCTTTTCTCAGTTTCAGATATATTCTTCGTTTGTTTCCGCACCGATTGTTGGTGTGTTGAGGATTATGGCCGAGAAAGAGGGAGTTGAGGGTGGTTCTTCAGGTGTGAAGACTGTCCAAAGTTTGAGTATCCACTCGATGAAGATTGATGTGGAGAAGTTCAATGACACTAACAATTTTGGACTTTGGCGATACGAAGTCTTGGATGCGCTCAATGCGCAGAATTTGGAAGATACGTTAGAGTTGGACGAAAAACCGGACGATATTGATGAGAAGGTTTGAAAAAAGATGAATCGGATAGCGTGTGGTGTGATTAGGTCTTGTCTCACTAAAGATCTAAAATATGACGTGATGAATGAGACTTCAGCTAAGAAAATTTGGGAAGTCCTAGAGAGCAAGTACTTGACGAAGAGTGTCGAAAACCACTTGTATTTGAAGAGGAGGCTTTATTGCTTCCAATTGAAGAATGAGACATCCATTAGTGATCACATGAACCACTATACGAAACTTCTTGCAGATTTGGCGAATGTAGATATCATTATTGAAGATGAGGATAAGGCGTTGCTATTGTTGAGTTCCTTGTCCAACGAGGAATATGAGACGTTTGTCATTACTCTTATTAATGGGAAGGTATCTCTTTCATATAGTGAGGTCATCGCTGCATTAGTGAATTACCAACTTAGGAAGAAGGACAAGGAGACTTCTATTGAGCTGGTAGCAGGGGAATTAGTTACAAGAGCAAAGGGTCCAAACCGAGGTAGAAGGTCACAGTCTAGAGGGGCACATCTTGGAATTCGTAGGAATCAATGTGCTTTTTATAAAGAAGATGGACATTAGAAAGCTGAATGCCCAAAGTTAAATGATCAAACCGGCAAGAATAAGGAGAAAGCTATTCAGGCTTCAGAGGTGAATGTTGTCAAGGCTAGTGGCAACGATTCAGATTGGGATTCTTCAGGCTACTCATTATCTGCACTGCCGTCAGTTTGTGTTGTCTACTCTACAGAGTGGATATTGGACTCGGGTGCTACATACCATATTTGCCCTAGGAGGGATTGGTTCTCCAGCTTTCAGGAGTTGGAAAGAGGGGATTTCGTGCTTATGGGTAATGACCATGAATGCCCTATTGGTGGTATTGGTACCGTTCAGATCAGGATGAGTGACAGAGTGATTCGGGAGTTGGTTGGAGTGAGGTTCGTTCCTCAGTTGAAGAAGAACATCATTTCACTTGAAGCTTTGGAGGCAGTAGGCTATAGGGTGACCTTGGCGGATGCACATTTGAAGGTTATATTTGGGTCCATGATTGTGATGAATGACGTCAAAAGGAGTAACTTATACTATTTGCTTGGGAGCACGGTGATTGATAGAGCTCTGACGACTTCATTGGTTTTGGCTAGATTGTGGCATAGTTGGTGCTGGGGTATTTGATTGGTGATGCCGTGCATAAGTTACTGAGGAGTGCTTTGACCTGTAGATGGATGTCCTTTGAGCACATTGGGATGAGCAAGACCGTAGTGGACTTTGGCACTTCTATCCATCGAGCGAGGGGTCTTTTAGAAGGTATTCAGTCAGGCATTTGGGGGCCTTCCAAGGAGGCATCATTGGGAGGTAATCGTTTTGTAGTTTCCGCAGTTGGTGATTGTTCTAGACATTATTGGGTCGTGACCAGTTCCCGTTGGTGTAAAGTCCTAGAAGTCAACAACAATTGGAAGAAGTGTATTGGCAGAAAGGTAACTCGTTGTTCTAGTTTTGGTATGGGTCCTTTCTTACGTTTGTGCCGAGCTCATGGCAACTTGAAACACTTCAATGATGTGGAGACTTTGGGACGACGAGATGAGATGACAGTTTCGATAGATCGTTCCTTTATGGAGGAGGATCGGCGTTGGTTGTCGAGCATTAGTTCTGATTCTGGAGTTTCGACATATTTGGGTCATCTTAGTCATAGGTCGTCGACTGCTGCATTAGGAGTTATTGGATCTGGTGGAGCTGCTTTAGATTTTGGTTGGCGTCAGATATTTGGTTACCCAACATTTGGTCACATCGAGGATGTGAGATTTGATCTGATTGCGCGTTTAGGATTCGAATGCTCATTTGATTATCGTTTGAAAGCTTCTCGCAAGTAGAGTGTTGATCAGGTCATTTGGATATCGCAGCAGGTGGAGGGTGATGCTACTTCACGTTGGGTGGAACTTATTCCACATACTCCAGATCATACTGTGTTATTTGAGATTCCAGGTGAGGTGGCACAGATTGGGGATCATTTGATTTTGGATGCAGATGATGGATCGGTTTTGGATTCGGTTGCAGCTGGTGGACATGATTTGGATACAGCCATTGGTTCACCTCAGATGGAGGTGTTTGATTAGTATTAGTTTGGGGCCGTTATCAGTTGCAGATCTGTTGGCGATATTGGGGAAGAGTTGCAGACTTTTCTATTTGATTGAGAGCCTTTGGAGGCCGTTTGGGTGAACTACGTGAATGCTTGATTCCTTGGGTAAGAGGATACGTAGGCAGTCTTTATGATGCAGCCGATTTGGTGAGTAGATACCGACATTTGGGTGAGTGTTCGCACTCCCGTTTGGGTCTTAACTTGTTAAGGACTGAGAAGCAGCAACTGAGGCATTTGGCTTGGTTGGTGTCGGCTCAGTTTTGAAAGAAACTTCACCGAGGTAGAGAATTGAAGAAACCGCGAAAAAATTCGAAGAAGAACAGGTGTTGGGATCCGCAGGAGTCACTTTGGAAGCTGCGCGGTCGACCGCGGTGTAAGGCCGGTCGACCGTGAACGTGCACAGACTCTGGGAGGAGTCTGGTTTTAGCGCGGTCGACCGTCGCGGTTGACCGCGAGACCCTGTAGGCGAATTTGGGCTCTGTCGTTTGTCGCGGTCGACCGTCAGACCCTGTAAGTGATTTTCAGGTTCCGTTTGTTGATCGCGGTCGACTGTGGTGGTCGACCGCGTAACGGGTCAGGCCCAACCTTGTGTTTCCTGTTCTTATTTGGTTTTGGTCTTTGTATAAATACCAATACACGTTCTAGGGTTTCTTAAGGTAAGAGTTTGGGATATTTGGAGCACAGAAAAGATGTATTTTCTGAGCTATTTGATTAGTGTTTATTTGGAGAGATTAAGAGCTTTGTTGGTGAGATTAGTTTGTTTATTCGAGTGATTTGTAATCTCAAGTTGTACTCTTCTTCTCTATTAGTGAAAATCACATCCCCTTCTTGCCCCGTGGACGTAGGCAACTTGCCGAACCACGTTAAAATTGGTGTTTTGCTTGTGCATTGATTTTGGTTGGTTTTGGCCCTCTTTGATAGGCGTTTGGTTTGGTTCCTCGACACGGTTTTCAACAACAATTGGTATAAGATCCCAACATGTCCTAACAGAACTAATAACAGAGAAGATAATGATCACCTTAGATTACAACACCGCATAAAAATATATGCCAACCCATGGGAAAATCATCCCATTCTGAGAGATTCTTTAAGCTCTAGACAAAACAAACCGTGAGAGGCTCCAAGAGTTACCCCACTCGTTCACAACTACCACAAAAAAAAGCAGAACAAAGAAGATAAAATAAAGCGTACCTAGCTAGCTAGCCAATTGTACATGCATATATATTTGAATCCTTGCATACCAAACACGAGGACACGCATTGCGTCCATATTAAAACATCAACAAATATAATGTCATAGTTCTATAATCTATTTCCGTAAACAGTGCAATGAGAGGACGAATGCATGCATGTCCTGATAAGAGGTGTTCCCTATTTTTTCTACCTCTGTTTTTGGGGGGTTGACACAAATAAGGTAGGCAAGAGGAGTTGGCATGTCTTGAGATTGCTTAATAATATGGCTTGGATTTTGCAAGAACATTAGAGAGAGAGAGAGAGAGAGAGAGAGAGAGAGAGAGAGAGAGAGAGGGAGAGGGAGGGAAGGACAAGTCACCATCCTAAAAGAAATTTAACTCTACCTAAAAGAAATCCAGAGAAATATATATGATTCATGAGCATTGATAGATTTGGATTAATTAGTGGGTCATCAACCTTCTCTTCGTGGGACATGAATAAGATTTTCCATATGTTTGCGGGTACTTTTCATCCTGTCTAAGTTTTTTTTTGTTTTTTTAAGGGATTTGTTATTTAATAAACAATTACGATATGTAGTCTTGAGTAATTAAAACATGATGAGCATATGAGGTACGGTTATATTTAGAATGAACCATAAGTCAAATAGTCAATTGTCATTTAGAAATCACACTCTCTGCTACTACTAAAATGAAGGATTGCTCGTTTAATCGTTTTACTGTTTTTTAAACCATATCTCTCAAATCTTAAAATTTCATTACCTATGTGATTCAATCTAAACGTAACTAGTATCGTGTATTCTATTTTCTTTTTTCACGTTTAAGGAATCACAACAAAAACAACTTTTATTCCAATATACAGCTTCTTACAACACTTAAATATCCTACTGTTCACCACCTTTACACTTAAATACCCTAAGTAATAAAGAGTAGCATATTAGTATCCTTTGTTAGTTTTCATGGTAATATTCTTAGGGAATTGTATTGACAACTAACAGAATATATTAAAGTGCTATTTGCTTACAACTTAGTGTGTTAAACTGCTGTTTTTTATAACTTAGAATATTAGAATATTCAAGTGTAAATTAAGGTGGTGAAACGGTAAAAATATGTAAGTGATAGTTTTTTACAACTTAGGTTATTAAGGTGTCATTTTTTGTTGTAACTCGAGGGGTTAAGGTGTTACTTTCTACAAATCAAAGTGTTTAAATATATAAAGGTGATGAATCAATCGAGTATTTAAGTGCCATTTAGCCATAAAGCTATTTTGCAATGGGTTTCCTAAAATTGAAGGCTATGGACCCGAGTTTTCCCCTGTTTGATCCGGACAGTTGGTACAAGCTCATCTTTTAGTCGCCACTTAAAAATGCTACTTTTGCCCTTATCTCAACACTTTTCACTTGAGTTTTTGTGAAAGTGAAAGAGTGGTTCTTATATCATGCCCTCAAAAAAAAAAAAAAAATTAATTTCAGCTTGACCGACCCTTTATGAGGGGATGGTCCCTTGATTAGGGTGGATAGCAAAGCCTCCATGTTTAAATATTACTAAAAATTGTAACAATTTCATATAAAAAATTTGAGCAAAATCTACTCCTCGGTACAACCAGTAGAACCCATGATTCACTATTCATGCTGCAGTAAATAGTACAGCTGTATTTACGGATACATTATTACTGTAACAAACATTAAAAACTGGGCGCTATGTTTTTTTGAAAAACATTACTCTAGCACACAGGAATAATGTAGCAGAGATGGGATACTGTATCAATCCAAAAAAATCAAAAAATATTATAGCAGTTAAAACCAGGATTACTGCAGCGGGGGAAAAATATGTCGTGCTTTGCACGGTGTTCACACTAATACTTATATAAGAGAAAATACTTTTTCTAGTACTATAGTTATTATACCTATGTAATTAACACTAAGCATTGATGTTGGTACCCTTGTTGTAAGACATTTTTTAAAAGGAGCCAATTTAAGCACTCTTTGTTAGATCTACATCATAAAACTTGAGATCTAAAACCATATAGCCATGATTAATTCAAAGAGATTAAAAAAGGATCTAAAAGAGCGGAAGCTTATACCTGAATCCATTGCTTGATCTTGATTTTGGGTTTTGGATCTTCTAACCTTAGGGTTTTCTCCTTAGCCGAATTTCTCTCTTAGATGGGGGTGAAGAGAATTAGAGAATGTAACCCTAGGTTAGGGACCATAACCCCTTATTTATAGATGTTGTACTTTTGTAATTTAGCCCCTCAATAAATTACAATTACAACCTGGTATCTGCACATATGACCCCATGATTATATTTAAATACCAAATTAACCCAACTTAATTGATCACTTTAGTGGGTTATCCTGAAAGATAGCAATACACATTGATTAATCATATGTGCCCACAAATAGATTTATTAGATTAAATCCAACAATCTCCCACTTGGGCACCATATGATTCCTTAAACTGTGTATAACCTTATGAGCTCAAAAATTGCTATCACTGAAAAGGTATTTCCGAACAATCTCGTCCATTGACTATATCAATATAGGATCAAAGCGGCCTTCGTCACATTTATCGTGACTCGACCCATCAATGGTCACATATACCAATACAATCAAACGACATAGATCAATCATGGATGTGCAGCATGAAAATTACATGCAATGTGATCAGTACATGTCTATTTTTAACTGGTCCTCCTTAGTGAGGGATGTGCAGCATGAAAATTACATGCAATGTGATCAGTACATGTCTATTTTCAACTGGTCCTCCTTAGTGAGGTCAAAACCAAACATAATGTAACAGAGTGTCTTAACTGAATACTTTATTCTGATCAGACAATACAACCAAACATAAAGCACCACAAATACAAACTCCCACTAAAACATAATATCCTCAAATAATACCACACCCATATGAGCAGTATGCTCATGAAAGACCTTAGGTGGCAATCCCTTAGTAAGAGGATCAGCTATCATGGAGTTTGTCCCAATGTGCTCTATGGATATCTGTCCACTCTGTACCCTTTCTTTCACAACCAGGAACTTAATGTCAATATGTTTTGACTTAGTTGAGCTCCTGTTGTTATTGGAATACATTACTGCAGATTTATTGTCACAATATAGCCTTAGTGGTCTTTCAACATTTTCCAAAATGCGCAGTCCCGTGACAAAATTTCGCAGCCATATTCCCTGATTGGATGCCTCATAGCAAGCTACAAATTCTGCTGCCATAGTGGAGGAAGCTACTAGTGTTTGTTTGACACTTTTCCATGATATAGCTCCTCCTGCTAACATATAAATGTAGCCTGATGTAGACTTCCTGCTATCTTGGCATCCAGCAAAATCAGAGTCCGAATACCCAATGACCTCTAATTTCTCTGATTTTCTGTATGTGAGCATGTAATCTTTTGTTTTCTGAAGATACCTCATAACCCTTTTGACTGCTATCCAATGATCCATACCAGGGTTGCTTAAGTATCTGCCTAACATCCCAACAATGTACGCAATATCCGGACGCGTACATACCTGAGCATACATTAGACTTCCTACAGCCGAAGCATAAGGAATCTTCTGCATTTCCTGAATTTCAAGGTTACCTTTAGGGCACTGATTGAGACTAAACTTGTCTCCTTTAGCAACAGGGGTGTCACCTGGTCTGCAATCTTGCATGCCAAACCTTTTAAGTACCTTATCGATATAGCTCTTTTGTGATAATCCAAGAATACCCCGAGAGCGATCTCGATGTATCTGGATCCCTAATATAAAAGAGGCGTCCCCAAGATCTTTCATCTCAAAATTCTTTGATAGAAATCTCTTGGTTTCGTGCAACATGCCTATATCATTAGTGGCAAGCAAGATGTCATCCACATACAGAACCAGAAAAATATACTTACTCCCACTGAACTTGTGATATACACAGTCATCAACAATGTTCATCTCAAAACCGAACGAGATAACTATTTGTTGAAACTTATGATACCATTGACGAGGAGCTTGCTTGAGTCCATAGATGGATTTCCTTAATTTGCAGACCATATTCTTTGGGTCTCCCGACACAAAGTTTTCTGGTTGCACCATATAGATCATCTCATCAATGTCTCCATTGAGAAATGCAGTCTTAACATCCATCTGATGTAACTCAAGATCATAATGAGCAACAAGTGCCATGATTATTCTGAAAGAGTCTTTCGATGAAACCGGAGAGAAAGTCTCTGTATAATCAATGCCTTCCTTTTGAGTATAGCCTTTAGCCACAAGACGTGCCTTATACCTCTCCACATTACCGTTTGCATCCCGCTTGGTTTTAAAAATCCATTTACAACCAATTGGTTTTGCACCTTCTGGTAATGGGACAAGTTCCCAAACCTTATTGTCTTGCATAGACTTGTACTCTTCATTCATGGCATCAATCCACTGTTGAGAGTTAGAACTTTTCATGGCCTGAGAGAAGTTGATTGGATCATCTTCTAACATTCCACTACTTTCCTCATGTTCTTGGAGAAATACAATATAATCATCCGGAATAGCATTTCTCCTTTCTCTCGTGGATCTCCTTAATGGCACTGGTTCTTGAGGTTGTTGAGTTTGTTCTTCTGGAACAGGGAGTTGTTCAACATTATCATCTTGAGGTTCCGGATTTACTTCTTGAGCAACAACAGGTATAGGAACCTGAATATTGTCAAAAGTAACTGTATGGATTGGATCTGAAGCCAATTCCTCCTCAAAACTAATGTCTCTAACCTTATTTCTCCCCCCAAACTCAACATCCTCAAAGAATGTTGCTGTTCCCGTCTCAAAAATGTTCCTTATAGTGGGATCATAAAACTTAAAGCCCCTAGAGCGTTCAGAGTATCCAATAAAGTAGCTGCTAACTGTTTTGGAGTCCAATTTCTTTTCATTTGGCCTATAAGGCCTTGCCTCAGCTGGACATCCCCAAATATGTAAATGCTTTAAACTGGGCTTTCGACCAGTCCAAAGCTCATAAGGTGTTTTAGCAACTGCTTTACTTGGTACTCTATTCAGAATGTAAGCTGCTGTCTTAAGTGCTTCTCCCCAGAGTGACTCTGGTAAAGAAGAATGAGCAATCATACTTCTTACCATATCCTTAAGAGTCCTGTTTCGTCTTTCAGCTACACCATTCATGCTAGGTGAACCCGGCATGGTGTACTGTGGGACGATACCGTATTCCTCTAGGTATCTAGCAAATGGTCCTGGACGTTGTTCACCTGAACCATCATATCTACCGTAGTACTCACCACCACGATCAGATCTGACGGTTTTAATTCTTCTGTTGAGTTGATTCTCAACTTCAGCTTTATAGGCTTTGAACATGTCCAGAGACTCAGATTTTTCATGAATAAGATATAGGTGCCCATAACGTGAGTAATCGTCTATGAATGATATAAAATATTGTTGACCATTCCAGGATTCCGTAGGGAATGGCCCACAAATATCCGTATGTATCAATTCTAAGACATCCGAAGATCTGTTGGCACCTAATCTTTTCACTTTGGTCTGTTTTCCCTTGATACATTCAACACATACGTCGAAGTCCGAAAAATCAAGGGAATCCAAAATGCCATCAGACACAAGACGCTCAATTCTACCTTTTGAGATATGACCTAAGCGCTTATGCCATAATGTCGCCGAATTTTCCTTATTTAATTTACGCTTAGTACCACGTGATTCCACATGCAAGGATTCATTGTAAGAAGCAATTGTATCAAGCAAATATAGGTTGTCATAAATACTCAAGTAACCGGTTCCCACAACATTTGAATTAAAAGATAAACTGAATTGACTGTTTCCAAATGAACAAGAATAACCTGATTTGTCCAATACAGAAACAGAAACCAAATTCCGTCTAAAAGACGGTACTACAAAAGTATCTTTTAAATCCAAATAATAACCAGTTCCTAACAACAACCTAAAGTGCCCAATTGCTTCCACATCTACCGATTGTCCGTCGCCCACAAAGATGTGTCTTTCAACATCACTTGGCTTTCGGTAGCTCAGGCAACCCTGCATAGAAACACTTATGTGAGTAGTAGCACCAGAGTCTAACCACCAAGTGTTTCTAGGTACTGAAGCTAAATTAACCTCAGAACAGACCAAAGCAAGGAACGTACCCTTATTATCACGCCAGGCGTGATATTTTGTACAGTCCTTCTTTACATGTCCAGGCTTCTTACAGAAGAAACAACCCTGATTATCCTTATGTTGTTTCTTCTCAACTGGACCCTTAGCAGCTTCCTTATCATTCTTCCTTTTCTTGCCCTTATCCTTAGAGGCATAGGCCAAATGAGCACTTTCTGTCTTATCTTGCTTCAACCTGTCTTCTTCTTGCACACAGTATGAAATGAGCTCATTTAGAGTCCATTTCTCCTTTTGACAGTTATAACTGACCTTAAATTGGTTAAACTGTGCAGGAAGAGACAACAAAACCAGATGCACTAATAACTCGTCACAAAGATCGAGTTTAAGTGCCTTAAGCTTTGAAGCAATATGAGACATTTCCATAATGTACTCCCTGATATTTCCTTTGCCCTTATACTTCATTGAAATCAAGCGAGCTAAAAGCGTGCTTGTTTCTACCTTATCGTTTTTCGCAAAACGCTTCTCAATTTCGGCAAGGAAATCTTTAGCCTTAGTAATCCCTTCGGATTCTATGCCCCTGAAGGCTTCCGGAACGCCGCGCTTAATGATCATAAGACTCATGCGATTTGAACGCTCCCACTTCTCATGCTCCTTCTTTGCATCAGGAGTGCTATCCGCATTGAGAGGTTGGGGTTGTTCAGTTCTTAATGCATAGTCAAGATCCATGCAGCCAAGAACAATTAATATGTTCTCTTTCCAAACCTTGAAGTTTGTCCCATTTAGCATGGGAATTGAGTTGATGTTAGCAGAAATTGTTGCAGCAGATGCATTAGCTGAAAATAAAACAAAAGATGCTCACATCAATAACCATAATCAATAAAATTCAAATAATGACAATCCCCATCCAAGATACCGGCACAACATTAATATCAAGTCTTTGGACAGTAATATTAACTTGTAAGTGATACCTTGTTGCAATGATCAAACATTGACAATAACTCATGTCAAATAATGAAACTATCTTTGGATCGATTCATTATTCACATGTAAACCTTATAATTCTCACACGCTTATCATCGCAGATGTGTATACAGTCTAAATAAATATTAACCTTCCTTTGGGCCGATTAAATATTTACACGAAAGCATACACACAAACATCTCACATTCCTCATGAACAATCTACACAAGAGAGGTTACTTTGGCAACTTCTTGTTTCAATTAATCAATTGGAGTGAGAGACAACCTTAATACCTTAGTGTCATAATATTTGAATTAAATAATTGATTAAAAACCGAATTAGATTTAAATTAAAAAATTTAAATCAACTGAATTTCCAAAAACTTAATTGGGGTCTCACAGCTTAACTAGGGCCCATAACTTAATTGAATAAATTAAGTATACCAAAGTGGACCCATGAAAAGCCGAGGCTTAACCATAATGAACACGAAGTTCCCTTAACTTCGAACGCGAGGTTCGACTGTATTGAGTACGAGACTCACTTAAGCACGAACGCGAGGTTCGTCTGAAAATGAACGAACGCGAGGTTCGTTTAATAAAAGAACGCGAGGTTCAACTTGGGAACGAACGCGAGGTTCGTTAAAAAAGGGATGAACGCGAGGTTTGACTTAAGTACGAACGTGAGGTTCGTCCGAAGTACGAACGCGATGCTCGTCCGAAGTACGAACGCGAGGCTCGTCTGAAGTACGAACGCGAGGCTCGTATGAAGTACGAACGCGAGGCTCGTCTGAAGTACGAACGCGAGGCTCGTCTGAAAATTGAGCTTGACGCTCACCTGAGTTGAACGCGAGGTTCACCTTAGAACGAACGCGAGGTTCGTTAAAATTGAGCTTGACGCTCACCTGAGTTGAACGCGAGGTTCACCTTAGAACGAACGCGAAGTTCGTTGAGCGCGAGGCTCACTTGATAACGAACGCGAAGTTCGTTTGAACGCGAAGTTCGGTTAAAATTGAACGAACGCGAGGTTCGTTTGAGGTAACCACCTCCTTAATTTTCGCCATGAACCCTTAGGGTTTCAAATTAAAACCGCCGCCGTCAAACCCAAAAAATCTTTGATTTTTTATTTTCAAAACAGATCCAGAATTGGAAAAAATTGAAGAAAAAATCAAAGAAAAATCCAAAAAATTCCCAAAAAAATTTACTGTTCATCCGAACCCAAAAAAATTTACTGTTCATCCGAACCCAAAAATTTACTGTTCATCCGAACCCAAAAATTTTATCTTTAACCAGAGATTTAAGATAAAAAACCCAATAAAACTTAAATCCCTAAGAATTAATCAAGGTGGCTCTGATACCACTTGTTAGATCTACATCATAAAACTTGAGATCTAAAACCATATAGCCATGATTAATTCAAAGAGATTAACAAGGATCTAAAAGAGCGGAAGCTTATACCTGAATCCATTGCTTGATCTTGATTTTGGGTTTTGGATCTTCTAACCTTAGGGTTTTCTCTTTTAGCCGAATTTCTCTAGCTAGATGGGGGTGTAGAGAATTAGAGAATGTAACCCTAGGTTAGGGACCATAACCCCTTATTTATAGATGTTGTACTTTTGTAATTTAGCCCCTCAATAAATTACAATTACAACCTGGTATCTGCACATATGACCCCATGATTATATTTAAATACCAAATTAACCCAACTTAATTGATCACTTTAGTGGGTTATCCTGAAAGATAGCAATACACATTGATTAATCATATGTGCCCACAAATAGATTTATTAGATTAAATCCAACACTCTTTTGATTTCAGTTGGATGTAGTTCAAAACAATTGAATGTAGGATGTTTTATTTCCTCAGAAGTGGAAGTGCTTTAGTTTTAATATGTCACTATTTTAGTATGTGCAATATCAATGACTCACCAACCTACAATGCTTAAAATAGATCTATCCTCAAATTGTTATGACTATGTACAAGACTAATATTAAATGTTTGTCTCAGAGAACAAGGGAAAAGGATAAAATGTTGAAGTATGTTAATTATCAAGAAGCTCAAGTATGCTTAAATCTCAAAAATAATTATTCGTTTTCGGAAGTTTGGAATTGAATCATGCAGACCACCTGATCATTGATATTTAATGTGCAATTAAATATTCCAATACTTAAATCATCGAACATTAGAAATTTTGAGACTTTTTGTACAAATTCAAAAATTAATATTTATTTAGGTGCCTATTTAACATCAGAGAGTCCTTAATCCTTCCTTCAAAATCCCTCAACTTCCGCGCTTCCCTCGAACAGCGAACAGCGGCTACCCCTCTGTTTCACTGCCACGTCGACGATCGGGGGCCCACATCCCGTACAAATCAGAGGAGGCAGCTCAGCCGCTCCCGTCCCATCAACTGCACAAAATAAAGGAACAAGTTACCGTCTCGTCCTCAATTCCAGAAATGACGAAAGTGCCCCTTAATATGACGACAACTCATCTCATCCCCATCTCCTATTCTTTAATTTCCTTCTTTTTTTTCCAACCAAACAACCTCAAAATAAAATTTCTAAGAAATAGGTTTCCTATTCTTTGATTTCCCTTTTTTTTGGACAAACAAACAGCCCCTAAACAGAAAAAGGGAACAGTTTAAGATATGTTATATGGGTTCAATAGCAATTTGAATGATTTGCAGGACTAGTTCAAAATATGATGACGTAAAGGGACTTATATGGAAAAAGACCCCAATACCGAAATATCAGCGGCAGGGCACCGTACCGCCTCCGACGGACCGGCCGTATCTAATCCGCTGGTGAAGAGCTGAAATGACTGAATTGTTTGTGAGGATCACTCCAAAAGAGGCGAGGACATAGGGGTATTTTGGTCAAATTAAGATCTAATGATAGCGGTTTTTTTTGACGGCAGTCGGCTTTTCTCTTTTACGATGTTTTTTTTTGTTTGCTTTTGACGAGAAGACCCCCAGGATCTTGATTGTTTAGTTAGAGAGCTAGAGAGAGAGAGAGAGAGAGAGTTTGTTGGAATGTTTAATTAGTTAAGTGTAATTATAGTAGGAGATTAATAGGCATCAAACCTCACATGAGAGAATTCCTTCGTATACAATCACACGACTCAATCTCAATTATTAAGTATTGTTATAACAAAAATTGCACATATTTTGCTTACATAAAGTATATTCGGTTTTTCTATATAGTGTCCATAGGCACTCTATAAGAGAAGAGAGAGAGAGAGAAATGAATGAAGAGAAGGACCCCCTACTTTGTATTGGGATCCCCTCCTCATTCATTTCTCTCTCTCTCTCCTCTCTTATAGAGTGCCCATGAGCACTTTATAGAAAACCCGAAGTATATTTAATTCGTCAATAATGTAAGCTAATTATACTAAACTGCTCATAACTTTTACTGCTAATGTTACCCACTTTAATTTAAGTAAGATAAAACTCAAAATTAAAACTGTGATAATTGTAAAAAAGTTCCTCATTTTTATCGTTTCTCTATATATAAAAATGAGAGTTCTATAATTATCTCATTTTTATTTTTCATATTATTTACTTCTAACATTTTCCCCCCTTTTCTACACCCTCTCTCACTCCAAGAATCACCCCCCAACATCAGACCACACCATCAGCTCAACAGACTCTCTTCTTACTCCTCCTTTATATGCTATTTTATTTTTAATTAAATATTAAAATTACGTAATTAATTTTAAATAAAACATATTAGATCCATAATTTATTTAAAGATAAACTTTGATATTTTTAAAATTTATACTATAATAGTAATTGAAGAAGTAGAAAAGTTAGCAAATTACTAATTATTGTTATTATTAAGAATATCTTGTAGTCTAACCAAAAGTTATCCAACGATAATTGACGTAATATTAAACGGTTGATAGTCAATATTAAGTTCAAACACATAAGTATATCATCAAAATGCATAAACTATATATTTGTCGATCGTCACAAATTATCCCACATCAAATAAATTACTGAAACATACCACTCCAAAAAATTAATCTCAGTTACCCCACTAAAATATCTCACTTTACATTAAATAACTGCCCCACTTCTTGCGAATAAGTTCCGAAAGGTAGGTGAAAAGCGTACAAACATTGAAAAGACACGATTTTTATTTTCTATATATATATTTTTCGGCAGATATCTGAAATTTAACCGGAAAGCAATTTAGAGAAACGAAGGACGACGTTGATGTCGAAAACAATTCCTATTATGAATAAATTGTCACTGTAGGCCCAAACAGAATTTTAATTACCAAAATTGACCGATTTTTTTTTAATTATCAAAATCGATCCGTTTTATGCCACGTAGGCTTAATCCAATTTCCTAATTATTCGGGGTTGTCAACCCCGACTGTTTAGGAGTTGTTAAACCCCGATCAGAAGCCTTAAAACCCGGTTTAACAACTCCTAAACAATCGGGGTTTGCAACCCCGACTAATTAGGAAACTGGATTACGCCTACGTGGCATAAAACGGGTCGATTTTGGTAATTAAAAAAAAAATCGGTCGATTTTGGTAATAAAAAATTGGTTTGGGTCTCCGGTGAAAATTTGTTCTTCCTATTATTTGTTTTCCTGAAATTTTGAGGAAACGCGCCTTTTAGAATATTTCCCCAGCAAGTAGTATAAAGTCTTGGTTAGTTTTAGCAAATAAGCGAGGAGAAAAAAATTTGAAGGGTGGCGGTCCAGAAAGTAACTCGTCGCAGAGAGAAAGAGAGGGAGGGGGTTAAAAAAAAAAATTAAAAAATAAGGAGGAGGAGAAAAGAAAGGACTTTCAATCTTTGATCGCCTCCTCTCACCTCCTTTTCCCATTTTTTGGATGAAGGGCACCGCCCCCTTCAACTGCCAACGGTCATCACCAAGCCACCGGGCTCCTCACAACACCCAGAAGCAGGCAGAAGCGCCGGAGCCTCGCTCTGTTCTGGATCAGACAGCAAGCCCGAGCCCAAGCTCCTCCCTTTCCGCCGGCGTGGGCGGCCCTCTCGGACAACAACCACCACCGCAGCCACCACCACCGAAGCCAACGGCAGCCCGACTCCATCAACGGGTATGAGCATTGGGCCTCGGAGCTGCACCCCGTTCTCCCCCAGCCGGGCTCCTCGCCGCCGACTCCTCCGACGACTGGGAGCGCTTCTCTCCGGGGCGTCGCCGCGCGGCGACGCAGCAGCAGACATTCCTCAACTGGATCACCGGCGATGACCACGGCACCGTTGACGGAGAGGAGTGTCGGCCCCGGATTCCAACACCCGTTTGCTGCTCCCCCTCGTCCTTGACGGCGCCAGCGGCCGCCCCCTCGGTTCCCAGTTGCCTCCCGGTGCTCAGCAGCGACGACCCCTCCTCGTTCTTCGTCCGACCACCACCATCAGCTCCGGCAATTCGACCCTCTCGCTTCGCTCGCCGGGCCCGGAAGCCCGCGACCCGAAACGCCATTGCTCGGCCCCGCAAGCCCATCAAGCCCCAGCAATCCGTTGTCCGACCAGCTCTTCAGGGCTGGCCGAGTCATCGAGCGCGGCAACCTCTTCGCGCGCGCGAGATATTGGCGCGGCTCAATCAGATCTACCCAACACCCCTGCCGGGTTCAAACCGTCATCCGATCCGCCTTCATCTTCAAAGAAGCCATCGGTGTGCTGCTCTCAAGGCGGCCGCGAGGCTCGGTTCCGTCAACCCGTTTGATGTAGTGCTGAAGCTCAGTTCATACAAGGCGTTCTGCTGAGGTATCACGACTGCTCACTTCACCAACTTCACTCTGCGCCCAACACTCTTGGAAGAGTCGGTGGTTTCGACGCGAATCCACATGTTGACTTCGATATCGATGGCGCGGCGGCGGCGGCGGCGGCCATTGGTCGCTCCTTTCATTCAGGAACGTCGGGCCATTCGTGCGATCCGGTGCTCCCCCTTCCCTCAAAATCACGGCTTTTGTGTCAACTTCATCTTTTCACCCCCTCGAGCTCCATCTAACCCGCGAAAATCTCATACACTTCGCTTCCGAGCTCAAAATCCCTTTCGAATTCTCCTTCTTCGCCATTGAATCCTTCGACCCAAATGAACTCCTCGCGGTCTCCACCTCTAACGAGGCAATCGCCGTTAACCTCCCTGTTGGATTTGACTATCCTCAGACGTTTCCCATGATTCTCCGACTGGTGAAGCAGCTGAACCCTAAAGTTGTGGTCTCGGCTGATCAGGGCTACAATCAGAATTTCATTCATTTGTTTCATCCCCTCGTCGTTCTTCTCGATTCAATAGATGCCTCAGGCTCGGGTGCTGATATTGTGAACAAAATCGAGAGGTTCTTGATTCAGCCGAGGATTGAGAATGCTGTATTGGCCCAATACAGGACTGCAGCAAAAATTGCTCCTTGGAGAGAGATATTCGCATCGGTCGGATTTGTGCAGGGGCAGTTCAGTAATTTTACGGAGACCCAGGCCGAGTGTTTGCTGAAGAGGGTTCAGGTGAGGGGGTTTCAAGTCGAGAAGAGGCAGGGGTCGATGTTTCTTTATTGGCAGCGAGGAGAGCTTGGATCGGTCTCAGCCTGGAAATGTTGATTGAAATCGAGGGAGAAAATCTCAGGCATGTATCTTTGTTTCAGGGTAAAACTAGTTTCCTTTCCAGGTGACATGGTCATTGGTAGTGTTTAAGGATTTATTATGTTTTGATGTTTATGTGATTGTAAAACTTGAGCAAATGTTGAAAAGTTTTAACTGCCCATGACTTAAACTTAGATTTACATTTTTTGTATGTGCATGTAATTTTTTTTCTCCGTGTTTGTTTCAGTTTATGTGCATATTGAGTAGGCATTATAGCGGGCTTGAAGTGCTATTTGGTTAGTTGCTTGCAATGCTAATAGAAAAAGAAGGTAACACAAGGGGAACTTGGATGTTTGAAGAAATTGGCGAAGGAGGTCGTGTGTAGAAAGCCACATTTTCCTAGGATTTGTAGTATATGGCGCCGTTCAATTCAAATAAAATGGAGACAGAACATTTTTGAATTGCAATGTATTGGAATCAAGACTGAATACATTTTGGGAGGGAGAGTAGGAGAAGATTTTAGCCTTGAATATTTTCAGGAGTACCTAATTTGTATCAGTCATGAGCTTCCACGGTCTATTCCTGGTTTTGCGGGGGTTATGGTGGGGAAATAGGAAAAAAGAGTCAAATTTTCGTAAGGAAAAACTTTATGTGATAATACTAGAATTGAACATTATGAATCCTGAATCGCAGCGCAATTGTTTGCCAGTAAAATTCAGAGCAACTATTGGTCAAAAGGGCAGAGAACTAGATTTTACCAATCCTTGCTCCTATTTATTAGAGGCTTAAAGAAGAAAGTTGCCTATGAAATATACAGAGATAGACACGAGTATGCATACGATAAAGAGAGCAAACTACGTAAATCTTATGAATGCTGCTCTTGTTTGAAGACTTAATGTAAACCTGAGCAAAGATATCTGTTTTTTCGGTTATTGGACTCATAGAAAGACATTGTGAAAATTCTACCATGAGTCCTAGTCATGCAAGAATTATGCAAGTAAGGAGAACTAAACTGCTTAATGTCTTTAAAAACAAAAGCAAGAAACAGTAACAACACAGTATGGACTAGGCAATATCCGTGTCATACAGTATCAAGTGCAATTTTCAGATATGTGAATGCTAGTGTGATGTTGCAGATACAAGAGTGCTAGAGGCGGACGTGCAATAATAAGACCAGGAGTTTGGTACTTGATTACAGTATTCCGTTAATCGATTATCTTTTGTTTCTGTTATTAGTTCATTTCAGTTTCTATACCTGGTGCATTTTACCTTACTTCCAGCTTTGCATATACATGAATTGAAAATCGCGAATGGTATAGGTTTATGTTACATGTACACGATTTTTATGCTCATTACCCTTTGACATCTTTGATCTTTTACCTGCAGTCATACTCTGCCTGAGTAACATGAAGCGGAGATCTCTATCCACCATTGATTCTACAATCTTTAGAAGAATTTTTCGAAAGCGACAAGCTTATTAGTCCCATATTTGCTTACTTTTGGAGGTTAGTTGAACTCAAGTTTTAAATTATGAAGACGGTGACTGACCTTGCTCCCTAACAACATTAGAAAGTAGGATCATTAGTTATCTATTCAATGATCCAGGCAAAGTCATCAAATCCATTGTTTTTCTCATGCAAGTCTTCCTTGTTAATGCTTGTTTATTTCCTTGTTAATCTGTACATTGAACTTGCAATGTAGCAAGTACACCCGATCGATCAATCAGGTGGCTGATATGCCACCTACCGACGTGGGCCCGAGCCCTCGTTTCCATGTACCTTGGCAATAAGATGGATGATGAGATATTGGTATTGAAATCATATCAGACAAGTCTCTACTAATTAAGCTTCATCAGCTTAGTTTAGTAGTGTAATCACATGGTGTGTGCCTTTTTCATCACATGTTAAGCTTAATCATTATTTCGTTCATCGTTTCATCATGTTATGAACTGTGATTGGTCCCAAATCTGATTAGTTTATCTCTCTCCTTCTTCAAGTTGCAGTGTTGAGCATCTCCAACAGCTTCCCCATTTCCCACTTTTGGAGAATTTAGTTAGGTTTTTGGTCCAACAGATTCCCCATCTCATTCCCCAAAATAGGGATGGAGGAGAAAAAATAGGGAAGCTTCCCCAAATCTGCAGCATTCTCTAAATTTTTGGAGGAAAAAAAAGATTCTTCAAAATGGGGAAGCTGTTGGAGGTGATGTATAAATAATTTGGAGAATATAACTTTTGCTCCCCTATTTTGGAGAAAATTTTGGAGAAGCTGTTGGAGAAGTATAAGCAAGTTTCTTAAGGATATACCCTTTCTTTGTTCCTAAAGATATTCAGGTTCAGTTTTAAACACGAAATTTCAAGGTCCTCTCCTCTTTACAAGAGATTCAATTGTAACTTATTTATTCCTTGTTTTGGATATTAGCAGATCGACTCGCAGACTTACCAGTGCTGTGAATATAGAATTGGGTTAATTGCGGATGGTAAAGGGGTTCTATCCGCAATTAACCCTGTAGAATTTGACATTTCTATCCTCACTTAAACAGGTTTATAATACAACCTCCTAGTTTGCCTTCCTAAAACTGATGCAGATTTAAATCCTTTATACCTCTACTCCCCAAGCAGCAGCGACGGGATACACACCTTCATTTAGGTGCTCTGAAGATATAAGAGGCTCGTGTTTTTTTAACTGAAAGTTAATCAGAACACTACACCAATGCAATCGCCAGCTTTAAAATTTGTGTTGAGACACGTATACGAGTTTCTTTGGCACTTTGCCCCCCAGTTTATATACAGGTGCAGTTTGTCTCCTTAGTGAGATGTAACCAGTTGCATAGAGAGCACTGAGACTAACAATCTGGTCACTGTGTCTCCTTCCTCTCTTCCGTCCTCATTCTTGGTTGGATGGATGGAGATATCACCAAAGTGAGAGAGGGACCACTGCTCATACAATGAGCAGTGATAGTGCCAGTTGTTATCAACGCAGCAAATGCTCTGTGTACAAATTCGATTATTTATTTATTTTTTGGTTCTTGGATTTTGTTTGTGCTTTCTAGTGTTTGATTTGGATAAGGGTTTTGCATCAAACAAGAAAAACCAAAATCAAACGGTTAAACGAGTCGACAGATGACAAGTGCTGCTGAAATTATAGACAAAAGAGAATTTTTTTTACAAACACATGACATTTTGCCAGTGGTAGAAAAGCATGTGATTAGATAATGAAAGAGGTGGAATGGTCGAAGTGATGATAAATACATTCTAAATCATAATTGATAATAATATAGTGACGGTTGTGATCATTTATGATATATAATATCACAGTTTATGTACATTACACACATTTCTACCTTTTAAGTCCAAGAAAATTATCCTTGCACATTAAATTATAAACAGTTATGATTGAAAAATGATTGTTCCGAAATCTTTTTTGTTTGGCGAGTTGAAGTAAAGACATGGCAGTGTCTAAAAGTAACAAAGAGATACAAAATTCTCTCTCTCTCTCTCTCTCTCTCTCTCTCGTCTTACCCAGCTAGTCCAAATAAAGATGTGGGAGTATTATAAATAATGTTAGGGGCACACCTCCTAACACACCACCAACCACACCCCCCCTCTCCCATCGTTACAGTAAACCGGGCCTCACATGAGATTTTAAAAATTTTAAAATCCCATGTGGGGTCCGGTCTACTGTAGCGATGGGAAAGGGGAGGTGTGGTTGGTGGTGTGGTAGGGGGTGTGCCCCTAACACCACTCGAGTATTATTATGTACAAGTGTAAATTACTAGAAATCAAGGCGACACAAATGAATAAGGACATTTTTTGGTACATGCAGTTGATGAGTGCCTTAGGGAGGTACAGTGAAGATCATTCGCATGTGAAATGAGTGGGTGGGGGTTGATTTAACGTGTGACAGTTTTCTTGGTATCTATGACAGCACAAGTTTTTTCCAAGCTAATCATCAGATGAACTTGGTTTGTTATCATAACTTGATTTGTACAAGAGGGAGGGAGATCTTTATCCTCATGTCAGAAGTTTTCGCTTGTTGAATTTTCTATTCTATGAGATACACACCACCCTCTCCTAGTGTAAATTACTAGAATTGTTGTTTGTTTGTTTGTTTTGTTTTTTTTTTAATTTATTTTTAACTACATGATCAAGGATCACTAATTATCTCTTCTTGGGACAAATGGTGACAAAGAACATTATCAAGGTTCACGCCTTTCTTTGACTTATCATCTATCTACTTTTTGGGAATATGTAGGCGGTACTTTTGGCGGTTAGAACCGACAATATTATCGGTGCTTTTCTCCAAAGTCGGATTATTTTGGGCCATGGTGCCTTGGTGATGATCGATGGTTCTTTTATAGTGAAATTTGGCGACAAAAAGGCCAAATCTTGATTAATTAAATTGTGATATGGTCCAAATTAATCATGAGATGGACCGGATCTTAATCAAAAGATTAGTAGTAGGGCGGTGATATTATTTATTACCAAAGCTTAGGATCATTTAAATATAATTCGATTGGTGATATTATTTTCACTGAAAACATCACGTCAGAAAAGCTTCTGCCGTTTTATGTATCAACGCTACTTATGATTAGGGGCTGTTTGTTTCACACTTTTATAGAAAATGATTAGCAACATGATCGACATTCAAAAGTATGAAGAGATGCACTAACTTGCCCCTGTTTATTTGTGATAAACTTACACGACCATGTCCTATTTAATCCATTATTATTATTTAAGAAAAGTTTTTTTTTTTTGGGTGTTCTACCCCTATATAAGCAAACTTTAAAAAAAATTCAAACATATCCCAAAACTGTACACATAATTTTATCCCAAGCGGTGAAATTGTCTCACTAGTGTTCCAAAGAATTAATAACACAAAAAAGTAACAAACTTGTTACATTGTCCCAATGAATAACACTATGAATAGAATCCCCAAAATTATCTAGTTACCCCCCAAATGTCTCAATGAACAGTTCAGCATCTGACCATCTACAAGTACTCTTATAACACAGCATTTCTATGACTAGCTAGCGTGCTAATTCTGGGATAACCAGTCAATCGTACTAGCTAGCATTGCTAATTAATATTAATCATTAAGGTGCTAAACAGTTTATTTATTACGCACAACGGTGCATCATATCATGCACGCATCGCTTGCAAGAGAATACTAGTTTTCTATAAATAAAAGTTCTCTGTAGGATTAAAGTCCTTAATTTCATCCTCTTCCAACATAACATATTCCTTTGGTAAAAAACTTGAAATTACTTTACCCTGTGGAGCCACCTAGGAGAGGAGATATCAGATATTTGTCTCTATCACTATCTTGCTGGTTAAGGGGCCTTGGCCGAACTCATCTTTATATATTCACCTCCGCACAAGAAAGAAGATGCTTAAACAAGGGGTACCAAAGGGAGACACATGCAAAGAGCTTTGTCTTCCTTTGTAAAGAGTTAATGATGCAAAACTTTTTCAATTTTATTCGCCAGAAGAGAAAAGGGCTCGCGTCGATGGTCAAAGCAAGACCTAATGTTAGCCCACAAAGCCTTCCGTCTCCATAAAAGGATGTTATACAACTGAAAATGTATATATATTTTTACTAGCTATGTGACTATTTCATCCATATATGCACAATAAGCATAGTTCCTACGTAGCTATTATACTCTCCTCTCCGTGCACATACACATTCTCTAGCTTAGTCATTCTTCATATGCCAGCCATATTTCCTCTTAATTTGCTTTCTCAATAACGTGTTAAGTTTCTTTTTGTGTCTTGCTCTTAATTTCTTTCTCATGCATTTGCACTTACATAATTGTGCATGTGCATTACTTTCTAGAGGTTTGAACACATATGTAGATAACCCTCCGTGAAAAAAAAAAAAAAAACCTCAATCCAGGCTCAAAAGTCTCGTAGTCCACTACCAAAAGCAAAGGCCGAATTGATCTCAAGGGGGAGTTTAATTAGTTGTTTTTTGTGTCGTCCATGCGTGTGCCACAAAAAGCATCGGCTGTCCCTTTCCCCCCACCCTTCTTTTTTTTGAGATACCTTTCTTACTCCTCTCTCTCCTCTCTTCTCTTTCGATCTCCACCCATCTAGTTTTCAATCCTAAATTTTTATGGGCGCGCGTAGAACCAACGCTAGCTAGCTTACTTTCTCTCTCTTGCACCCAAAAATACTCAGAAAGGAAGCCACAAAGGTCGAAGGTCCACATCTCATTCTTCAATAATAATGTTTCTCTCTCTTAGCTACACCCCATCCAAGCTCTTTTCTCCGGTGAAAATATTACCCAGACTCATGACTCAAAAAGAGTTGATCCTTAGGAATCAGTCAGGACCAATAGATTAGTCTAAAAAGCTCATTTCCATTAGGGGATGTTTGGATGCCTTTAGGAAACTAGAGTATTTATGACACAAAATAGAAAATGGTTATCCACCTCACCACTTTTCATTCGAGTGTTTATTACATTGTTTGGTTAGGAATCTTTGTGAATCCTAAAATAATATTATTACATTGTTTGGATAGTATAATGTAAGCTAGAGTATTTATGACACAAAATGAAAAGTGGTTATCCACCTCACCACTTTCTACAAGGTTTTGACTCTTTTATTATTTTTTTGGACACATTTATGACATTGTGTAAGCTTTCCAACAAAATCACTCATAATTTTGGTGATTTTACTTTCGGTGACACCTCATCAAAAGTTGTAAGCTTTTCATGTAAAAGAGAATTTAAACAAACAATGTAAAGTGATGAAAGCTGACATTGGGACCCACTTTTTTACACTTTCCATCATTTTACATGGTAAAAACATAAAGCTGACATTGGGACCCACTTTTTTACACTTTCCATCATTTTACATGGTAAAAACATACAACCAAACAACCCCTTAATGGACCTCTGCAACGCAACACAAAGGAAGGATGACGTTTCGGTCATCAACGAGTGATCAGTGGCGGAGCCAGGATTTTAATCCTATGGTGTCCTATAGATGCATCGGTAATGGTGGAAAATACATCTCTCTCAACATAAGCCACCAAACTATCATTAAGCTGAAAAAATTCGAACCCACGCGCGTGCTGGATTCCTTGCGAGATTCGAACAAGCGCGCATGCTGGGTTCCTTGAGACCCTTTTCCGCTAAACCATCTATACTTTTGTTATTTTTATATGTGCTCTCTAGTAGATATTCAGTTTTTACTGGTGTCCTAGGAACCCAGAGGCACCCATTCAGCTCCGCCCCTGCGAGTGATCTTAGACTTTAATTTCTGTCGTGCACCGATTGAAGGATAGAACGTCCTTGGAACAGCATCTGTTTAATGAACATTTAAAAAGTTGCTCACCTCTCCTGGTGGTCCTCCTGAAATATTTACATATGGGTCCCACAAGGCCGAAGAATTGCGTGGACGACCTTGGTTGCTTCCAAATGAGGGGCTAACTATTCTCTCTTTACATCCCCCTCAACCTCATTTCCTAAGATGAATATGAGTCAACTCTAGCAATTAACTCATTGCTCTCTAGTCTCTCTCGTAGGCTTTTCTTTTAGCACATGAATGAGTTGCTTAGGTTTGTCTTGTACCATCCCATTCGTGTCTTATTCATTCTAATCAACGGCAGTGCTCTTTTTCAAACTCCTACTTTGCTTTAGGCTTATGAGGATGGGGAGGAGCCACATTGTGGGTCGTTGTCCAGGTTAGGTTTAAACCTATGCTTTCAATCTCTACGGGTCGGTCTCTTTTGTGTGGGCGGTTTGAGTAGGGATAAGGGTTGGTGAATTGGATGGATAGTTGGTTTCTCTACTATTCGGCCCTTCCAATCTCTCAAAGGAGACATTTTAGACTGTGTAGAGGTTGCAATTAGTCACAAACAATTTGGACATTTTAGACTAGTTGAGGCTGATGACCTGTACAGAAGTCATTATTGCAAATCTTTGAGCTATAGAAAGGGTTTAAGTTGACCCAAGTTGGACCCCATAGAAGCACGTCTAGCAATTTATTGAATATTAAATTGAACCAAGCAGACAACTGTTGGGGAGAAACCCCTATGCCGAGATCCAAATCCAAATCGCCGAGAAAAATAAACCAACACACCAACAATAGCACAAACAATCAAACACCAATATTTTACGTGGTTCGGCAAGATGCCTACGTCCACGGGGCAAGGAGGGGGGAGTTTTTACTATTAGAAATCAAGGGGATACAACTAGGGTTACAAATCTCTCATAAACCCTCAACAAATCAACTCTTGATCTCACCAATTGCTCCTAGAATAGAAGCCCAAAGAAAACCCCTCTCGATCGTGCCAAAGAAAACCCTTCTTAACAAAGGCCGCTACCCCGAATCGACTTTTGGGTATTTCTTATACCAAAAACGCCAAACGAACGGGTCTGGAATAACAGACCAGGCCAAAACCGGCCTACGGCGGTCGGCCATCATCGAGCCCCACCACGCGACCCGCCGCACACTCCCAGAACCAGCGCCAAAATATCAAGAAGACTTCTGCGGCTCGACTGGCCCGCGGTCCCGAGAAACACAAAGCCAGAGAACAACAACCTTCTGGTCCGAGCCGCCACCCAAATCCAGACGCCCAATAAGCTCTGTGCACGAACGCAGTCGGCCGCCGTGGTCGACCGCCAACCTGTCTGCCTGCCAATGCCTGTTGTTGCTATTTCTACAACAACAACAACGACTGCGTATGACTGCGGTTATAACAACCACATTATTACCCAGATAAACAAGTTTAGGTCATGTAATATCATCACAGCTTGTTTTTCTTGTCAATTTCGAGGTTTCTATCCACAAGGAAGAGAGAAACTTTCATATGATTTAACAACTGAAATTTATGACATAAACAGACTACCAGAGGGTCACAATGACTTCATCATGACTCCTATGGGGAACAAAGGAACGGTAGATGTAAAAAAAAAAAAAAAAACCTTAGCGAGAGATTTCTAACTGATCTTGGTGATGGAAATGTCATTTCCACAAAGATATTTAAGAGGGTGCAAACTTTTTTTGGATTTTAGGGTTGATGTTTGATGGTGGGCCCAGTCGTGCTATGCCATCCAATCATAAGTATAGCGGCTGACCAACTTAATGGGCCCATCTCTGAGAGTAACAGGCTCATCTTGATTAGCAGAGTTAGCAGTTAGGGCCCACCAATAAGAGCTAAATCATTCAGCTGTTGACCAACTTGATCCACAAATTGACCGGGGCTGATCTTTAGTTAGTGGCTACCTGGCTAGTTCCCAAACCAACAACTACAGCCCTCTGTTTTCATGCGGGGGGTAATAAACTTTTGGGTCAGGTTTTTAGCTTGACAAAGTGTAGGCTTCAAGGTTCGGAGAACCCCAAAAATCTTAACAATACAAGTGTCGCCAAGCCCAGGCCGAATATTGACAAAAATCCAGAAACAGGATTTTCTTTTAGTAGAATCGTTAATTGAAAACCAACCATATTAAAAATGACACATATCAAGTTACAGAAATAGAACACGGCGGCAGTTAAAAATGACACATATCAAGTGTACACGAGATTTTGTTCCCTCGCCATTTCCATTTTCCGTA
Organism: Asparagus officinalis; assembly: GCF_001876935.1. NCBI lineage: Eukaryota > Viridiplantae > Streptophyta > Magnoliopsida > Asparagales > Asparagaceae > Asparagus > Asparagus officinalis. The sequence goes on along the minus strand of NC_033797.1, from coordinate 144,174,874 downwards.
AAGGCCAAAACTTTTGAGAGAAAGAAACTCCATACCTCGTCTCTAGATAACGAAATTTGGTCCATAGAGCTATTAATTTAAAAAAAAAAAAAGAGAATGTACCTGATCAGCAGCGACGTTTGTTCATTGAACCGACCATATTAACACGATGAAAGATGCTTCCGTTCCTTGTGTAAGAAGCCTATCTGCATTATTGAAGAGAATAGAATTTAGCTAGGAATTTAACCTTGTATGGGATAAGGAATCACAAAAGAAAAAGAAAAAGAAAAAACTTGTCTTAAAAAGACTCCTCATATGAATCTATCTATGATCAGCATGGACCGGTTGCAGTTTTAAAAATGAAATGGTTTAGAGTGTGTGAATCGAAAAGATGCATGATATTAAGCAGAGAAAGTTACACAATTCGAATCTGAGAATCAAGTGCGGATCATAGTTTATAGGATAGTCGTATAGCAAACTGACAACATCATATAATTTGTTGGTAGCATCTCTAAGTGGGTAAAAAGTGGATTTAAAACCATGCTCTTTTTTTCCGATTGCTGAGATAGATACCAAGTTAAACTCATTATGCAAGATGAAATTTATAATAAATGACAAAAGCACACATAAAAGGAGAAGGCAAACAAATACTACTTGAAGTGCATATTGGAGAATTTCAATGTGAACCTGATAGTGGCGATTTAGATGGAATGAGAAGCAAGGGTCATCACATCATGAACATGAACAACCAAGAATTTGGTTAAAAGATGTAAGAGACCAGTTGTTAGATAAATACAGAAAATGCTTAAGATAGTTAAAATCCAAGCACCAGCTTGTGCTCTGAATGATAAACGGGTTATAACCCTGCGGCTGCGGGTTTTTTCAAAGATCTCAAATAGCCTAACTGTGAGCAAGAACACTAGTGTAGGCTCATAGAAATATAGCAGCAAAATGTACATCAATTTTTCAGTTTTCATTCTCACAAGAATCGGCCATTTTATTTAATAAACTGATGTTTGTAAGATTATAAATGTCATGCATAAATTCTGGGAATCTAACCAATGAATGAAAAATAAGTAACACAATCAAAAATCCAAGAAATGACACATTACGTCATCATTAAATCTTACTCCAGAAGTAATGCCCCTGATATCTAGGACAAGTGGTAATGGTCTGGGTTTGGTTCCAAGAAGTTCTATGTTGAAGTGAAACGATTTTTTTTTTTTCAAAGAAAGAAAAGGAAGTGAAACGAAGCAAAAATCGTAAAAGAAAATAACTTAACATGTCTGTCCCATTTCCAGAGTTGGGAGTTCCCTGAGATGATGAGATCTTTCATTTTAAGAAATAGTTGACAAATTTTGATGGACAGCTATTAACATACCGCTGACAGATGACCCAGTAAACTAGTGCTAAAATCCTGGCAATGGAAAAATGCACAATATAGTGGGATTGCTATAAATCCTAAAATGTCGTTTCTTATGGGATCAAATTGGCCGGTTAGATGGTAGGAAATTTGCTAATCCTGCAGCACATACACCATAATTCTTTGCCTTCCCTTCTTTCTCCATTTCTCTCTTACAGTCTTACTCCTCTATTCAAGAGCATCTTAACCTTCAGCAATTTTAGATCTCATATGATAATACACATTCATTGCAAAAGAAACCTAGTTTTCTCTTGCCTCAACAAATTATCTAAAGATTTTACTCCCCTTATTTTAATAAGTTAACCCTACTGTACTAATAAACAAGCAATTCCATTTAAATAATAAAAAAAGCTTTAATCTAGTTACCAAAAGTTGTTTTTTCTGCTTCTTGTTGTGCATATATTAAAAAATATATATCCTTCAATGCCCATGTAGCATTGTTAGATATAGAACGATGCATGGCTGTTCTGTTCTTCATCAAGCTCACAAGACAATGTGTGAAGTATCCATCATCCAATTGGCTCAATCGGCAATGTAGTTGTTCTAATGTGTTGGTAATTTTCCATTAAAATTTTCCATTTAAGGATTCATGCTAGAAAATTTATCTATATACTAAAGATATTGGGGTTAGTAGTTTAGCTTGGCACTGTTTATTCTACAGTACAAGCCAATAGCTTATTGTTAAAAGAAACAATAAGTATATTTTTTGTTTACAAACCCAATGTTTCAACCCAATTTCCCTTTAAGTCCACCACATGAAAATTCCATCTCAAGTACATAATGCCTCCACGGGTTTGAAACTTTGCACAGCTCCATAACATCAGTTCAACGTGGTTAAAAGTAATAATAAAATTTCTATCTACAAACCCAATAAGCGAACTTTTTTTGTGCTATAAACCCAAAATTCCCCAATTTATTTTTTTAAAATTCACTCACTTAGTCTTTAAACTAAAATAATCCAATAAATTACTTTTAAACTTACTTCGTATTTCATAAATTTGTTATATTATAAGTTACAACTGTAGATAGATTATTTTGCCTATAAATCTTATCCTTATTTATTTTTAAACCTACCCACTATTAGAAAGAGTTTTTTTTTCATTATAAATCTAAAGTCGTAGATCTATTTATTTCTAATCTCACACACTTTCAAAATCACTCTTAAACTCAAAAAACTACATTGAACTATTTTTAAATTCAATTTGTAACAGCTTAACATATGGTTTAAACTGTTGTATTCCACTTTGACTTGCTAGATTTCTTTTCTAAGAATCTAGGTATGCAATGTTTTAAACCAAATGCTTAAGTATTATTTTGAGTGTTTTTTCTCACATTGTCGCAGTGCCGCAAACGGTAGATGAGTTTTTTCCTATGAGCTCAAGGTTTTATGCTCATTTATTTTTAAATCCACCCATACTGTAGAGATTTGTCCCTAAATCCAAAATATTCTAGTAGTTTCCTATACATATAAGTTGTCATATTTCACTGCAACATGTAAAATTTTATTCTAAGTGGTTAGACAGAGAAGAGATTCTATCAGAATAGCCTATCCACCTCCCAGATCACTCTTGAGAACCAAAATACTCATTCGAACAAATCTTAAACTCACTTTACATCTTCACCAGCTCATTATATGAGCGTTTCTATATTTTGTTATAACATTGTATATTTTTGCTCTAAATCCAAAGTCATACTCTTTATCTTTAAACCCGCTCATTTCCAAATTCATTCTTAAATACAAAACACTCAACCTTATTTTTAAATCTATTTTGTATTTCAAGGGCTCATTATATTTTTGTTCTAAGCGGCAGCTACAATGTATTTTTGAACCAAATATTTAATCTATAAAGATTTGTTTTTGGTTTTTTGCCTCTAAGCCCAAAGTTCCCTCCTTTTCTTTGAGGCCACTTATATTCATAGTTAATTTTTTTCTAAATGGTTAGGTGTGCAATGTAACAAGATGTTCTAACCATTATACTTAAAGTCACTCACATTTTTAAAAAGAATTTGCACTTCTAACCAAAAGTTTTACCTCCATTTACTTTTAGACCCACAAAATTTCCAAATCACCTTGAATCTAACATACTCGTAAGAATTAATTTTAAACCATCGTCTATTAGAAGTTTTGTATCATGGTAAAATGTTATATTTGCTTTTAACTTGTTTATTTTTTCTAATTTTTTCACACTAATGTCGCTGCATCGCGCGGGTCAATTTTGCTCATAAAAGATCTAACTCTAACTATTAAACAATAATATAAATGCAAGTATAAACACGTGAAATATGATTAATCAATAATCAAGGTCAGTACACTTCACCTGAATTTTGACTAATGGTAACCATTATAATAGTAAATGCCAACAAAAACACCATGAACGATATGATATATAATTACAATTTCCGTAGGGGAATTAATTTAGGCCCTCAGATGTCGCAACATTGAGATATCACTTTGGTAATACCAACAGCGAATAGGGCGATGTAGTTTTTAGTATTTTTCTTAAATAGGTGTTTCTTCCTTTTCTTTTTCCTTTTCTTTTTCTTTTTTTTTCGAGTATTTTCCCATTGTTTCTCTGTATTGTTCAGGGTGAAGGTCCTTTCAAATTTTCCTACAGTGAAGGGATTCACATTTTTAAGTAGGGTATACCACAATGGGATGTTTTTGGCAATTTTACCCTTTGGCTATTTCAAGTTTTCACCAGCTTTGTCGATCTCATCTTTACCTATAAAATTTTGGAAGATGTATGTCCTCCAATTTCTATTTACTTTTTCTTAACCTTTTGTTTTTATTTTTTAGAATTAAGAAAAATTGTGTGGGTCTACAGTTTATACTCGTGTATCTGAGGAGCTTATAGATTTTAAATTTCAGAGGGCAGGCATACTTTCTAATCTCATGTACCTGAAGAGGTAGATGTAGCTTGTAACCATTCATAAATGTGTTATAGCTTCATATTTAAACTCGTACGCAAGTGGAGTATTTTGTAGGTTCAAAAATGTTATCTATCTACCAAAGAGTGTAACTTATGAGTAATATTGTAGTAGGAAACAATAATTAATAGGTGGTGTTGGTCGTTCTCTATGTGCATCAATCAGTTGGCACATCCCATCACCAAACACCTTCAATGATTTATGACGAGTAGAACAATAATTTTTGCTCATTGAGTTCCTAGTCTCAATTCCTCCGATAATCTATTATGATTGAAATGTGGAATTTCTACCTTTGAACTACAGATCTTGATTGTTCATTAAGTCAACGAGTTCCAAAGCTATATAAAAAAAAGACTATAAAGGCACAAATGGACTCATGTCATGCCAATTGATATGGTGTCATTTGGTAAGAAAAATTTGATGACGACTTTAAGGGCACTAATTCCTTCGAAGAAATACTCACATGACTCAGGTTTTGAATCCAATCTTATTTATCAAGCCTTATAATTATAATTTCGTTACGTTTATGGCATGGTTTCTTGCTGCACGTGTTGGGACTAAGGCTAAGCCAAATGACTCAGCATAGAGGATGGAATAACAACTTAACAAGTCAAAGACTTGTGGCCCGTAACTCCAAACACACACACACACACACACACACATATGTAAAAATATGTGTGTGTGTGCACACACACACACACATATATACATACATATATGAGTATATATATATATATATATATATCTAGTTCTTGTGCATGTGCAATGCACGTGGTTAAATATCAAAATTATTTACTTTTTTAATTTATTTTCTTACTATAAAATAAGTCAGATTCATTTTGAGTTAAAATCTACAAACATGAATTATTACATTTGCCATAAATTTTATTTAAACAATTAAAAAATTTTATGAAATAGATTTGTGTGTAAAATTAGGATCAATATACTTTTATACTTACATACACAACATTATATTTTTTTAATTTATATATATCAAACTTCATGTAACATATTTGTTAGTCGGATTAAATCATCGATCTGCAATTTGTTTATCCTAGTCATTAAATATAGTGTTAAGTTTAAAAAAATACAATAATATATTATTTGTGTTAATAAAAATATAACTAAATACTTAATATTAAGATGGTTTGTATAAGCTCAGCACATAACATATACTTTTCACAAGACTGCAATACATCTTAATTATTGATGGACTTAAATAAAAAAATAAATACTAAAGATTAATGATGACTCAAGTATAATTTTATATGACAAAATCATTCACATAAGCATATTAAAAATTTTGCATGAAAATCCTTTCTAAAGATTCCTAATTTTACTCAAAAAATTTAAGTTTTACTATAAAATATTCAAAAATCATTATCCTTTATTCCTTCTTTTTTCATATTTAATCGAGCCGATATCAATCCTTCTCCACCTTTATCTTTTTCCTGGGCAATTTTTCAATAGTGTCATCATCGTCTATATCAATTGTGATTTTAGATTAGTATATAATAAAGAGCAAAAAACAAAACAAGAGTCCAGAAATATATTAGTATATACTTGGATCAATCAAATTATATTACCACTCATAATTGATATGCATCAGAGATAAAATGTGTTTGACAATCTTAAACAATAAAACAGACTCTATGGGCCCTTTAACATAGTTTTTTTAATGCAAGCGACTCTCAAGATTAATTTTAAAAATCTCATGGGGTCAGGAATAAATAACTAAAAAGTTTGTTATGGAAGCTAGGGAACGTAGTACATTTTTAAGAATTATTAATATTTACTTAATTTGTTTATAATGATAGGATCTCATTATTAACTAACTACAAGGTCTAGTACATTATTTTTTTATTGGGAGCTCAAGGCAGGCAGAGGACCTATGTGAGTCATCATCACAATGAATGTTATATAATTTAAGTACAAAGGAAAAAGATGGTTGATCAATGGTGTAGTTGGTGAGGGAAAAACTCTAGTAGCTTAATTTGTATATGTGGATATATTATAAATGGAGATGGAGAAGGGTGGTTTTGAAAATAGTGGGTGTGTGGGGGTAATCACTATAGTTTTTGTTTGTATGGTCTTCTTCGTTCATTTTCAAAGTATTTGTGGTCTTGTGGATATATATAGCTATATCATTACTATTCTCTTTTGGTTTTGTAGAAGAGTTTGGGTGTAAAAAAATTTAAATTATCTAATCCGGTTAAAGTAGGATCATATAAGTTAAACCCATACATAAAATTTATTTTAACCAACATTCATATGTAAGTATTACAATTGGTATTGAGATCTAAGATACGTGTGAGTTTCTCTTTGACTTTTATACAACAATAGCTATTTAAATAATAATAGTATAATTAAATTTTATGATCTAGAAAAAAAATTAATATACAATATAATTAATTGCTTTAAAATAATCTAATCTAATCTAATAAGAAGAAAATAGATAAAAACAATGTGAAAATAATTATAATTTCATAATTTAAAATTTTTAAACAATCTAATCTAATATAATAATCTAATCTAATAAGAAGAAAATAACAAAGACACAAACCTGTTGAGGGAGATAAAGTGATATGAAAACTGTTACAATTGCTGATCTAAAAAAAGATTAAACATACAATATAATTAATTACTTTAAAATAATCTAATATAATCTAATAAGAAAAAAATAAATGAAAGTGCTGTGAAAATTATTACTATTTCTTGATATGAAAAAAGATTAAATGCATAATATAATTAACTATTTTAAAATAATCTAATCTAATCTAATAAGAAAAAAATAATAAATGCACATACCTATAGAAGGAGATGAAAGTGCTATAAAAATTATTATAATTTCTTAATTTATATATATTAATATGTGATATTACATGTGAGAGGATAACAATTATAAATAGAGTTCTATTTAAATAATAATAGTATAATTAAACTTTGAAACTAATTATGCAGTACCATGAACTACTTGAATTTTAGTCGGAGAGAGATTGACACGTTGTATCCTCGGATCACAGCTGTTTGTTTTAATTTTCTTTTTTATAATTTTGAGAACGAATTTTATCGCTTTAATTTGTGCACATGTGTATAAGAGTTTACTGGTTATATCATATCGAGTTTACTGGTTATATCACATGTGTATAAGACTTTAAGGGCAGTAATTCCTCCGAAGAAATACTCACATGTGCATAAGAGTTTGCACATGTTCCTTTGGTGCAGGCCCGACCATCATGTGCACACAATTACTATTACCATCCAACTCCAATTTAAAAAATCTTGACCAGTTTGAAATGCTGAAGGCCCATTTCCATATCTTGATATCTGGTCTATCATTAAGCTATACATATGCATGTGTTATCTTTTACTCCCTAAAAATTCAATCATCTCTAAAATTGTTCTACCCCTGTGCCCTTCTTTTGTGACAGACCGAGAGCAAGACATGGAGGGGAGAAAGAATGTGAAGGAACGGGAGCAACTGGAGCACCTTTCATCTCCAGTGCGAATCAATGGCAACTATTGAGGAAAGCTCAGAGTTCTGCGAGGAATTATTTGGCAGGATCTATATCGATAGATACATGAGCCAAGTACCCTACTTATAGGAAAGCCTTAACAATTACTCAATTCCAATATTCATGAGAAGAGTAACACACGCAAATAACAAAGTTTGGAGGGATTGTTGTGCAAAAGTTTCCACTCCCCTAATTTCTTGGTTGCCACATTGTTAGTTTGATATCTTTTTGCCATTGGAGGTGGATTGTGGCACCGCCTCAAGAGTAAGATAAGGAGGAAAAAAAGGGGGAAAAAAGCTATAGAAGGAAACTTACATGATTCTTCATAGGGCAATTGCTAGAACGTGAATATGAGGAAGGAGAAGAATAGTAGAAAAGGAGAAAGAAAAGATAAGAGGAAGAAGTAGTCAATATGTTGTTATTGCATTTTTTTAACTAGGTCTTATATGTTGTCATTGCAATTTGCAATTAGACCGTTTATGCTATCATTACATTTTGCAATTAGACCGTTTATGCTATCATTGCATTTTTGCAAGTAAACTCTTTATATCTTGTCATTATACCTTTGGGATTTTGTCCTCTAAACTTTTTGCATTTTCCTTTAGCGACCAAAATCAACAGTTTTGTTTATGCAATTTTGCCCTTAGAACCCAACTATTTTGGTTACTCGTTAAATGGTGATTCAGACAAGCTAATTGAGCAAACATTGAAGAACGTGAGGATGTGCATTTTCGAAGCTGGTAGAGAAATTCATACGTTTTATAAAATTCTTCCTATCGCCTTTGATTCTTCCCATAATGGTAGTAAATTACCTTTTAACTTTAAATCATATCACAATGAAGCAAAGTAGTTTGCATATCTTAACCATTAACCCATTATCAGCAAGTGAAATTCTATGTTTGACTTGAAGCCTGTGTAGAAAGTCGGTTACTGAAAAACTTGGTGGGAGATTACTAAGTCCTAAAAAATACTTTAAGTGTACAACTATCTAGTTATAGTCCTTACAGGTCAATCCACATGGAAGACGAAGTTTTAAAAGATTTTTTAATCGATAAATGAGCGATTGATTGATTTAAAAACTATTTATGAACTAACTAGTCATTTAAGATAGAATCCTATAGGTTGATTACTGCTCAGATATATTAAGTCTTTTCTTTTCTTATCTTATTTACTTAGATCTAAAAAGCATAAGCTAAGCCATATTTAAATATCTGTAACATAGCAGTTTAAAATCTAGCAAACTATATAGATTCATAAATAATTATTCTAGACTAAAAGATAATCCTAGAAATAATCAATCAAACATAGGTTATAGCATAATTAAATGTCTATAACATATCAAAGTCTAATTTCTCTATCAATTATTAATAGCCTAGACTAATTAGAATATGAATAAATTAAGCTTAAAAAGAAGAATTAAAAATCTAAACAATAACTAACCAAACTAAATTAGCTATGCATGATTAAAGAAAAACAAACAAAAATAAAAGAAGAAAAAGAAAACATTCGAAGAAAAGAAGAATTTTTTTTAAAAACAAAACTTACAAAATATAAGTTCTAAAATGAACGTGGTCTTCCTCTCAAATGGTCAAGCTGTCAATTGAAGTACAGGATGAATTGATCCACTAAAAATCAACAGTGTCTAGGATCTTATTTATAATACAGGAGAGATAACTTAGGAATCCCTCACAACCGTAAGATTTAACTTGGTCTCCAAATAATTAAATATTTTTTTCTAATCCAAACAAAACTATAAACGCTTATTAATTTTGAATTTCTGCAAAAAATGGGTACTGCTGTTGGAATTTAGGAATCTGCCAATTTGGATAGCTTTGTCGTCGAGATATGCAATTTTCATATTAGATTTCGACGTATGTTCTGAGAGATATTGCATTTCCTTTGCTATTAACAATCCTGAATACGAATTTGACTTGACCATCGTTTTCTTAGTTTATACAAGTAATTGAATATTGCCTTCTCTTCTTGATTCCCTTCTAGAGACTCAACTTATTCTTCTAGAACTTGGGCTTTTGGGATTCAATTGTCATCGTTTGGGCTATTCTTCATTTAAGACCTTTTTTTTAAATACACTAAAAATCATTAAATGGCAATTAAATCGTATAAAAATATAGATACATGAGAATATAAAAATAATATAAATATTTTAATCAAATGTCTCCATACCTAAACCTTCCTCGTACTTGAGCAAAAAAGAAAGAAAGAAAAATTCTTACTCACTTTCACAGGAATCACGATTGCTTTTAGCATATGCAACAAGCTTTTAAACCCCTAGTTTATAATGGACGAGTTTAGTCTCGTAACAATTTGCAATGAACATACCCAATTTGAATAAGTTATCGTACAAATAAACCTATTATCATTATGAAACAAACTAGTCTACACTAATATTTACTTAAAGAAAACACTTGTAGATAATTCAAAATAGTTTTTTTTTCAAAAATCTTTTATTGTGAAATATTACATATAATTTAAAAGTTCTATTTTTTGCTATAATAAAATTATGTTAATTTATTCATTCAATCAATTTCTCAAGTGTTTTTGATAAAAATAAAGCGCTAGTTAAGAATATTTTTTTTATAAAGGAAAGTCTTGTTTTATGTATCTTTTCACTCCTTAGTGATTTTTTTTTCTACTTTCTCGGGCTTTTACTAATTGGCCATGTAATGAGCGAGCTTTGAGCCAATGAATCTCAATCACGTTGGACTTAGGTCATTAAGCAAGAAGATACTCCAAAGGGCATAACTACTCAGTCAACTTAGTCTTAATAAGATAGAATCACTTTAGAAATCAAGATTTTAAATTGGTGCATGTTTTCACACTCTTCTCGTGATGTATATATATTTTTCTCTTTTTTGGGCTTTTGTTGTAGATAAAAAATACTTAAGAAATTTGACATATGTTCTAAGTCAAACATAACATTTTTATTACTTCCAACAATGTTCTAAATTACTAATATAATATAATACATTGAAATGATTTTCTTAAAAAATTATTAAAAGTTATCAACAAAATTGCTAACTTAGGAAAAATACTAACTATAAACAAATAAGCCTAATAATAATAAAAAGCCTATTGTAAATTAACTAATTAATTGATAGGTGATTTTTTTTTTTGTAAAGAGAAGAAAAAATGAAAAATAAAAGATAACTAATCCCTTCCTCACACGTGAATTGACAAATCAAAAAAAGATGCAGAATAAAAGAGAGAAAAAGAAAACCTCATATCTCCTTCATTTATCCCCTTTTTACTAAAAATTCAACCTAGAGTTTCAAAGAAAATTAAGATGATAAATTTTGCACTGTGCTTGAATTCTGAATGTGCAATCTCCAAAGTCTTTAACAATATCTGCAACACTCAACATCGAATCGGTGTCAGAGGACCTGACAAAACAAACTCAACATGTTCATTGTCTTGAATTGGAAGTGATTTGAACTGTATCGTGCGTTGATTTCGATCAGGCTAGAAGTCAGACTCAGAAGCAGTCCACACTTTGAGACTAGGAAAACAAGTAGACAAACATGTTACAATGACATATACAACTTCCCCTAATAAAACCTCTACGTCAGAATCTAGTAACTTAGATAATGAATCTCCTCTAGAGAAGACTAAGTCTGAACCCCAATTAGTTGAATCTAAATCCAAACCAGTTATCCTATCCTGATAGACTCAATTTTAGGAAACACTCAGCTCAAATGGAGAAGTTAAGGTCAACATTCTACTGCTAGATACCATAGAACTGATTTCCTCCTATGCCAAGTTCTTGAAAGACCTATGCACAAAGAAGAGATCAACCCATGTCCCTAAGAAAGACTTCTTAGCTACCAACCTTAGTGAACCTATCCAAGTCAATTCCTCTGAAATATAAGGACTTAGGTTGTCCTACAAGTTCATGCACCATAGAAAATACCATCATAGATAAGGACCTATTAAAATTAGGGGCTAGTGTTAACCTTCTTCAATATTCAGTCTACCAACAACTTGTTGTAGAAGAATTGAAACCAACTAGGATCACCCTTAAGTTAGCTGATATGATAGATTTGTTAAGTTGCCCAAGGGGGAAATTCAGGATGTTCTAATTAGGGTTGGGAATTTCATCGTTTTAGTTGACTTCATGTCGTAGAGACCCAGCCTATTCCAAATCCCAATGGTCAGATCCAAGTCATCCTAAGCAGATTGTTCCTAACCACATTCAATGCCTTGATCTAACTGTAGGAGATGAAACTCTCATTCGCAAACATGATTGTAGAGTTAAACATTTTCAATGTAGAGAAGCAACCCAATGATCTAACTGACCAACCTCTAGAAGTTAATCTGATCCAGAGAATGCCTAGTGAACATTTTGAGGGGAAGGTACCCAATTAGACCTAAGTTTAACCGGTCGTTGCTTCAAAAAAAATCTTTGATGACCAACTTCAGCTTCCAGAAGAGTTAGGATAATCATCTGATCACATGGAAACTGAGACTGAATCTGAGTCTCAGAGTCTAGCTTCCCACCTAAGAAAAATCAACACAAGATACGGTTCAAAATACAGTTCAAATCCCTTCCAATTCGAGACAATGAGTAGATTAAATTTATTTTGTCAAATCCTCTGATACTGACCCGCTATCAAGTGTTGCAGATATTTTCAAGACCTTGGAGATTGCGTCTTCAGGATTCAAGCACATTATAAAATTTATCATCTTAGTTTTCTTTAAACCTCCGAGGTTGAATTTCACTAACAAGGGGAGAATTGAGGGAGAATATGAGGTTTTATTTCCCTATCTTTTATTCTGCATCATTATTTGATTTGTCTTGGGACAATACAAATTTTAGACTTCGTTTGAATACCATGATATTTTTGTTGTTATGTTTTTGTAGAAAAACATCATGGTGTTGTGTTTTTCCCTTAAAGTGTTTTCAAAACACAATGTTGAGTGTTTTTTTGTCAACTCTTGTTTGACTCATAACAACATTAGTATTAAACACATTATTAATATACTATATATATTAATTATAATAAAATATATTATAAATAAAATATTTATCATATTTAGTTTACATAATTATAGTATTATAAATATTAAATATAATACAATATAATATTGTATAATGTATTATAATATTATTATGTACTTTAATGCGTTATATTATATTATAATTATTACATATTATTTTCAAATAATTATGTATTTAATTATTTTGGTATATTAATTTGTTATTGTTATATATTATATTAATATTCTAATAAAAATGTTATTTTATTATTTACTATACAATATGTTATTATAATAGTATTATTATATTGTTATGTTATTATTAAATATTTTACTATTATATAATATTTTATAATTATTAATATATTACAATTTATTTATTAAAAAATTAATAATATTATAACGATTATACTATTGTATAGTATATTATTATATCATTATTATAATATTATTTATTATCAATAATTTTTTATTAGTTTACTTATATTTTATTATGATTTATATTTTATTATTATTTATTATTATAATTTTTTATTGTATAATATTTTATTATTATTTATATTTATTATTATTTATCATATTATTATTTATTATTATATAATACATTATCAGTATATTAAATACTAGTATTTAATATGTTATTATATTATTATATGAGATATTTTAATTATTATATTTTTATATTATTTAATAAATATATTTAATATATTAGATTAAATATAACATAGTAGAGTATAATGTAATATAATATAATAAGCATGTCGATAATAACTATATATTAATTACATTTAATATACTATGTTAGATATTATATTAACATCTCATCAAACTCAAAACCAAAACACCAAGCTTAAAACACCTAAAATGTGTTTTGAATTAAGTGTTATGTTTTTGGTTTGAGGATAATTTAGCGCAAAAAACACAATGGTTACCAAACGCATGGTGTTTTATTTTTGGCAAAACACCATAGAAATAAGTAAAACGCAATGGTATCTAAACAAAGCCTTAGGTGTGAGGGAGGGATTATGCATCTTTTATTTTATTTTCTTTTCAAAAAATAAAAATTAAAAAATCACTTGCCAATTGAATTAGCTAATTAACAATAGACTTTTTTACTATTATTAGGCTTGTTTGTTTATAGTTAGTACTATTGTTAAGTTAGTAATTTTTATGATAATTTTAAATAAATTTTTAAGAAAATCTTATTCAATGTATTATACTATATTAGTAATTTAGAACTTTACTTATAGTAATGAAAATTTTATGTTTAACTCAATCAAATGTCAAAGTTCTAAATATAAATCATGAGAAGAGTGCAAAAAAAATGAGCACTAACTTAAAAATCCTGATTTCTAAAGTGCTTTTATGTCATTGAGCCTAAGTTGACCGAACAATTAAGCCCTTAAAGTATTTTCTTGCTTAATGACCTAAAGCTAACTGGATTGGGATTCATTAGCCCACAACTCATTACATGATCACTTAGTAAAAGCCCAAGTAAGTAGAAAAAACACTAAGGAACGAAAAGATACATAATATGAAATTTTCCTCTTTGAAAAAAATTTATAATCTTGGCTAGTGCTCAATTTTTATCAAAAACACTTGAGAAATTGATTGCAGGACTGAGTCGGCATAATTTTTTTAAAGCTAAAAAATAGAAATCCTAACTTATATATAATATTTTACGATGAAAAGATTTTTTTGAAAAAAAATATTTTGAATTATCTATAAAAGTGTATTCGTAGGTAAATATCAGCTTAGACTAGTTTGTTTGATAATGTTAGAAGGTTTATTTGTACACTGACTTATTCAAATTGACAAAATGATTGAATTTTGTGGGTATATTCACTTGCAAACCCTCACGAGAGTAAACTCGTCCACTAAAGTAACCTAGAAATTTATAGGCTTGTTGCAAAAACTGAATACAATCGCGATTCCTACGAAAGTAAATTAGAGTTTTTCTTTCTTTTCATTTTTCTTTTGCTTGAGGACCAGCAAAGTTTAGGTACAGGGGCATTCAATTAACATATTTTTATATTATCATTTATCTATATTTCTGTACCATTTAGTTGCTACCCGAGTATCTTTAGTGTATTCACGAAAAAATAGGTTTTAAATGAAGAAGAGCCCAAAAGATGACAATTGAAGCCTAAAAGCCCAAGTTTTATAAGAATCAATAAGTTCTCTAGCAGAGAATCAAGAAGAAAAAGCGATATTCAATTACTTGTAAACCAATAAAATGAAGATCAATTCAAATTCGTATTCAAGATTGTCAACTGCAAAGAAAATACAATATCTCTCAAACCGTACATTAAAATCTAACATATTATATATGAAAATCACATATCTCAATGACGACGCCATCCAGATTGGCAGATTCCTAAAATTCTAAACATACTTAATAAATTCTATTGTTTAAACATATAAAAAAGTAAATAGCTTATGATATTGAGGGCTGATGTTGAAGGAAAGAAGTGAGAAAAAAGAAGTCCGATGTTGATGGTTAAGGAAAGAGAAGATCACCTGATATTTATATCGAAGGAATAGCTCGGAGAATAAACCAATGAGATGTCGAAGGAGAGAGATGATGAGTGACGTAAATAGCTTCGGTCTTTTTTTTTATTTTCCCTAACTGATCGGGTTTTGTCTTTGGAAGCTATACTAAGACAATCAAGAATTAAACTCAAACCTGATTAGATAAACATAACCAAAAAACAAAAAAAAAAATCAGCTAATTTTTCAGACTAAAAAATCAGTCGACATGCTCCCCGATATATCCGCTCGACATATCTGATATGTCCCCCGATATATCCGACATAAACCCTGAATACGCAATACGCATTAAGAAACTCTATATCGTGTTGGTCGGCCCCTAAATCCGACATATCGGTCATCGTGTCCGACATGTCGTCCGACATTTAAAACACTGATTAATGGGTTTTATACATTTAAATATAGCATAGTTTATGCTTTTTAGATCTAAGTAAATAAGATAATAAAAAAGAGAAGAGTTAATATATCTAAGTAGTAATCAACCTATTGGATTCCCCCTACGTGCCCAGTTAGTTCATAACAAGTTTTTAAATAAACTAACCAACCAATCTCTTAAACTCTTTTCTCGATATCTTGACTAAAAAATCTTTTAAACTCCATTTTTCTTATAGATGGACCTGTAAGGACTACAACTAGACAGCTGTGTACTTGCAGTATTTATAGAACCTAGGAATCTCCTATCAGCTAAGCCAATTGCTTAGCCGACTCTTGCTCAACAGTCGGCTTGGCCTTTGTCTCAGTCAGCTATCGCCTCTAATTCTGACTGCTTTCGCTCAACTATATGATGTTATTTTTCACTATTCGTTCTTCCCATCTTCGTGCAACTTTGTATACATGTTTTAGGGGCACCTAATCTCTAGTTCTAACAAATGATACTGGGCTTAAAAGCAACTTACATGAAGATTTAGGGTTTGGCAATAAATAAGTGGGTTTTATGGATCTCAGGAACAATAATTAAAAAGAAATGTACAACTTATGTATAATGCGCAATTAAAAATAAAGTCAACAAAAGAGCAAGTAGGGAACTTGTCTCATAGATTTATCGACATATATCCTACCGAACAATTCCTTACCGAACTCCAAGCTTTTCTCCATAGGTGTCATCTATTTTACCTGGGTACTTCTAATATGGGGTCGTACCCATACCTAACAAGTGTCTTACCTATACCCATATCTGACAATTCTTAGACACTCCTTAAATATATGCATATCTTTATTCAGACATGTACTCAATTATACAATGCATGTTTACTTTCAAATACTCGTAATACACATTATAGATATATATCTTACGCTTCACATTCATTGTCAGTATCAACACATCAAACCGTCTGCATCAATAAAGGACACAATATTTTGCTCCTCTCATGGATGTAACTGGTGTTTGTCATACATCAGAATGAACTAGTTCTAGAATAGCCTTACTTCTAGAACTCGATGTGTTGAACTTTAGCCGATATTGTTTACTTATAACACAATGCTTGCAGAAGGGAAGAGCTACCGAATTAAGTCAAGGAAGCATCTTCTGATCGGAGAGAATCTTCAAGTCTCGTTCTGACATGTGGCCTAGTTTTTAATGCCACATCATAGTTTGTTCTTCTCCACGACTAGTTGATATCACACATGAATCAGCTTCCTGCAGGATTTCTCCCTTGAGCATGTATAAATTTGCACCTATCTTTTCTCCTTTTATCACAACAAGCACCCCTCTAACAATCTTCATGATCTCGTTTTCTATATGGGTATTACATCCGAACTCATCTAATTGTCCTAAAGACAATAGATTCTTCTTTAAGTCCTTCGCATGTCGTACATCTTGAATGATGCATATTGTACCATCAAACATTTTGATTTTGATAATGTCAATACCAAAAATCTCTAAGGCATGATCGTTGCCCATGAATACAGATCCTCCTGAGATAGGTTCATATTTGTGAAATCATTCTCTCCGGGAGGTCATGTGCCAAGCGGCTGCTGAATCTAGAAGTCAGACATCAACAAACCTCTTTCTGCCTTCATCAACAATGATTGCTCCACTGTATAGAATTTCACCATCATCTGACATGCTAACAACGCATCCTTAAGATGTTGATGGTTCTGAAGACTTTTTATCACTATTTTTTTTATTGTACCAACACTCCGATTTCACATGCCCCCGTTTACTATAGTTGTAGCATTTGATATTCTTCTTACTTCTTGATTTTGATCTACCATGGGTATGACTCCTACTAGATCTACGTTCCGTTGATCTTCCTCTCGTCACCGATAAGGCCTCTGCTTGTTGCGAATTTGTCTGCTTGTCTTCCTTGTTCTTACGCCGATTTTCTTCCTCCAGAACAGCAACTGCAACTTCGTCGAAGACTAGATTGTCCGTGAGAACGTTATTTGTTAGGTTGATGATCAATCATACGAGTTAGGTAGACTCTGAAGTAAAGGTTCTGTACGTTCATTCACACCGATTGTATGCCCTAACGTTGTGAGTTGAAAAAACAGTGTGTTTAGGGTGTTGATGTGATTGGTCATCGATGTAGATTCCGTCATCCTCAGAGTGTAAAGTCTCCTTTTTAAGAAGATTTTATTGTGCAGGGATTTTGCCTCATATAACTTTGTTAGAGTATCCAAGATCTCTTTTGTTGTATTCTTCTCTTCTATGCTTGATAGCACCCCATCTACTAATGCCAGATGGAGATTTGTAATAGCATTCTCGTCTATCTTATTCCACTTCTTATCATCTGTGATGTCATCTGGCCTTACACCGATGGCCTCTAGGTAATTATTTTTTCTCAAAATAGCTTTTATCTTTAACTTTCACAGTGAGAAATTACTCCTGTTGAATTTCTCAATCTCGAACTTCGCAGCCATTGTTTCTACCACAAACAGTAACTTCTTACTATTTCACGTAAACAATAACTATATTTATGAACAGTAATCATATTCGTAAATAGTACCATATTTGTGAATAATATCGTATTTATGAACAATATCGTATTCGTGAATAGTACCCCCATCTTCAAAGGATAAATGATAATCTAATTTATTTTCTGATGTGAAGGATTCATCTTTGGTGGCAGCCACAGAGCATACGATAAGTAGATACACACACCCTAAGTCAGACTCTGATACCACTTGTTGGGATAAACCCGAGGCACAATAGAGCAGGATCGCAGCGAATAGTAGAATGAAAGTAATAAAAAGAACACAGATTTACAAGGAAAATCCCCTGAATAAAGTTGGGGTAAAAACCACGGACAATGATAGAAGAATCCAGTATGAGGAAAATTTAGGAGTTACAATATCTCTTCTCAATGAGAAACTCTCTCTAATTTTTTCTCTCTCCCCCCCTCTTTCTTTCTTTTCACTCTTAATTGAAGACACCGGGATGATCAAAACTTAATGCCAGTGAGAGCTATATATAGTTGAGTTTGCAGTAGGTGAGCACTGTTGCTACAATATTTGATACAGTATTGCTATAGTAACATTGAGTTTGCAGTAGCGCGATTGGTGATTGCTGTGGCGGGTTGGTGATACAGTAACTTTTCATCAAATCTTAGTTCAGTCCCAAAAAATCTCGATTCCAATTGTTCAGGAATCCAACCCAATAATCCTGGTGTCATAATTCTTAATGTAGAATCCAACAATTCTGAACACTCCTAGAAAAATCGGGATTGTGTGAGGGAAATATCACCCATTTATTAAATTAAAAACAATCAGTGACATCTAATTGCACAGTCCACACAAATTTCCAACAATTTTCACCGGTCATGTAATAAAAAACTAGCTACATGGACTGACAACGAACCCTAATCCAAAAAAAAATATTTATCAACAGGCACGCAAATTCTAACATCAAATAGCATATAATCCATGGAGAGAAAAAAAATCACCTTTGAGAAGCAGTGCCTGCTCTCGATCCCTCTTCCTCCTCCTCCTCGAGAACTAGGGGTAATTAGGGCTAGGGTTCTGACCTTGAGTGGGGTTGCGAGCGACTGTGGGTTTTGGGAGTTTGGATCCGAAATTTGAAGCGAGTAAAGGCGAGAAACTTCATGTATTTATAGATGTAGTGACGTAAGCGGGTTGTAATTAGATCGGATCCACATAAGACCCGCACCCACGTTTGACTCCAAGGAAAAGACCGGATCTGATCTGTGTCAAACAAATCAGGCTTTGGGTTGGGCCAGGGTTATGTGGGCCGGTTCGATAGTGGGTTTGGAGTTCTGGCACGCTAAAATTCAGTTTCAAGTGGGGATCATATTTTCAAAATTACCTCAATTTGTTCTTACAATATTAATATTAAAAAGGAAAAACGTTAGAGACAACAGGAGACAGGAGAAAAAGTGCAAAAAATGTTTACTTTTATTAGATTAATAGATTTAGGACAAATATGATAGTGTCCGAGCTTATAATAAGCTACTTATATTAGTAGCTTATAGAAAATAACCAGTATGAGCAGAAAAAATCATTTCATAATTAAATATAAAAACTGCTAGCAAAAGCAGTTAAGTTGTTTAGCAAAATTATGGTAAAATATCATTATAAGTGAAAATGACCAAATCATACACAGTTTTAGAAGAGATTTATAGAGAGAATTTTGAGCACTTTGAGAGGGAGATTTCTGAGAGGTGAGTTGAGATCTTTTGGTGATGGTTATTTTGAGTGTTTGAGAGTTGTAACCCATTGTTTTTCTCCTCCATATAGTGAAAAATTCTCATTCTCTCCCCGTGGACGTAGGCAATTTATCAAACCACTTAAATCTCTGTGTTTGTGATTGGTTTGTGCCGTTCTTTTGTGAATTGCACTCGTTAGTTGTTCTTCTCTCTTGTTCGCCGACTCATTTGGTTTGTGTGCACGCTTCCGCCGACGCGCAACAGGTCATTCATTTAATTTTGGTTTACCAATTTTGCCAATTACAAATATTTTTAAAAAGCAGAAGACGTAAGGACATGCTTGTATTTATAAAAATTGTGACCATCAAAGGGTATAACACCAAAAAATTGATCCAAAAGGCTACCTTCCTTTAATAAGTAGTAGTAGATGTGAATATAGTCTCACATTGGGTATGATAAGAAAAAGTGATGGATTTAAATAGGAGTTCGAGCCATTACCTATCAGTTATAGCGTTTGGGTTAAAATTGGTTTCTAACATCTATATAAAACCTATAAACTCTAGGTTAAGCCCGATTTCTCCCTAAAAATTATTAGATGCTAATTATTTCTTTTCATATATAGATAGAAGTTTAGAGTGATGTTGATAAATCTGCAATATTACTAGTGTTTTAGCCCGTGCTAAGCACGGTTGTAGGTGTAAAAAATTGCCTATAGGCTTCCGAACACAGCTCGAAGCGAAAAGAAAACGAAGAATGTTGTTATCTAAGTCAGAGAGCATCGTTCCGATACAAAGATGAAGCGACGAAACGACGAAACGACGAAATAACGAAACGACAAAGTGACAAAGTGACGAAACGACGAAACGACGAAACGACAAGACTTGAACTGTTGTCTCGAATTTGGAGACATCTCAAGGTGTCTCAGAAGTGCGAGACACCTTAGGGTGTCTCGGAAGTGCGAGACACCTCAGGGTGTCTCGCACATTGAGAAGCTGATGACGCGTTTTTTGATGTTTTCGTCGGGTTTCGTGTGGTCCACTGGCTCCATAACTTCCTTAGGAGCATCCTTAAACACGGGAAAGTCATTGCAAACTAAAAATCAACCAAATCATGTTCGGTTACGAATTCTTATCTTCAAACATGACTTTCGAGACCTATAAATATCCCCCTGACATCCTTATGCAGAGGAGCTAAGGAGAGATTGACGAATTGAGAGCAGAGACCCACGAATTTCAGAGAGAAATGTGATCTTAGCGAACTTCATGCATAAAGAGGAAGATTTCGAGAGATCTGCAAGCATTCACCCCTTTCATTGAGATCAAACATCGCTTTGATCTCGAGAAAAATATTTATTTCACATCGCTGAGATATTTACTTCTGTTCTTGTTTCCCAATTAAAATACGAACACCGAACTTTCTTTAAGATCAATCTAGATCTGTGAATCGGTCGTCCACGGGCTAACGCGTCTCCGACACAAGCAAAGATCCCGCTTAAGCAGCGATTGATAAACAATCTCTGCGAGTGCTTTTAGATGATTCTCTTTTTATTTCTTTTATAAGGAGAAGTCTTATAAAAAGGCTCACTCTTGTGATTCCGTTGTATCGATAAACGATTGTAATAGAAGCTACAAAGAAACTGATTTCCGACGCAAACAACGGTCTTATCACAATTGATTTATATTTCTTCGTGTTTTAATCACTATTATCCGAATATAATTGTAAAGATCTAATGACTCAAACCCCTTCGAAACATGTGAACCCCACTCTTAGCCATCCCCATTGAGGTTAAACAACATGGACCCGCTTGGATAATGATATTGAGCAACTTATATAAAGCTATAATTAAAGTTAAGATCATTTAAACTAAAAATTTTCATAATAAATGAATAAAAAGAAGATAATCAAACTATTCTAAATGCAACTTGAATGAAATTAAGATATAAGACAGTTTAATGTTTAAAAAATATTATTCGCAAATGATGCATCACTAAAAACAGTTCTCAATCAATCAACCATTAGGATGAAGTAAGCAAAATATTAAGAAAAGCTCTAATAGTTTCTAGTTATTTTTCTCCGTCTTAATCCTCTTCTTAAAAGTTAAAAGAGCTGGTTCTTTGTCCATTTTTACAAAATAAAAATATATTTATTTAGTAAATTTAATATTAAAAATTATATATCAAAATTAATTAATGTATAAATAAGCAAAACTAATTGTACCCTTACTTTTTTCACTGGTTTTGAGGGGAGTTTTAACTACAAAGTAGTCAAGTGTAGTAATAGGTGAAACGTTTAAAATCTTCTTTTTACCTTTAGTGGTGATGTCGGTGTGGATAAGTCTGGAGTTAATTCAATAGATTGATTATCAATGTTACCATCCTGATTCAATTCAATTGGTTTCTCATCATGTGATAATAATATATTTGTCTTAAAATAACATGTTAATAATTTAATTTTTAAATAATGAAACTAATATTAAATTTGGCAAACACCTTCTTCTTCAAAATTTTATCAGAACTATTTTCAGGCGTCGATAAATTTGGAGTATATTGAATTGACTGACTATCATTACCATTAACCAACATCATATCAAGTGATTTTTCATCATTTAATACAAATAAATTTAGTATTAGAACGATGAATACATTGTATACGATTGCGAAATATAATTTTATTAATAAGATTATCAAAATGTTACCTTTCCATCAGTTAGTAGTAATAGCCCGTAGAATTTTTCATGTCCACATCATCATCAATGATTTTTAATAACTATGTAGTTTTCAATGCATAATTGTGTTAAACTCTATAGCTTTAACATTGAAACACATATATCTACCGATTCTTGATTGCACGCATAATCTCCTTGCTGTTTGCATCCTGTTTAAGCAAATATATAATAATTTTTAATTTCATCTATTAAATTGAAAATAAAATCATTTCTTGTTCCAACAACTTGGGTAATATCATCATCTTCCTCTCAACAAATCAATACAAAGAGAAAACTCCTAAACTTAAGGTGAAAGCTACTGTTGAGGTTATTAGTACTAGTACTCCTTACGCACGCGCGATGCGTGCATGTCCAGTTCACCTGTGCATACAATAATTCAAGCATAGTAATGGATATTGATAAAAAAAATCATTGCGTATTGTATTACATTAGAAATCTAGAGATGGGTTTTAATTTGAGAGTAGACTTGAACTAAAAAGAAAAATCAAAGTGGAAGTAGACTTGAAAGCAAGAAGCACTAACCACAGTCCAAAAGTTTTTCTTATCTCCTGCGTGCAAGAGTGTTGCGGTGAAGGAAGTTGTGAATTTTGTGAAATAACAAATTTTGAGCGTGGAGGGAGTAGTTGTGGGCTGGTTTGGAGAAGAAATGAGCTGGTGTTGTAAATGTATAGAGATAAGTGGGTTAGATTTGAAAGTGGGTAGTCATTAGAAGTGGGAATTAGTGTTTGTCCAAGTTTATTAATTAATATCTTGAAAAGTCATATGTAGTCGGATTTTTCAGAGGAGGTTAGGATATGATGGGGGAGATTAGAGCAGTTTAGGGCATGTTTGGTTGATAGGAAGTATTAGAAGTAAGAAGTAAATCAAATATATTACTTCTGTAATTATGAATTAGAAAGTAGCGGAAGTACTTCTTTTTTTGTTTGTTTCGTAAACTTTTGAAAGTAGAGGAAATAATATTTCTTCATTAACTTTTTTTTTGTTAGGTAGCAATAACAAATATTGTTAGGAAGAGAAAAAATGATTTTCAGGATTTTATTTA
Organism: Asparagus officinalis; assembly: GCF_001876935.1. Lineage (NCBI taxonomy): Eukaryota > Viridiplantae > Streptophyta > Magnoliopsida > Asparagales > Asparagaceae > Asparagus > Asparagus officinalis. The sequence goes on along the minus strand of NC_033797.1, from coordinate 144,151,113 downwards.
GGGGGTGTTAGTCAATTGAGACATTTTCCTGCAAAATGGGATAATTGTTAAAGTAAAATAATTTTTCGCTAGTGGGATCTTTTAGTGGGATGAATAGGAACAATTTTGTGAAGCGGGATATTTTGATAAAATAACGTGGGATAAATGTTTATAATCATGAAATATATATTTATGCATTTTGAAGATATAAATACTATTTATATATTTTAAACTTACTATTATTGATTGATAATTGTTTACAAGAATGTTCTTGACTATTAGATAACTTTTGGTTAGACTATAAGATATTGACAATTATTATTATAATGATGGTCTAATAATGATGATAACCATAATAGGAAAAAAGTAAAGAAAAAAATATAAAAAATAAAAAATAACAAAATAAATATGAGTTCTAGTTTTTTACCACCTAGTTCCAAGCTAAAACTTGGAATAATTTGAGAGACTAGAACTCTCATTTTTGTATAGAAAAATTTGGAATAATTTGAGAGACTAGAACTCTCATTTTTGTATAGAAAAATAAAAAAAGTGGAATAATTTTGTATCATTATCTCAATTCTAGTTTTTCTAGAGTTCTACTTGACTAACACTGTAAAATTTTGTTCTAGTTTTAGTTCTATGTGATTAACACCTTAAAAATTTATCTCACAGATTATTCCAGTTTGAATTTTAAGTTCTAGGTGACTAACCCCCCCTAGAGTATGAAAATATCCATATAATAACAAAAGTGATTTTATTCCTAAATTGACTCAATTTTATTTACTTCTGAGGTACTTCAAAGCCTTGAGGGGAGGAAAAAGATTCAAGAAATAGAGATGTCATGTAGGTGCCACGACAACTTCTAAGGAAGTATTGGAAGTAGCGTTTTCAAAGAAACAAACATACTTTTCTTCTCGAAAGTAACAGAAATGACGCGTATTTCATGTACTTCACATACTTCATACCTACTGCCATGTAAATGAACAAACACTTAGAGATTTGCTTTTGAATTTATTTTTGTGGGAAGATAATATTTGAACTTTTGAGATCGATGTAGGACATTCATTTGATTTTGGTTTACCAATGTTGCCCACTACAAATATTTTTAAAAAACTAAAGATGAAAGGACATGCTTGTATTTATCGAAATTGCGACCACCAAAGGGTATAACACTAAAAATTTGATCCAAAAGGCTACCTTCCCTTAATAAGTAGTAATAGATGTGAGTATAGTCTCACATAGAGTATGATAAGAAAAAATGATAAATTTAAATAGAAGTCGAAGCCATTATCGATCAGCTATAGCTTTTAGGTTATAATTGGTTTCTAACATCTATTTAAAGCCTATCAACTCTAAATTGAGCCCGAATTCTCCCTAGCAATTATTACATGCTAATTATTTCTTTTCATATATAGATAGAAGATTATACCTAGACTTTAGAGTGATGTTGATAAATCTGCAATACTAGTATTGTAGATAAGACCTAGTCTTTAGGATAAGATCACAACAAAACAAAAATGTTGTATTTGGTCAATGATTGGAGGCGTGCAAGTCATGGTAACCGCCCTTTGAAATACTGCGCATGAGAGAAACAACTACGAAAATGAGAGGAACCATCGTTTTCTTAAAAATTTGAATAAAACCCCTGGAGTCCAAATGCTTAATTGTAAAAATGGTTGTTTGCACTTTACTACCGACAAATTTCACCCTTCCTAACTTGCTTTGTAGCATGAAGTTCTATTCAGATACTTCGCTATCTCAAACTGCAGAAAAATGAACGTTAGTTTTATTCATTAATATCAACATGGAGGAACGAGATTGAAAAAAAAAATGTGGGGAAGAAAATTAAAACATTGAGTTATAAAATGTCAAATTAAAACTATACGATATCAAATTACCATGATATTAATTCATTTACTGAATTACAAGAGGTTCAACTTTTTTTTTCTTCAAAATAACAACACCCATAGTCTTCATTCACGTAAAATAGAGCAAAAGTCGCTAGGGGTGAAACTTTAGGGTATCAAACTGCAAACAAAGATCTTGCCAAAGTCCAATATTCGGAGTCGCCTGTCCCTTGAAAAATGGCCAATGACTCTGCTCACCAACTCCCGCGCACACCCGTCCAAATCACCTCTCTTGCATCGTGGGACCCACACCCAAATGGGCTAGCGCCCGGCCACACCTTAGGGCACATCCCCTCTTTCAACTACAGTATATGTGGTTCACTTTAGATTTTTTAAAAAAATCTAAAGTGTGCCCCGTGTACTGTAGCTGAGAGAGAAAAAATCTAAAGTGAACCGCGTGCACTATAGCTGAAAGAGAAGATGTGCCCAAAAATATAGTGAGGGTATGATAGTAGTGTCACCCATGAGAAAATCACGGCAGCCCTGGCATCAGTGCATGACGCCGGCCCCACAGTATCGGCAAAATTCTGTACGGCCTATCGACAACAACATAACCAAAACTGCTGTCTCCCACGAAGCAGCAAACACCAAAACTGACGCCACGCCGGTCGTTTACGCTGACGTGTCGCCTTCTGAGCCACGAGATTCGGCGCCCGTGAGTGTTGGGTTCGGTGACGTCAACCGCCGGCTGGCCACGTAGGACTGCGGGCCCCGCGAAAGAATATCCGGAATAGGCTAGAAGAACAATACCTGCGAATATTCTTTTTCGGTGGGGATCCATAAACTGGGATCGGATCGGAGCAAAACAGCGAGGCGGCGGATTTCTGTGTTTTTTATATCTGCCTTTGGATCTCATATAATTTACGATATTGCCATTTCCGAGCCATTTCTTTCTTCACTTTCGGAAAATATAGAAAAATTGTTCTGCTTACGACTCTTGAGGTTTCCAAAAAAAATCAGTTTTCCTTTTTTAGCTTAAATATTTCACTTGCAATTCTGAAAAGAATTAGGGTTATATAATAAAAGGATGAATGTAGAATATTTAAGCTAGAAATGTGACACGTGAACATTCCACGATAAAATGTGGCCTCACGCACTCAAAGTCAATTGTCATGTCACTCCAAAATGTAATATTCAACCTTTGCTTTAATGACGAAACTAAATTATGTAAAATAATTACTATAAAATTGTAAGAACTCCCTCCTCAAAGAGAAGAAGATGTATAAAATAAAACCCAATTATCTTGCTTATTTGCTTTTTAAAAGACCGACTTTATACACCTGGGAATGATGACAGGGGATAACTCTCTAATATCTTTTTTTCCCAGCAATCACATTTTTATCTATGTGCATGCAAATCTACACAAATGTTGATTGATTATTTGACATGTTTCTTCCTATAAAGTTATTTATGTAATATTTAAAAAATTCGAGAAATCTGTGCAAAGTAGTTTCAATTTATAGCTTAAACAAATGATTTATTATTTTATACATATAATTTAAATGAAAAAAAGGGTTTACACCAAATCAAACAGGATCGTCTCAAGCATTTTTGAGGCTCTAGTCAGAAAAAAATATTTGGGACCTTAATATATAAAAAAAATAAATATTATTTTTAAAAAAATAAGTTTTATATAAATTTAATTTTCTGTCTTTTTTGAGATGCAAAGTTACTAATTAAATTTTTATATTCAAGCTTTGATAATAAATCCTTTTCAATTAATAAAATTGTTAAATTATTTAATCTCTTGAGACATTGTTGAACGTAAATAAGATTTTATTAATAAAAAGATATAAAAGAAAGAAATAAAAACACAAAATCATATAAAATTATATATATATATATATATGGGAAAAGTGTTCCTAAGGTGACGCCTTAGATAATCATCTAAGGACGCGGCCTAAAATCTCATGATTGAGCTACATTGTGGATGATCCGCTTCGTTGAACTTAATCTACATATTCTAAAACCCCACACACCAAGTTTGGGATGAACTCATTGTCGTTTGACCCTCCGTCGAGCCATGTGAGAAGTTCTATTCATTAGAAACCGTTAAAATTGATACGAGTGGATGAAGGGTCAAACGACGACGGGTTCACACCAAACTTGGTGTGTTGGGGTTTTAGAATATGTACATCAAGTTCAACGGAACGGATCATCCATAATATAGTCCAATCATGTGATTTTTAGGCAGCGTCCTTAGATGATTATCTAAGGCGCCACCTTAGGAATACTTCTCCCTATATATATATATATATATATAAGAGGAGAATGAATAAAAATTAACTAAAATAAATAAAAACCAACAAGCTTACCTTTTATTTTGGGGCCTTCTGGATTAGAATTGCAATAATGTATGTTGAGTATCAAAGATTAAACAAATATGAAAGATAAGTGAATGAGAAGAGAATAAAGGAAGTTAGCAAGAGAAAAAAACTCATAAACTATGCATAAATGAGAATGAGTATTTAATATGTGCTTTTCTCTCTTTTATTTACCGTCACAATCTAATTAATTATAGAAATAAAATATAAAAAGTTACAATTAAATTAAACTTTATTAGTTTTCTTTTCCAAAGATAAAGATAGTTATAGATAATTATAGCAATAAATGATCAATTAAAGATAATTTAGAATCCTAACAATAGTCAACTTTTTATATATATCTCTCTCTATATATATAATATATATATTTTGGGAAAAGTGAATCTAAGGTGACACCCTAGGCTCTCACCTAAGAACGCAGCCTAAAATCACATCATTCCCTAATATTTTTTTACGATCCGCTCTGTTGAACCTTATCTACACGTTCTTAAACTCAAACACACCAATTTTGGGGTGAACCCGTTGTGTTTTGACCATTCGTTGAGTCGTCCAAAAAGTTCTATTCATTCGAAACCGTTAAAATTGCGGCGAGTGGATGAAGGGTCAAAACACGACGGGTTCACCCCAAAATTAGTGTGTTTAGGTTTAAGAATGTGTAAATCAAGTTTAACGGAGCGGATCGCAAAATTTTTTTAGGGAATGATGTGATTTTAGGCCGCGTCCTTAGGTGGGAGCCTAGGGTGTCATCTTAGATTCACTTTTCCCATATATTTTTTGAGGGCCCCAATAAAATAGGGGCCTTACCGCCTTAGACATATATGTTAGTGACCTATGCCTTCAGCCGGCCCTGAAATCAAATGACAACTCAAACAAAATCCAATAGGAGGAAGTGTTTTGGTTCGATGAACTAATTAAAGCAATTGTTTCGATACGAGGGTGCTTTAGTAATTATGCAAATTAGCAGCGCTCTTTTTTGGGCGAGGGAGGGTCTCTACAAATTCTCCCCATCCTCCGTGTTCCTTTGGACTCCCACCCCCCTACGCTTCTTAAAAAATCAAAAAAAAAAAAAAAAAAACAAAAAATTAAGGAGAAGAAAAGAAAAAGATCAGAGAAATCTCTCTCTAAGGTAATGTGACTCTTGTAATCTCTCTTTCAACTTAATCTGTGTACATGATCTTAGCTTGTTGTTCTCAATTATATATGCAGATTTTGGATGATGGGTCCATTTTCTTCCCGGTCAAATTTGTTGCTACTGATTGATTGGTGGGTTTACATTCATTATCCTTGTGTTTTTGCATAGGATCACAGTTTGGATTAATGGGGTTTTCTGCAGCTCCTTATAGAATCCACTGATGCTATCAAACCCTTTTTTTTATAAATGTTTTTATGATAAATTTTCCTTATATATATATTTCCTTTTCCGAGATATGGGCCATAATCAATTAGTTGGTGCGGATGTTGCAGTAATTTAAAAGCTTTTTTTTGGGGTAATTTATTGGGTTATTCTTAAAATGGCAACAAAATCAGATGGGAATTATAACAAAATGGAGTCATTAAAGATCAGGCTTCGAGGTGTCTATAATTGTGGTAAAACTACTCATTTTTAGGTATGGTTAATTTCAAATGGGCTTATGGGGTTTATCTGAAGTTGCCAATTTTGCTAGTTATCGAAATGAATGATGATTGTAGTTGCTGTACCAAATTCTGGAACAGTTCAGTATACATTGAGATTATTGTCCTAAAAAGCAAACACATGATAGATGTGAGAAATTGTAGTTCATGATTGTAGGGAATTAGGAGTCCAATGTTTTGAAATAATTCCATTTTCCAGTGTTTTTTATTCCAATTTTAGCCTTTAGACATTAACAATCGAGGTAAACCTACTCGTTTTCAGATATGGTTAATTCCAAATGGGTTTATGGGGTTTGTCTGAATTTGCTAATTTCTGTAGATGTCAAACACTATGCATCTTGGTTTTGTTCAGATGAATGCTGTTTAATTTGCACTACTTTTGTCAAACTTTAGAACAATTCGGTATACTTTGATGTTAATGCAATTCATGATTGTAGGAGGCCAATGTGTTCAAATTATTTCATTTTCTTTAGCTTTTAATTCAATTCTTCTTATTTCAGATAACGCCATTCTTTGCATAGAAGATCAAGGAGTCTTCATTCCTCCAAAACTCAAAATATCTCATTTGTTCATTCATGGATTCATTGGACAAAACCAGAAGCAAAATCAGAGCAAACAAACCTCTCGGTGTTCGATTTGTAGAATACACAAGAAACACCACCATCTCCTTCAGAGCATACCAAGCAGTAGTTCTAGTCTTAACATTCTTCGCATATGCGAGCTACCACGCCTCAAGAAAAACCACAAGCATTGTCAAGAGTGTCCTCGACCCCAAACAAACACAATTGGGATTCACCCACTGGCCAAGATCATTATTTCTCGGATCCTCAAGCAATGTGACGGTTCATCAAAGCACAGGACCGAAGCCCGGCTGGGCTCCATTCAATGGCTCTGGGGGCACTGCAATGCTGGGCCAAATCGATGTTGCATTTCTTGCGGTGTACTCTTTTGGCATGTATTTTGCCGGGCACTTAGGTGATCGCGTGGACCTAAGAATCTTGTTAACAATTGGAATGCTGGGCTCGGGTTTGTTCACTGCACTATTTGGCGTCGGGTACTGGCTGAATATACACAGCTTCTATTATTTTTTAGTTGTTCAGATGATAGCGGGCATGTTTCAGTCCACCGGATGGCCCTCCGTGGTGGCTGTCGTTGGAAATTGGTTCGGAAAAAGGAAGAGGGGGTTAATAATGGGGATCTGGAATGCACATACATCAGTTGGAAATATTACAGGTTCTCTGATTGCAGCCTCTTTATTGAGATTTGGATGGGGGTGGTCTTTTGTTGTACCGGGATTTCTCATTGCTTTTGTTGGACTGATGGTGTTTTTGTTCTTGGCTGTGAGCCCGGAGTCTGTGGGGATCGAAAAGGAGGAGGAGGAGGATACAATGGCTAAGGGTTTTGAGATTAGGGCTCCTCTGTTGCAGGGGAAAGTTGTGCAGGATAAAGCAGTGGGATTTCTTGAGGCTTGGAGGATTCCAGGGGTTGCTCCATTTGCTCTCTGTCTGTTTTTCTCTAAATTGGTGGCTTATACTTTTCTCTATTGGCTTCCATTTTACATTAGCCATACAGGTATGGCAAAGTCCTTTTTCCCCCCCTGCAATTTTTTTTGTGTCCTTTTTTATGAAAATTCATTGTTGTTCTTGGATACTCTGGGATAATGGTACTTAAAACTAAATGCAGGCTTAGCGATATTATTGCTCTGAAAGAACTTTGCTAGAACAAATTGTTTATTGGATGACAATTTCAATTATTCTTCTGAATAAGAAAAGAGATGGTTGAATTAAATTTTCTATACGTTAGGACAATGTTTTCATGCATTATAGACAAATACTGATATCATTATGTGCTGGTTGACATAACCGTGCCAAAATGCTCTAAAAGAAACTAGTTGCACACTTGACTGTTAGAATATCCATTTTCGATGTTCCTCGTTGGTTTGCGTTATTCTTTGGAAAATGAAAGATGGTTTCAAGTTTTCTATGCCTCTAGAAATTGACCAAATTCAATGATCTTGGTCAAAATAGTTCATCTTAAACCTCATAATGCAAAATTCCTCATCGTCCTAGCTACAAATATGCTGATGTTTACCAAAACTTGGAGTTGATTATCAAATTATTACACACGATACCATTGATTATGACCCTTGCATTAGACACCAACGTGCAAAGGTTCTTATGGGTGCTCATCTATGTTGAGTTGATGCCACACAATGTCAGGCTTTTTTCCTTCTGGACCACAAACTTCTTCCATTTGAGTCATTAGTCTCAAAACTGTAAAGTGCTTGATCATGTCCAAGATATTTAGCACTCTCAAGGCTCACTCCCTATGGTTGTCAAAAGCTATGATTTACTTCATCACCCAACATATTTTGAACGAACAATTAATATATTATGATCCAGTAACTTATTATTTGTAAAGGAAACAGAGCAAGCCCTGCCCATTTCTCATGCCTAAACATGAGATTAGTAAGGGGGGTAAAGAAAAGATCAAAAACAGTCTTAAAAGTCTAAACCAAATGTTGAATGAATGATGTGTATGTCACTTCAGAAAGAAAGATAAGATTTATGTACCCGATACCAAAACTTTAGGATGAAGGATTTATTGTTGATTTTGTATTTCTGACTTTTTTTCCCGAGCTCATGTCACTAATGTTGCAGCCATTGACGGCCAATATTTATCGGACTCAACTGCGGGCACACTGTCCACCCTATTCGACGTTGGAGGCGTAGTCGGCGGCATCCTCCCCGTGCGGTCACTGCCGCAAGCTTCATGTACCTTGCGATCCCCTCCCTCTTTTTCTACCGCTCCTACGGAAGCATCTCGCTCGCCTGGAATGTCGCCCTCATGTTCATCACTGGAATGTTTGTCAACGGGCCCTACGCCCTTATAACCACCGCGGTCTCTGCCGATTTGGGAACGCATAGTTCGTTAAACGGGAATTCCAAGGCGTTGGCGACGGTGACAGCAATCATTGACGGGACCGGGTCGGTCGGGGCGGCCATCGGCCCGTTGGTGACCGGATATATATCGGCGAAAAGTTGGGGAGCGGTTTTTACGATGCTGATGGTGGCCGCGTTTGTGGCGGG
>NC_033797.1:144121348-144142172 GCF_001876935.1 Asparagus officinalis | reverse complement strand
TCAAAGTTGGAGGCGGCGAGGTCATCGCCTCTGGCGGTTGGGGATGATGTTGTGCCGGAAGTGTAGATGTATACCTGATTATGTGCATGGGCTTTTCTCCTTTTCCATTATTATTCTTTTTTTTTGGGGTGGCTTTAAATTGAGCGGGCTAGAAATGTTGGATCCTTGGTGGTGGTTGTTGAGATCTCATGAAAATCAAAATGGATAGATGTGATAAGGAGGTTATTGGTTGCCATTTTTTTCTTGAAGTTGTGTGCATGGGGATTTATGTATTGAGGCATTTGTGGGTAGTCGCTTCTTTGGTGAGACTGCGGTCTTTGGCAAGAGCCAGAGCCGTCCTCTTCAGCGACTGTAAATGATAGTGGGAGTTTCTCAAACGGGAGATCAGCAGGGGATGTAGCTCAGATGGTAGAGCGCTCGCTTAGCATGCGAGAGGTACGGGGATCGATACCCCGCATCTCCACTACATATTCTTTCTTGTCTTTTTTTTGTTTAATTTTATTTTTACACCCTCAATTTTCATCGATAATATCACTTATACCAATCATCCCTCGTGCGTACACAACCTTCACTTTTATCCATTTTTCTCTCCCAATTGGATACTATATCAAGCATAAGTTAAGCTTGTCGAAGTACCCCATGTATTCGACTGACCTACCACCAATGATATCAGGCACAAGTTCTTCACTGTGATATCCGTCGATGTCTGATATTCAATACATGACTACAGAGCCACATACCATCATTCTTCAGGAACGTTTTTTTTTTGCGAGGATTCCTCCCAAGCCCGCCCCAGACGAGAAGAACACGATCTAGTGACGTTTTATTACCTACGCTAGCAAACAGGTGATCCAAATCGCTACGATCTAGGATCCTTAAATAAAGCTGCAAGCTGCAAGGTTCCACCAATTCACAATTGTTCACAGTCGACGCCAAGAAAATGTTAGCAAATGCATCTCAATTCTGTCACAGAAGCAGAATATATACATTATGCACTTCTTCTTATAATCATAACCAAGTAGAAACAAATACACAAAACAATGTTGCATGTCGCAACAACACATGCATCTACCACCTTATACTAAATCTCAGGATGTATCACTGACAATATCATTCAAGTTACAATAATGCATGCATATTACAGCCTTAAATGTTAGCAAATGCATCTTATACTATCTTTTTTGTCCATGCTGAGTAGGAGAATGAGATCTGCTCCTCTTACAACAGCGAAGTCGCCCTCAAAGTCAAGGGCTTGAAGTGCGTTAAGAAGGACAAGCATATTACAGCCTATAAGCATTACAACCCATAAACATTATGTAAAATCTTGAAACAATTCAGATATGTCGAAACTCTGACCTATTACAATAGTCTACACTATTTTAGCATAATAGTATTTCATTAAGAGTAATTTCTTTGTTGCTTTGTTTAAGCCTTGATGCAGTTAGTTACTTTCGTATTGCTTGTAAAGCTTGATGGCTTCTATATTCGTCATTATGCTTGTGACTGTCAACTTAATTAAGATTTGTGAAGAATGAAATGAAAGTGAAATTACGAAGGACATGTAATTATGTAGTGATATATTTGAACATTAAGAGTTGACAGCTTTTGATGCTGAAGCCAAGAAAGCCTGACCACCTCATCACTTTGCTCAGGTTTATGTTCTCACAACATCCATTATGGGTTTTAAGAAATGAACCGCAAATAAATAAATAAATAAAGACAATCAGACGATAAGCAATGGCATAGACAGCTCTAGACCAACACAAGGTACTTAAGAGTTGTTAACTTCTTAACAAAATCCATTATTAAAAATTTAAATCTTTTGACATCACACGTTGTCTAGCATATTACTTTCCACTAGAAAAATTCTCATTGTTTTATTAAATTTAAATCTTTTGACATCACATGTTGTCTAGCACATTACTTTCCACTGGAGTAACAGACTGTTGTTCCATTGTTGGAGGTCCAGACTTTAATAAAACAGTGACCAAATTTCATCATTCGTGACGATAGAGTTTATAAATATGATTCCTGTTTATAATCTCAAATGTACAATATATCATTTTCATTCTTCATGAATCTTAGCAGTTTAAACCCTACATCATACGCACCATGATTTTATATGTATCTTCCTTATTATTGTTTTAACATAATAAATGGAAACCAATTTCTTACTTGAGAAATCAAACGAGATATGGAGAAATCAAACGAGAGAAAATAGGACGCGGGGGAAAATGGCTTGGCGGCAGATGTCTGTAATTTTCAGATACGACCCTCTATTTGATGTTATTATCTTGTTATAATTTTTATGCCAGAAATAATAATAATAATAATAATAAGGTTAAGAGGGCATAAATTAGTGTTTATCTTTCTCTTTTTGATAGAAGTAAAACTAAGCTGCTGCGAAGAACAACAACAAAAGTAAAATGCTTATTATTATTATTTTTTATGTAAAATGCTTATTATTATTATTTTTTATCTTCTTCATACAAATGTTGCGGGTCAATTTTGCTTGTTATATATCATCCCGCACTAAATAGATGTTTATCTTTGTATTGTGAGCGTTAGGTTTATTTGTTCGAATATTTCATATTTGTTGGGGCTGCGATATATATATAGAGGGGTGTTTTTGGGGAGCTTTTTCTTTTAACTACTTATCAAAAGTAGCTTGCAAATTAGTTTTTCCATATTACATGTTTAGTGATGTATCACATACGCTACATTTTAAGCGCAATTTAAAAAGGTTAGAGTATCCCTATGTTTTTTTGAAAAATCGGCTCACAAGCACATCTAATTTAGCCACATTTGGCCTTTCTTATCATAAGATTTTTTTTTTTTTTGAAAATTTTATTATAAAGCCAAAAGCCATTAAAGCCGAGCATATGTTACATACTTCAAACATAAGCCTTCCCAAGCACGATCATAAATTTTATTGTTAAATTACTTTCAAAATCTCTAAAATTTTAGGAATATTTGAACACATATTTTGACATGTTAAACTTGGTCCTTAACTACTATTCGCCCATACAACAGTTAAAAGCGGATTCGGATCCTCTCCGCTAGCGGAGGGATCACTATATAATCACAACTATTAATTATCTAGCCGGTGATTGTGATTTTTTTTCTTTTAAGTGCTAATTAGGAAAAAGCACAATACACGGAATACGATGAGCATTAGATTTAGATTATATCATAACCGGCTAATAAATAATCAATGGTTAAGACTAAAAATAATGATCTCTCTTGTTTTTCTTTCCCCTCAGCAGAGAGAGAGAGAGAGGATCCAATTCGTTAGAAGTATATAGTTCTTTATTAATCTTCATCCAAAAAACTCAAAACGACTGGTAGAACAAACAGCCAAAAATACCTCCCCGTGAACAGAGGGATCATCACAGCCAGAAACGAACCCCGACTATTATCCAATCGCATGTACATATTTTCCACCCACAAGCTCAACCAAAAATCTCTGCTTCCGCACGTCCACTCTTCATCCTCGACCTCTATCTGAATCCATGGCCAACGACAGCGTCGACAAGCTCGTCGTCTTCCTCGCGAAACGCGACGGAATCGACAAGCTCGTCAAAACCTTCCAGTACGTCTCAAAACTCGCTCACTATCGGACCGACGCGCCTGCCCGATGGCCAGCCCGCCGGGCCAAGCGAGATTTGGCGAGGTCGCCGCGGCTGCAAGCCCGGCAAGGCATTCCCGGTCGGGCGCGCGTTCCTGACGGGCTTCAAAACGCCCCTCGCGTCGAGGGGTACATATTTCTTCATGTATATTGGATTTATCGGATAACGAGGATGTGGCGGGAGGAGGAGGAGGGCGCAGAGCCTGGGAGTGCGGAGGAGGAAGGATAAGGTTGGGAGAGGGTAGGGTGGATGAGGCTGATCAGGCGAGCGGCGGGCGAATTGGTGGCGGGACTTAGTGTATCGCCGGTCTGCGGATATCGAGCCGAACCCGGTTTGCTGTCACCCGGTGTTCCTCGGGATCAGCGGCTGCGCTGTCGGCGCTGCCCGGGTATGTACAGGAAGGTTGGCGCTGGGCTGTAACGGGAGTGTAAGGATCGAAGTGTATAAAGAGGTAACGTACCTTCCTATTGTATGATGAGTTCACATTAAAGAATTACATAAAATAAGTAGCCAAATATGAAGAATCAAAGCATGTAGTGGGTATTCAATCTGTAAGCATCAAGTACATGCATGCTCTTCTTTCAAACTGTGGAAACTGATGTGACATGTACCAAGACACAATACACGGCAGGGTGGGGAACAAGAATTAGTTAGAAAAACTAAAAATAGATCAAGCTAAATTAGGAAATATGTAGACTGTCCTAGATTACGGTAAAAGTTAAGATATAACTTTTAATTTGCTTCATAAATGAAATTTTCATATACATTGTCCTCCCGAACGAATAAAGTTGATTACTTATACCACATTGAATAGTATCTGTGATGGAGAACTCCACGTTTCCATTGTCCGTTTACCGCCAGGATCATACTTCACACCGTCAATTCTGTTATTCAGTAATCAGAGGATGTTCAGGGCTGAAGAAGAATTCTGAGGCAGAGAAAGGGATAATTGCGTGTAGACCCCCTGTCGTATCGTTGTTTTTAACTTACTACCGCTGTAGTTTCATTGTTGCTAATAGACCCCGTCCTCGGGTGGAATTGGTGAGGCAGAGGGTAAAACAGTAAAAAAGGAAATGTGACTCGAGGCGTCTATTCGCAACAATGAAACCACAGGGTTAGTCAGTTCAAAACAGCAATACTACAGGGAATAATGAATAAGGGATGATGTTCTTACCAAGGACAGCTTCTTTAGCTCCTTTATATGAGCTTCTAACTCCTGCTGCTTACGCACAAGTCTTTGCAACATCTGAGATGGAAAAAGCAAAACACAAAATAAAAAATCGATTAGTTGGGAAAAAAAAATGATATGTTAGAGGTCTAACTATTTAAGCCCACCTCCCTCGTATCCTCGAGGCAACCTTCGACCGCTAGAACCTTCTGCACTATTTGGTCGAAAACATAGCTCTTCTGTTGATTTTGCTCCAATCCATCGTAATCCTGCATCGGTATTGGACGTGTTATTCTCTTTATAGCATTTTTAGATGAGTGCCTAAAATATACTTCATAATTACCTCGTCTGACATGAGAGCATCCTTTAGTGACATCCTTCTACTGTTATTGTCGGGCTTTCGATGTCCATTAGAACCACCCTGTGTAAGGACGGTGTCATTTAATAGATTGGGTGATGATTTACAAGAAGACAAGGTCTAAATTTGTTTAAGAGAAGAATGATTAAGGATATTACACTCTGGGGTTGATCTGCAGATTCTTCGACAGCCACATTACTGCTTGGTTCTTCAGCAGACCTCGGACCTTTACTGTAAACTTCCTGAAGTTAGAGACAGATTGTATTTGAAGTTTTAGTAAGAAAAAACCTCGATCACCAAATGAAAATAATGCGTTGAATAGCCAATTTACCTGTAAGAGTATACCGATTTCTGGGTTGGTCCACGGTCCCTTGTCTTTCAACAGGCAGCCTCCGTGTTCCAAACATTTGCAGCTCCCACCTAAAAATTCTGGCAAATTACTATAGAAATGCACAACTTTTGATCAGTAAAATGAAAAAGATATTTCCCTTAATACTTCAGTACTTGATATATGTACCTTGGATCTACAGCTTCAAGTAGTTTGCTCTGATACTTGCCTCCTAACACCTGAACATGAACTTTTTCCATTTAAAATAAGGAAGGTAAACACAGCTGCTCCTAAATGAGTTGATATATCTCCTCATTTCCAACAAAATGATGAGATTTTACCTGTATTTTTGATAATGTGCGCGCCTCCATGAAAGTATTTAGCGCTTTCCAAAGCATTCTAAACCCGGGCCCAGCATTTATAATGTATAATTTATGTAGTGTCTGCAGTTGACCAAGAAAACAAATGAATGTTATTAGTTACATAAGAATGCATGATATATAACCAGTAATCAAATGAGAAGCTTCTATAAGCAGAATCATAAAAAATAAAAAAAACTTCTCTAGTAAAGAAATTTGGCTTCGACTGTGTAGTCTAAGAACAAGCAGAGAAGGGATCAATCGGTTATATACAATACAAAAGTAGCACCTAAGAGTAAATGACAAGGTTCCTGGAGGTAAGGTGAAAACTTCAAGTTGATCTGAAAAATGTCAATCACTGGTTCTTCCTGTCACAGCTATTTATGTGTTATGTTATCTAGGAATCAATATGATCAACTAGGATTCAGAAATAAATATGAAAAAGGAAAGTATTGGAGATAGTGAAGGCAACAGTTATGATATAAAGTGCTCTGATAAGTATATGTACATTAATGTATTAAAACAATCTCGAAGCAATTCAAACAGTCATTAGCTAGGAATTATCAGCTGAACCCTGATACCGCCAGTTGGGACTCAAGACAGTGAGCCATGTAAAGACTTTATTAGTGTAGTAAGGCATTGGTAATTGCTTCAGACCACTTTTTGTGGGGAAATGGTTAACTGATTTCGTTTCGGGCCTGTTTTCAAGCTCAACTTCATAGTTTCCTCTATTTTTCCAACATGGGATAATTCACACATCAACTACTTAAATATTAGCTGCTCAACCAGACACCTTCATAAATGTGAGAGAAATACAGCACGAATCCATGCTTTTAGGGGCGTATTTGTACGAATATCTCTCTATACAAGTCGAAACTATGCAATCAGAATTTAGCTTGGCATCTGACATAAACAGATGAAAAGAAATGCACATGTGCAAATGCCAAGGTTGAACCGAAAGTGTCCAGGCTAGGATTTCGTGATAGTTATTGTAAGAGCTTTTAAATCTACGGTAGGAGAAAGTATCTATTAATCAAAACAAAATTGAACTAAATCTCTTCTTAGATGATGATTTAACATCAAAAGATGAAGATATGATTAGAAAACTAACAGTGGGCTAATCCTACATTCAAAATAGCGAACAACGTACCTCGGGGTAGTAACTGCTATCAATCTTCTGAATTTCCAGAAACAATTCTCTAGCAGGCTTCGAGAAACTATGGGCACCCTACATCATGGAGTTCAAAATTAACCAAATATTACATACATACAGGTCCACTAACAAATGTTGGTACTCACCACTCCTTCGACATCCAGAATAGTAGTAACCGAGGCTATATGCCTCTTAGCCGCAAGTGAGCAAGCAGGAAATCTGAAATTTAATGTCTTTTCTTGTTCGGAAATGTGATATTTAATGTAGCGGTCAATTGTTGTTATATTCAGTAGACTGGTAAGATCAACCATCCCTATCCTTTCAATATATAGCGGCCTTCCGTATTTATCGACTCCATGAAACCCATGTGGATAGCATTTCTTAACTGCTTCATACTCCTCGTATGTGAAATCCTGCATATCACAACTGCTGTAATAATTCTGAATCCTGAAAGCTTCAAACAACAACGCACTGCTTGCCTTTGTGGCAGTTTGTATAACTCTATTTCAGTTAGCTAGTTACAAAACATAGGCTGCTCCATGTCTCACTTTTGAGGACAGAACTGTTAGATTAAGGTTTTGGATGTGCACATTTAGGAACCACATATCGCCATTTCTAATGTTAAGACTTATATTGAATCCTTGTAATCCACGGATGAACGTTTGCACTTCAAACTATTTTGAATCCTTGTAATTCACAGATGAACATTTGCGCTTCGAACTAGTATGGAATGTTTACGACCAATCATTAACATAATTCTCTACCTAGACCTGCAAGAACCTAATCTTTGGAAAATTTTACTACTAGCAGAAGACATACCGATAGCACCAGCAGGATGTATCTCATACCTTTGCAATTGCATCTACACCCTTTTCTTCACGCCACTTCATCATGTTTAGGAACATTTGCTTTGACTTCATCAAATCAAAATTCCTCATTCGAAGGAAACTAAAGGAAAAAAGAACAAAAATTTCATCAGGTGTTATGACTCTTTTTGTAACATAGTTTGAAATCAATAAATGATACAAAAGAAACTCCGAAAAATATCATCCACGCTATGGAACACAATTTTATGTCGAGGAGGACTCTATGAAACGATTATTCAAATTTTGCGTAAATGGTGCCAAATTCATGGATGAAGCAATTATAACAAGGGTTTTTTTTACTAGATGAAAGATAAACAAAACAAAAAATCATACCGTAAAAGGGTATGATACTCATCAAATCTCTCCGGAAGCTCGTCAGACGCTAAAAGCAACTCCCTCAAAGACCTCACTAGGTGTTCATGTTTCGGGTCATGAGCCGGCTGAAAGACATTACTGAACGCGCTGTTCTTCTGGATCCCTTTCAGCGACTCCTGCACCGCCCGAAAGCTCATCTTCGACAGCGAGAACTTCTTCTTCTTGTCAGGTTCGGGCAGGTGCCAGTGGGCCTCGATGGGCAGATCGCGCGAACTGATCCTTTTGGTTCTGTTCTGACCCGCATTAGAAAATCGGAGGCTCTCGAACGACGACCCCCTCCCGCTCTTCCTCGAAGAGTGATGACCCGATACGACGCAGCCCGAGATTGTTTCTGGAATCATGATGGGTATAAATACATTAGTATCAAGACCAAAGCGTGATGGGTGCAATAATGTGATGTTTTGTTTGAGAAAATTGAACTATATATATATGAATCCTATAGGGGGGCATTTAAACGAACAAACAGGCGAGAAAGAGAGAGAAGAGAAACATACCCCGGGACGAGAGAGAGAGAGAGAGGGAGGGGGGAGGGAGAGGGAAGAAGAGGGGGGAGTTTTTTTTTTTTTTTGTGGTTTGTTGAGAGAGAACTTGTAGGTTTGGAGTTGGAATGTTTGAGAGCGTTGATGAAGGAAAGAATGCAAACACTGAATGGAGAGAGTCCGCGCTGCGGCTTCTTTTTTTTTTTTTTTAACCTTTTCAATATGCTTTCCGAGCGAGGGGGGTCTTGTGCACGTGCCAAATTGATGGCTGTCACGTCAACCTCAAAATCTTCACCTATATATATCTAGTGTGGCACTAAAGTTACACCCTAACCACAACTCCAACCACACACACTCTCTCATTGCTACAGTACACCGGGCCCCACATAGGATTTTAAATCCAATGTAGAACCAGGTGCACTGTAGCAAATGAGAGGGTATGGTTGGAGTTGTGGTTATGATATGTCCCTATCATTTTCCATATATTTAAGCGTGACACAATCTAACTTTTTTTTGTATGTATCTAATTAATTTGAAGGAACAAATTTTCAAAACAGCCTCATTTCATTTTTTTTATTTTTAAAATCGATCTCTTTTTTATTTACCAAAAACGATCCGTTTTTTGCCACGTCAACCTAATCACCCTCCTAAACAGTCGGGGTTGCCAACCCCGACTATTTAGGACATAAAATTTTAGGGTTTAAGGCTTCTAATTGGGGTTTAGGAGGGAGGGTGTTAAACCCCAATTAGAAGCCTTAAACCCTAAAGTTTTATGTCCTAAATAGTCGGGGTTGGCAACCCCGACTGTTTAGGAGGGTGATTAGGTTGACATGGCAAAAAACAGGTCGTTTTTGGTAAATAAAAAAAAAGATCGAATTTAAAAATAAAAAAATGAAATGAGGCTGTTTTAAAAAATTGTTCTAATTTGAAGAGATTCTGCTGGATGACATAGAAAGGGTCTTGAGTTTTTGAGATTTATGCCTATTTTAAAAAAAATTAAAACAAAACAAAACAAAACAGTCAAGTAAATTTGTAAACTTTTATGATTGTTATAAGTGGCGATCAAGGGCGTAAAATATCATCTGGTATCTAAATTCATTCGGATATCAAGCGGATGCGTAAAAAAGCAAAATATGTACCAGCTTGAGGAAATTACATGAGCTATTGAATATGTTGAAAATGTGGAAATAATAAAATAAAATAAAAGTTAAAAAAAAAACAAAAAGTTTCATATTGGTTCATTAAAATTGACGCTCAAGGGTATATTAACTAATTAATAGATGCATGAGTACCTATGTATATTTATTATAAATTACTTTTATAATTATAATAAATCTGTTACCATGGAAAAATATGCAAGTATTGGATGTTTATCTTCAAGGAAATCTAACTACAAACTCGGATAAAATTGCGCTGACGCTTGGTCTTACACCTCAACATGTAATCAACATGATCAAACAATATAATGGAAACATTTACATACACTTGTTTTTTTTAATATTTAAATAGTGGGGGAAACTTGGTAAGGCAGGAGGATCCCGAACCAAGGCCCGAGTTCGAATTCCCCGTCCTTACCAATAAACCCCAGATAAACTAGGTCCTCCCTGTTGGGGATTCGAAATAATCAAATCAAATCCGTACCCTTCAGGATCTTGTGTTTGAGAGTTGAGCAAGAAGGAAATTCACTACAAATCAAATATAAAAACTTGTAGGAAAGTAAACAAGAAAGAACACACCAGATTTAACGAGGTTCGGCAACGTGTCTACGTTCTCGGGAGCCACACCACACAATTCTTTGATTACTTGAAGAAGATTACAATGCTTGCAATTGGCCTCCCTCTCTCTAAGATTTCTAACCACAAAGAGCCCTCAAAACCCTCTTTTTTTCGTGCTCTTTTTCTCTCTTAAACCCTAAAGGGACGTGTTTCTATTTATAACAAAACACAATCCCAAACAGATTAGGATTTTAAAACGAGTCTGCCACACCCTGGTGTGGCGCAGACCACACCCATGGCAGACAGGGCAGACTCTGCCACACCCTGGTGTGACGCAGACCACACCCATGACAGACAGGGCAGATTCTGTTACACCCTGGTGTGGTGCAAACCACACCCATGGTCTGTCTTGAATTTTCATGCTATTGTTGATTTTGATTCTAGATTTGGGTCTCCACTTTCAAGACCAACAATCTCCCACTTGGAGATCAAACCACCATCAATGAGCTCTCCCGAACTCCGCCTTCTCGCAAGCATCTTCTCCTACTTGAAAAAATTCATTCTTCAATCATTAACATCCCGACGATCTCGCCGATCCTCGTAGTGTGGCTCCGCCTTCGTCTTCTACTCGTGAAGGCCAACTGAAGTTGCGCACAACTTCAGTTTCTCAATGGTGACTGTCTTTGTCAACATGTCCGCCGGATTTTGACTCCCAAAAATCTTTATCAAATGCAACTTTCCGTCTTCAACTAGCGAGCGTATAAAATGATAATTGACGTCGATGTGCTTCGTTCTGGCATGATATACTGGATTCTTAGCAAGATGTATAGCGCTCTGGCTATCACAATAAAGAACTCCTCTCCCTTGCTTCAGATCCAACTCTTCCAAGCACCCGTTCAACCAGATCATCTCCTTGCTTGCTTCAGTCACCGCGACATACTCAGCCTCGGTTGTAGACAAAGTCACAATCTTCTGCAGACGTGAGACCCAGCTCACTGCTGTCGACGCTAAGGTATAAACATACCCCGACGGCCTCCTAATGCTGCTTTCCTGGATTGCTTGCAAATCTGCTCACAACTCCCACTGCATGGGCGATGTCCGGCCTCGTGCAAACCATCGCGTACATGAGACTCCCAATGGCTGAAGAATATGGCACCCTGCTCATATGCTCTCTATCTGCATCTGTCTTAGGCGATTGCTCCTCAGATAACTTGAACTGACTTCCAAGGGGTGTGCTAACAACTTTAGCATTCTGCATGTTGAACCTCTGAAGTACCTTCTCAATGTATTCAGCTTGGCTCAATCTTAATGTCCCTTCAGCTTCATCCCAACTGATTCATATCCCTAGAATCTGCTTCGCTGCATCCAGATCCTTTATTGCAAATTCATTTGCTAGCTACTTCTTTAAACTGTTTATCTCCTCTAAACATGATCCTGCTACCAACATGTTATCAACATATAATAACAAAATAATGAAGCTGGACTCGAACCTTTTGAAATAACAGCAATGATCCGAATTGCATCTTCTGTAGCCATTGTTCTGCATGAAGTTATCAAACTTCTTATACCACTGTCTCGGAGCCTGTTTTAAACCATATAAGCTCTTCTTGAGCTTGCACACCATCTCTTCCTTTCCTTCTTCAATGAAGCCAACAGGCTGCTTCATGTAGATTTCTTCATCCAAGTCACCATGAAGAAAGGCAGTCTTCACATCTAACTGCTCAAGAAAGAGGTCTTCTGCAGCCACCAAACTCAACACTACTCTAATGGTTGTGAGTTTCACAACAGGGGAAAATATCTCCGTGTAGTCCACTCCTTCTCGCTGTTAAAACCCCTTCACTACTAATCTGGCATTGAATCTCTTGCTTCCATCACTCTCCTGCTTGACCCGGTAGACCCATTTATTGTGCAAGGCTTTCTTCTGCGCAGGTAGCTGGGCTAACTTCCATGTCTCATTAGTGAGTAGAGAATTCATCTCCTCCTGCATCGCATGCTCCCACTGCTGAGATTCACTCACTTGCTTTGTTTCTTCATAGCTTTCTGGCTCACCACTATCTGTCAACAATAAATAGTCAAGAGATGAAAGATATCTGTGATTTGGTTTGGGTACCCTGGATGACCTCCTAAGCTCCAGGCCCTGGGTAGTTTCTTCTGCACCTGGAGCTGCCTCCGTTCTACGGTCAGAACAAACATCATCACCCCTATCTGGAAGTTCCTCTATATCCATGTACTCGGATCCACCTGTATCCGTAGTGCTGCTCCCACTGCTTTGGCTATCCTTGGCATTGTCCATGTCCTTGTACATCACCTCCTCATTGAATATCACATCCTGGCTCCTGATGATCTTCCTATTCTTCTCATCCCAAAGGCGATACCCGAACTCATCAATGCCGTATCCAATGAATGTGCACTTCTGTGACTTAGCTTCTAGCTTTTCCCTGACATGGTCACTGATATGAACATAAGCCACGCAACCAAATACCCGCAAGTGTGAAAGATTTATCTTCTTTCCACTCCAAACATCCTCTGGAATCCCAAAATCTAATGGAACTGATGGCCCGTGATTAATAAGGTATGCTACCGTATGCACCGCATCCGCCCAAAATGTCTTAGGCAAACCTGCATGTAATCGCATGCTTCGCGCACGCTCTGTCAAGGTCTTGTTCATCCTCTCTGCAATGCCGTTCTGCTGCGGCGTCCCTGGAGTAGTCCTCTCTAAGCGAATCTCATTCATAGCACAAAACCTCTTGAACTCCTCCAGCTCGTATTCTCCACCATTATCTGATCTCAAGCACTCCACCTTCAGATCTGTCTCGTTCTCGACCATGGCCTTCCACTTCTTGAAGATTTCGAACACCTTTGACTTGTGCTTCATGAAGTAAGCCCACACATTCCTCGAGTGATCGTCGATAAAGGTGGCGTAGTATCTCGAACCGCCAAAAGAAGACACACTGGCTGGACCCCATACATCTGTATGAATCAACTCTAGCTTCTGAGCCTTAGGTGGCCTTCCACCCTTCTGGAAACTAACCCTCTTCTGCTTCCCAAAAATACAGTCTTCACAAACCCCGACTTCCACGGCATCGATCCCGGTTAGCTTTCCTTGTGAATGTAGGATTTTCATCCCCTTCTCGCTCATGTGTCCCAACCTATTGTGCCACAGATCTGTACTCTCCTTGCCAGCTGCAATTGCGAGGGTGTCACTCGCATGTGAAGTGAGGTAGAGAGTTCCCGTTTTATTGCCTCGGGCAACAACCATCGTACCGTTGGAGATTCTCCACGAATCCCCGGTGAATGTCGAAACGTAGCCTTCTGCTCCAAGCTGTCCCACCGAAACAAGAATCCTCTTCAGCTTCGGCACGTGTCTCACGTTCTTTAAATTCCACTTAGAGCCCTTTATCTGTATCTGAACGTCACCCTTTCCAACAATATTGCAAGGTTCATTGTCCCCCCAAGTATACTTTACCAAAGTCCCCTGCTACATAGTTCTGAAGTAGTTTCCTATTAGCAGTGGCGTGGAAAGAAGCTCATGAGTCGATGACCCAAGAATCAGAATCGCTATCCATAGCAATGATCAAGGCATCCTGCACGATATGAGCCTCCTGCTCACCCGCATCCTTCTTTGGTGCTTTACAGACCGAAGACATATAGCCCTCCTGGCCGCAGTTCTAACACTTTCCTTTGATAGGCCTAACCTTCGAGTTCGACCTCTTCTTTACTGATTTTGACCGATTCCTGTTCTGGTTCCCTTTTTTCTGGCTTATGCCTCTCTGTTCGAAATTTAGGGCTGAACCTGAACCTTCTGATTCGGACGATTTCCTTCTAACCTCCTCGGATAGAATCATACTAACAACCTCATTCAGCTTTAACTTCTCCTTCCCCGCTGAATTGCTGATTGCCGTCACACAACCTGCCCAACTATCCGGCAACTGCGATAGAATCAATAGGGCTTGCACTTCGTCATCAAACGTGATGTCCACGAAGATAAGCTGATCAACAATTGTGTTGAACTCGCTGAGATGCATCGTGAAGGACCGTCCTTCTGCCATCTTGAGGTTGAAGAGAGTTTTGACTAGATGCACCTTGTTTGCTACCGACGGTTGCTCGTACATCTTCGCGAGCGCTTCCATAAGCCCCACCGTCGTCTTCTCCTTCAGAATATTGTGGGCTACTGATTTAGCGAGCGACAACCGGATTTGCCCTAGAGCCTTCCTATCTAATATCTCCCAATCAGCATCTGACTCCTCCTTCTTCTTTCCCTTTTCCTTGCCCATCAACGGGCGATACAAGTCCTTCTGGTATAGGTAGTCCTCCATCTGCGACTTCCAGTAGGCGAAGTCTGAACCGTTAAACTTCTCAATCTTTGATTTGATTTCCTCTGCCATAGCTCTCTTTCACACAAATTGCTGAACGAAGCTCTGATACCAGTTGTTGGGGATTCGAAATAATCAAATCAAATTTGTACCCTTCAGGATCTTGTGTTTGAGAGTTGAGCAAGAAGAAAATTCACCACAAATCAAAGATAAAAACTTGTAGGAAAATAAACAAGAAAGAACACACCAGATTTAACGAGGTTCGGCAACGTGCCTACGTCCTCGGGAACCACACCACACAATTCTTTGATTACTTGAAGAAGATTACAATGCTTGCAATTGGCCTCTCTCTTTAAGATTTCTAACCTCAAAGAGCCCTCAAAACCCTCTTTTTTTCGTGCTCTTTTTCTCTCTTAAACCCTAAAGGGACGTGTTTCTATTTATAACAAAACACAATCCCAAACAGATTAGGATTCTAAAACGAGCCTGCCACACCCTGGTGTGACGCAGACCACACCCATGGCAGACAGGACAGACTCTGCCACATCCTGGTGTGGCGCAGACCACACCCATGGCAGACAGGATAGACTCTGCCACACCCTGGTGTGACGCAGACCACACCCATGGCAGACAGAACAGATTCTGTCACACCCTGGTGCAATGCAGACCATACCCATGGTCTGTCTTGAATTTTCATGCTATTGTTGCTATTGTTGATTTTGATTCTAGGTTTGGGTCTCCACTTTCAAGAGCAACACTCCCTACCTCACCTAGTCACTAGATTAGTCAGATAATTGAGGGGCGTGGGAGGCAAGCCTCGAACCCAAGCCTTTGGCTACTAAAAATAGTGCCTTGCCACCCACCCACTTATGGTGTCAAAAAAAAATATTTTTTTTACACCATAATACATTACAGTGTGTCGTCCTCTTTTTGACAAACCATTACACCTAATTTTTTTAAGAAACATGATACTTCTGCACTATGACTCTAAACTACGCCAAAATAAGTACAAGAACAATAGCAAATGAGATTTCAACTTTAATATCAATCTCATCCAAATCACACAAGTTTTTTTTTTTTAAATAACTCATCACGGAATCGAATCTCAGACCGTTGAGCCATATTGAAATCTCACAACTGTCTAAGTCATCCGTGGTGGAGTTCAATAAGATTTAACTTTAATATCGATCTCATCTAAATCACGTAAGATGTTTTTTTAAATAACCCGGCCCGAAATCGAATCCACGAACGTGGCGCCATATTGAAACCTTGCAACCGCCCGGATCACCCATTGTGGAGTTCATAGAAGAATTGATTCTACGAATTCACAGTTGGGAGAGGTTTTATTTGATCTAACAACTTCTCCGCCTCTATGAAACCCCCAAGGGGTCCCAAACTCGTATATTTAAGCTGTTTCCATCTGTTAAAACTCAAAGCAATTAGAAAAAGAGGCATAAATCTCGAGAATTCTGAAGCTTAAGCGGTACCTTGGCATGAAGGGTAGAGCGAAACAGTGAAGATGGAGATGGTTAACGCTATTAAATGGAGGCTGATGGAAGCCAAATCTGCAATTGTAGGCTATTAAGGAAGAAATGCATATAAAAATATAGCCAAACTGGGAAATAAAATTTGACAAACATGATAATTACAGTTCCATGTCGAAGATCTACCAGCAATGAGTGCACAGAACCTTTTCTTGCATAATTCAACCTTTCAGCAAACTCGACAAAATATTAGTGAATGTACATTATTTCATGGTATAATAGTGCATAGTTGATTTGTATAACCATTCATCAGTAAGATCTACTAGTTTGGAAAAAGTAGGAACATATCTATCAGAAACTTTCTCCCCCATATATGAATTATTCTAATTCATACCAAAATTGCTATATTTTCTTAGTGGTGCATAAACTGGTTAAAGCAATCAACTTCGAGCAAATAATGGACCTTTTTTGTCGTGACGGTCAACAAACATAAACTACGGCATGTATGGTGTATTAACTACTAGAGTGGGTTTCTTTATCAACTTTTTGTCTCACAGATAAATTATATTTCATTTAAAAAATGCTACATTTTCCTAGTGGTGCAGAAATTGGTTAAATATAGCAACTTTGAGAATAATGGCCCTTTTTCGTTATGATGGTCAACGAGCATAAACGATGACCTAATCAGGCATAATCACCTCACACCCTTGAACTTGCACGCTAATTATGCTGAATTAGTGATGCACGGCAGAAATTCTTGTTGTACTAACACACTGCATATCACAGACCAAATCCCACATACTGATGGTGTTTCAGTGCAACTAGTTGATGATGTGAATTTTTAAACTATGATTGTCCACTAGAGTTGTAACTAAAATATAACTAAAATATTAGTTCAATTAGTCTGTGACGTATTTTTGGCAAACAAAGCAGTATCAAATAAGGTAATCGAGGATTTTTATTTGGAGCATGAGGACGGAAGACTTAAAAGGTAATTTGTGTATTTTTATGATTCTTTGATGGATTATATCGTGGGATCTAAAGCCCATTCTCTTGTTTACACTATCTAACAAGTTACTACAAAAAAGATCTATTTAAAACAGCCTTGGTTACAATATCTAATTAAAATCATGTCCAAAGCCACATAAAACAATATTTGTCTTATCTGAATATTATTTGTTAGTTGTCCAAATATAAAATCACAGTCCAAAGGTCATTTGCATGTAAGACCTGGTAAATTAGTACCCCATTACCAGTACAACCAATTATACTGTAATTCACTAAAACTACATAAATGGCATGCAAGTTCAAAAGTATTAGATGATTATGTCTTCTAAATTAAGTGTGCCATACAAGTCATATTATGTTTGTTTCTCATCATATCAAAAACAATCGTTCATTATTTGCTCAAAAATTAAAATTAATCTGCTTAACAAAATTTCTAAAACACTAAGAAGGTATGGCAGTTTAGGTATGAATTATAGAAGTTAATTTGTTTTAACAAATTTCTACACTTTCTCCCCTTTCTATATTCATATTCTCTCTATGCTATCTTCCTATCGAGAAGGAAGAATCTTTAACCTTGTTGCATCATCACGCAAGACTGTGATTCCTATCAACTAATCCAAAGACAAAGCAAAAGGCAATGAATATTTATACTTTAATAGATAAGAAAATATGGTTACTTCCACTGTCCAATGCAAACATAAGTTATAATGGATGGCATAAGCAACGACCTAATTTCTTTGACCATCTTGTCAACTTACATCACAACTGTCTCCAACATTATAACACCTTATCAAAGGTATAACAAGCAAAGTGACAAAAAAAGCCAATGAGATATACTTCCTCTGGTATATTGAAACTTTGATGGTGGATCGACATGCTTAAGTTACGAATTGCTTATCTCCAAAACAACCCAAGGTTCAAAATAAGAAGTTGTGGTAGTGACTAGCGAATAAATTAAGTCTTGTAATCGAGTTCAAGTTTTATTTCTTCCTGGCATTTTCCACAAACTTGTGGTAGAGACAATAAACCTTACCAAGCTCATGATCTATAAGTCCCTTTGTTTATAAACAAAAAAGCAGCAGCCTGATAAAAAATTTGCTTTATGGAGGACCAGGACACCACAAATGCTATTATATTTTAATGATAAAACAAGTTTTCGAGTCTCCAACGAGAAATTTGAGTAGGAACTTAACCAGGAATCAGAAAATTAACTATGTCGGTAAAGGGGGTAAAGGGGTTTATTGCAGCTCCATAAGCTAAGAAACATTTTGTTTACTTCAAGGTTATAGAGAATGCAGAGAGTGGTTATATAAACTTCAGACTTTATATAGAAGCTTCTTTCATTTTCCACTATGTAGAAAATCTTGAGGTCCATATATTTATGGTAATTCTAGTGCCTCAGGAAGTTGCATGGAGATGTGTCGAATGAATTGTTGATCAACTCTCATGATATGATGAGGAATAAGTTCTACTGGCATTTTTTTCACATTTGCCTTTTACCACTCAAAAAAGAGTTACATAGCAAGAGACATTTCTGATAGTCGACAAGATGGTCAAAGAATCTGGGACATCACCTGTAACACCCATCGTAGCTTATTATACTTACAAGACAATATCCTACAATACAGTTAAAGCACAAAAAGATCATTCACTTTCACTATATTTTTGGGCATAGTATGATCTACCAAAAGTTCTTGTAGAGTTTCTTCTTAAAGATTGGGAATGCATATTAGGAAAATTCATAAAAGTAGAGAAATAAAATTGAGAATCAGAAAGCCAAGAGGAAAAGAATATCCAGAAAGTTCTGTGTAACAAATTTGAATAGGAAAGCAAAAATCGCTTCCTAAGGGCAGTGGATATATGTTAGTTACTATACCAATAAGTGAGTCACGTGTCTGCAAACTCACATTTCAGGAGGCGTAATGTTTTTGTGAGAAATGCTTTTAGAAGCTTTTGATAAAGTGGAGGTCTTATAGTATTTGTGTACTAGTTTCTTCACCATGCAATGCAGGGGGGCTTAGAGTTACAATGTTGTTATCCATTATATCGAGGGAAATTAACCAGTCTATACTATCTTACTAAAATAAGACTCTTCTTGTCACATGGAAAATTTCAAGACATTTCTCTTAAATTCCATATAATAACCCTCAATGTATTGAAAATCCTCTATATCTTGCAATAAGCCCTGATTACCACTTTGGCAAATTCCTAGAGGTCTGCCTCTTATACTTTATAGTAATCATCAATCTATTAAAAGCTCAACCTAGATCCCCTCTAATTCACTTAAAAGTTCCATATAACAATTCTTAATCGGTTAAAAATCCCTTCCATATCCTCTCTAACTTCACTACTTTCCACCCCACCCCACCCCACACCCCCACCCCCTCTCCATAGTCTTAATTAAATAATCAGAGAGGAAGATGGGAAGCATTGGAATTAGAAAGGACTTGGAAGGCGTTTTTAACAAATTGAGGATTATTACATGGAGGTTTAAGAGAATTAGAGAGTATACAGAAAGGGTTTTCATAGATTGAGAGTTATTGTGTGGAAGTTTAAGAGGCAATCTAGAAATTTGCAGTGGCAACTAGCATCTTATTTTAGTAAGATAGGAGAGGATTTGAAAGGAGTTTTTAATACGTTTGTATTATTAAGAGGAAAATCTCTATAAAATTTTCATGTGGCAGCCATGGTCTTATTTTAGTCAGATAGTATAGATTTGTGGAAATCATACTACTTACAGGTTATTCAAGTGATCACGGTATCTTTATTTATCTAAAGTTTTTACTTCATATTTGCTAGAGCAATATGCATTTCATTTCTTTTCCACGTTTTTCTTATTAAGAGTAGTACCATGTTTCTTTACAAAAAAACCATTTACAAAAGTCATGTTCTAACAAAATCTACAAGTGATCAGATCATCAGACAGTGCTAATCAATTTCCTAACCACTATGCCTATCATAGAAGCAAATGACATAATGAAATAGCTTCAGAGTGAACATTTCGGCCAAAGAATGTCCAAACCATATATAAACAAAATTAAGAAGCATAAATAATGCTGAATACACCACACCATATTTGTTTAGAAGTACCTATATAACCTGGAGCAAGGTGCGTCTTTGAGCAAAAGAGTCTGCCCCACTTTTAGCATATGATTAACTGAAGAGGATGCAATGTTACAATTTATACAAGTAACACATAAAAAATGAAGAGAAAACTGCCAAGTTAATAAAAGATTGATTCATAAAAATAAATATGAACAATGTAACTTTGTATAACAGAAATCAACATACCTAAATCATAATCTTCATCTCTTTTTTTGAGATCCTTGACTGTTGACATGTGCTCTACAGGTATAACCAGATAATGCCTATCAAATTAATAAAGTTGCATATAGAACTGTTAAAGGAAAATTGTCAAAGACAACATTAAATAGAAAAAAATAAATATCAAATAGACAATCAGATGTAATTATAAAGTCAATAACCCTAAACATAGCTGCTATGGGTCAGTTTGGCAACCACAATAAACCAAATTACCAACGTATCAGTTTTAACTTGGCCTGATATTGGCCGATAATCTGACTAAAAC
>NC_033797.1:144109299-144121326 GCF_001876935.1 Asparagus officinalis | reverse complement strand
ATTGGTCAAAAAATAGATCAGATTTCATATTTGGTCCGAAAATATTGCAAGAAAGGAAAACGAAAAGCAGCCAAATTGAATCAAACTCAAACTAGAACTAGTTTTATGAACTGGCCCAAGTATAGCTAGACTAGCATTATTCTGGTATAGCTTACAAATTGCCAAACCGACTTTAAGAATCCACATTACTTGGAATAAGATCTAAAGAACTGGACATATAACCATGGCTTAATTTGGACGATTATCAGATAACCCCCACAAGTTTCAAAATATCATAAAAACCCCTTAAGTTTACAAGTCATGAGAAATTTAAAAGGGAGGGGGGGTTCCCCTAAAAGCGTGAATCACAATTTTCACCGGTAAAAATTATTCCCAAGTAGTTTTCATACTCACCCATGCGAAAATGGCACTTAACACCGTTAACGGGGCTTTATGAAAAATCATAATATCGAAGGTGTTTTTCTTGTAAGCTCTAAATTTAAGGGTGTCCTGATATTTGGAAAGTTAGTGGTCGTCCAAAGATAAGGGTGTCTGAAATTTAGCCTACATCTAACAAGGGTGCCAAACCAATAAAAACCCACAAGTAGAATTCGACCTATGGGCGGCAAATGCAGTAACCTACCGAAGGTTGACCGCACCCCTAGTGGGCGAAAACACATTGGGCAACTACTGAATTGAAGAGCGAAACTATTGAAGCATGTGTGAGGGGACTCGGCTTTGATACTACGTGTGCCCAGGCTTTGGAGTATGATCGTTCCTCAAACTCTAGGGGTTGTCTCTCCCTATGTATTGCGGTTAGGAATCGAAAGCTGTGTCAAACCATAAGGAGAGGGGGGCTTCAGTAAATAAAGGCAATACTACTTCGTTCCGCCGATTCTTCATCTAGGAGGCATGGGCATAGGCCACAACTGCAGACTGGACTGAGGGAGGTGGGCAAAGTAAGTATTGAGGGGGTTTACTGCTCAATATAATTTCATTCATATTCCATATCTCCATCAAAAAAAAATGCTAAATGATAAACTCGAACTCTAGTTCTCGCACACGAATCACCCAAATTCATCTTTAAATAATCCTTTTTTTCCCTAACAGGTCAATTAATAACTCAAAACTCCAAAAAAAAAAACAACCTTTTTTTTGCAAGAAAATCAATGTAAAAAACCAATCACAGACAAGATAAGCGAATCAATCACCTGAAAGCGGCGGGCTTGATGTCAGGAAATGCGACGACCCTATCATCCTTAAATTGCACAAAACAGGGGCGAAAATAAATATAAAAAAAAGAAACTAAAAATAGCAATAAAAAGATCCACCAAAATGAAAATTTTGAAAGAGGGAAATTGATCGTACAGTGTAGAGGACACGAGTGGAAGCAGGAGATCTGGCGATCTGACAGAACGAGCAGGGACTAGATCTCAACGCTGCTGGAGCCGCCATGGCTTTTCCCAATACCAAAAGCCCTAATTTTTGTAATAAAGATTACAAAATTATGTTTGGAAAACGTAATAATCATGTTTGGAAAAGTTAGCAAAGATAATAGAGTTAAGGGGCTGTTTGGTTGTATGTTTTTACCATGTAAAAGGATGAAAAGTGTAAAAAAGTGGATCCCAATGTCAGCTTTCATCGCTTTCAATTGTTTGTTTGTAGTTGTGAAAATAGTGTAAAGTGATTTCATATGCTGATGTGGCTTGTAAATTGATTTCATAAAAAAGACATGATTTTAGGAGAAAGCTGACATTGAAATCAGAAAAAAATAATAAAAAATAATTTCAACCAATATGGTCATTTAAGTAGGGACAACTTTTTACACTTTCCAAACAAACAATTAAAGTTACATTTGCAAACCAAACAAGCAATTTATGATTCCAATGGAATAAAAAACAAACAAAGAAAAGTATACATGTGAAATTGATAAGGTGGACAACAACTTTCCAAGTTGTGTCATAAATACACAATTTTACCAACAACAACTAAACAGCCCCTAAATTATTTATTAGCCGTTGGATTTGTATCATCACGATGGCCCACAATAATTCTTAGCCGTTGGATTTGTATCTCATGATGACTCACAATAATTCACCTCCTCTACATCTCAATTTCGGTGTCAACCAAATTATACAGAATGAAAGTTACGAGACGTGGCGTTTTTGTTTAGCGTTGAGTTTACCGAGATTTATTTCGCCCCTTGTCCCCCACCTAATTTGTTATAATGATAATTTTATTTCGAGTGCTGTTACGGGGACCCAAAATATGAGACCAATGGAGGGGACATGTGAGATGTCCTCTCCCTATTGCATAATGAGATGGCATGAGTTGGCATGGCCAACCCATTATGCAATAGGGAGGAGACACCTCACATGTCCCCTCCCTTGGTCCCATATTTTGGGTCCTTAAATTATTTTTCTTTTATTTCAGCTTTGCCTTTTAAAAAAAAAGTAAAGCACGATGTTGTTGTGGGATTCAGGATACTTCATTGTAAGAACGGATTCATTTTTACCCTCGCATGACACCTAAAAAATAAAGGAAAAAAGGGAAAAATTTATACAATAATACATCTCTAACACCATTTAAAAGGAAACTATCAATAAGATTATTATGCAAGCCTGTAATGAGAATTGGACAGAGCCAACTGGTACTAAGCCATTTGCTTTCTATGACCATATATATTATCCTATATGTAATATCTTCATAATTCGATATTTATCATTTTTATGCTTGATTGTTATACATATTTTGGACTCTCTGGTGGGCAACATTAAAAGTGACACGTGGCTCTTTCGGCGTGCACAAGAAAAAGACGTGAGAATATATGCATCATCTACTAACCATATAATCTTTTGGGCGAGGTTTAAAGAGATAGCTCGTGGGAAAAGCAAAAGATTCCATAAAGAAAACAATAGTAGTACGCGTCATATATATGGTGACAATATTCTTCTAATTACTATATTGGTATTACAACAACAACTACAGAGTTTTTTTATCCAAATAATTAGGGTCAGTTACATGAATCATATTATTTTATTATGACTTATATCTTTCGTTAAAGTAACCATTATTATATTTTTCTTAATTGCTCTCAACCAAGTTCTTTTAGGTCTACTTCTAGATCTCTTTGTCCCATCAACTATAATATTATCACATTTTCTAACCGGTGTACTAGGATATCTTTATTGTACATGACCAAACCATCTTAGTACATTCTCTCTTATTTTATCCTCGATAGGAGTAATCTCTATTTTACTATGAATGCACTCGTTTTTTATCCTTTTTTTAGCGTATACCTAGAAGACTATCTTAACGTTCTCATTCATGCTGCACTCATTTTTTGCACATGTTATTTCTTAACAGACCGGTATTCCAACCCATAAATCATTATTGTCGGTCATATAAATGTCCTATAAAATTTTTCCTTTAGTGTCATAGGTATTCTATTATCACATAAAACTTCCAAAGTACTCCTCCATATTAACCATCCGGATTTGAATCGATGTACAACATCATCCTCAATCTCATCATTATGACAAATGATTGTTTTTAAATAACGAAAGTGGTTACTTTTATGATAGATTTGGATAGCTTTTTTTAAGAGGGGAGGGNNNNGCTAATTATCTTAAAATTGTTTTTGTTTATATTTTTTTAGTAAGTGAGGGGAAGGATGAGGAGGGTTAAAAAGAAGCAAATTTTTACACTTTCTTAACTATCCTAAAGTGGACAAATTGCGAGAGGGGTTGAGTTTTAAGTGAATTGCTCCCTTCTCTTCTTATTTTCTACTCTAAACAAACGCAAATTAGTTTCGTTGCTCTCTCTCTCTCCATTTTCTAGTTGTCTATCCAAACACAAGCAGTTACATCACATTCACTCTCTCCCCTTTCCCTCCCCTTGGGTTTGATTCAATCATCCCCTTGCTCTACCCTCTCTCTATCCATATATTCTTTTTTTAATTAATTCTAAAACATTTAGTTTTGAGAGCTTGCCTTCAACTTTCTACTTTAGATATTATACTCTCTCTAGTCTTGTCAACTAATATTATATCATCAGTAAATAACCACGAACTTCATTTTTAATATACTTAATAAATTGGTCTATAACTAATGCAAAAAAAAGGAGTTCTTTGCATTGAAATATCTCAAAGTAAAAAAATGAAGGTACGCTTTTATGTAATTATTTGGTTTGTATTTTTGGTAAGGGTAATTATTTGCATTGAAATATCCCAAAGTTTGCACTACTTATAATTTTGCTAACCTCAAATGAATTAAGGAGAATATCAAAGTTAATTCTTTTTAGAACTTTGTGGTATCTGCTAGGCGAAACAAAAAAAACTTTAGCCTATCATAGTTTAAAATGGTGTAGATTAACTTTGGGGCATTAAGTGTGAATAACCCTTGATAAAATTTTCAGGTCCTTTGATGCATTATTATGGAGAAAATTTTAAAGTAGACTCATTTACAAACTTTATTCATCAAAATCAGCACATTTCGAACTTATTTCTAAAAATTGACCCGGATTCGGCCATGTCACCAAAATTTTAAAGTAGACCTATTTACAACTTTATTCATCAAAATCGGCGCATTTCGAACTTATTTGGGATTACCAACCGTGACTAAATAGACACTAGTCTAATTATAGGGGTTAACAGTGAGAGCTGAAATTACAATCCAAAATAGTCATGGTTGTCAATCTCGACTATTTTGAAAGATAATTAACCAGGTTTGTAATTAGTCAAGGTTGACAATCCTGACTAATCAGAAATAAGTATTTTTTCAAAAATCGACCTTATTTCAATCCGCACTACTGAGGTGGCCGAAACATGATCGATTTTTGTAAATAAGTTTTAAATAAGTCAATTATAGTGAATGAAGTTGTAAATAGAGCTATTTTGAAAATTTCTCCTGTTATTATCTCGGGCTCCACAGTGCTACTTTTAATCCTAAGGACAACCAAGGTCGTCTTGGCGGTACACAGAGACAAAAATAAAAAGAAGTGAGAAAAATAAAAGAAGAAAATAATCTTATAAATTGTTTACTAAATAAATAGATTTTTTTAAGGAAATATTGGTAATTAATAGAAGATTTTATGCCATGAATTGGGGTTTGCTTGATTCAGAATCTATTTTGAACCAAAAACAATAATAAAATAAAGGAAAAATTGCTTCTAGGCCCCAAAATCCAACTTTCAATGTGTCACAGCGCCCCCAACTTTCAACAATGTGCTGCAGCCCCTTTTTTTAAAAAAAATTATGTCCAGGCCCCTCTCCTCAAGTTCCAATGCAACATCTTCAAAAATCCCGATTTTACCACTCCCTCACACCCTCTCCTCCTCCTTTGTTCCTCCTCTGCCCCCGCCGGCCTCCCTCCCCTCCCCCGCCTCCCTCCCCCGCTGCACCTCCCCCTACACCTCCCTCCTCCTCCTCTGGTCCCCCTCTGTCGCCTCCCCCGCTCTGCCACTGCGTCGTCCCGAGGAACTTCGTGTGGCCGACGGCGATCATGGTTATTATATTAACATGTTAACTCTTAGGGTTAACATGTTAACTTTTACGGTTAACATGTTAACTCTTAACAGTTAACATGTTAACTCTTAGGGTTAACATGTTATCTGTAAGAGTTAACATGTTAACCCTAAGAGTTAACATGTTAGCCCTAAGAGTTAACATGTTAGCCCTAAGAGTTAACATCCGCTGACATGAGAAAGAGGAGGGTAAAATTAGAATTTAAACCAGCTGACATGTCTAATCATGAGCTGGTATGTCTAATCATCTGTTGGCATGAGCTGGAATCATGATGGAGGGGCCTGGACGCAATTTTTTCAAAAACAAGAGGCTGCAACACATTTAAAAAAATATGAGGGGCTGGAGCACATTGAAAGTTGGATTTTGGGGCCTAGAAGTAATTTTCCCTTGGGCTGGGGGGTTGTCTTTAGACCCAAAGTTTTCCCCTAATTTATGTTTAAAACTTTAAATATAAGTATTTTCATTTGTATCTTTAAATCCGATCAACTTTCTCTTTTTATCTTTAAACCTGAATAATATAATTCATAACTAAAAAATATTTTATTTGTACTTTTAGGAGGTAAATCCCCCAAAATACCCCCACATCTCCCCAAAACTCTCCCCCTCCCCCTCACATATGAAATTAAAATCAAAATTTTTAATTTTTAAGTATCATTAATTCGTATTAATTGTAGTAAACAATCATGAGGAATCATAAATAATCATGTGAACTGTGATGAAGAAAAAGATGAATTAGTGTAATAGTTGTCCCAAACATTTATGTGAGTTTATGCTACAAAATTAGGAGTTGAGGAATTGGGAGAATTTATATATCATAATATCAAAAAAGAGACGAATCCTCACCAATGTTTTAAAAAAAATTAAATTAAGGGAGTTAAGAAGTATTTAATGGTTATACAAGTTGAAAAAGAAAATAAGCGAGCAAAGGAGGTGAGAGAGAATTAAATGAGAAAAGAGAGGGGTAAAATTGATTTTTTTATTTTAGGGGGGACTAGGGGTGGCAAACGGGTCAACCCGACCCGACCCGACCCATATAAAATTTGACCCGACCCGTATAAGAATGACCCGACCCGACCTGTTTAATAAATGAGTTAATACGATCCTACCCATTTATTAAACGGGTTACCCGACCCGACCCATATAACCCGAATGACCCGTTTATCAAACTTCTAACAATGAACTTAAACTGTTCAAATTTTCCAAACTTCTAAGTAATGACACCATTTCTCATGCATCTGAAGGTCACCCCCTAGCTTGCATTTTTTTTTCTCATGCAATATCAGTCATCAAAAATAAATAAGAACTTTGATCTCGAGTTTTAGTTGAATACATCATTCATCATGAGAATTGTGAGGCAAGAGTACAATCTTCAACCAGGTAAACAATTATGTGAGTACCATAAATGGACGTGTCCAAAAACTGATAAGACCTAATACATATTGCTGCAGTTTCCAACTTATATTAATACAGTTCTATTCGAATAAGTTCATGATCACAAGGTGGAGAATCAGATTGCAGAGGACAAAATCAGCAAAAGCTCGCTCCGGTGGCAAATCCTGCAACGAGAGGGTGGGTTTGTTAATAAAAGGAAGTGCAGCTCACAAGCATATTTGGCACTGGTAAGCACCTAAATGGAGTGACTAATTCTGAACTCTTCATAAGAATGCTTTGAAATGTACTATCTCAAGAGTGACTCAACTATCTCAAGAGTACCAGTTTTATTATCCAATAGCATAATCTTCACAAGTAGCACGATTATCAATATTGTGCATCCAACTTTTATTAGGGGCCATATTCTCGAAGCAGACATGATAACAAAATTACCTAAACAATTATCACAAATATATTAACGATGCGTTAAAGAAAATCTGAAGTTGCTAACTAATAATAATAACATGTTGAAGGCTTAATAGTAACCACCAATGAAACTGACAATAAACAGAGAGCACAAATACTTATAAGTACAGACAAGAGAAGAGACAATGTAATGTACAATATCAATAGCTGTTAATCAGCTTTGTTGGAAGCTGAATGATAATAGTATGCAAAACAAGTAGGAGAGTACTACAGCGAGTATATTTGATTCAAATTTTTGAGTGACAAACACAGACAGATTAATATGTTTGATTCAAAATTTTAACTTAAAGCTGAAACCGAATATTGCAAAATATACAAACTTTGTACATGTGCTCACTGAAAAATCAGCATCATGTTTTAAACTGGATAGATATTGTAGGCTGTTTTAAACTTAGTGAATAGAGAGACTTATTTTAAGATACTAAAGAGTTCGGAATAATGCACTGTTTGGTTGCTCTCCTCAATCTAAAGAGCATGATTTACGTTACAATGTGGAAGTTTGTCTTTCACATTCTATTACCATCCATATTGCTCGAGTACTCATTAAAGAGAGAGAAAAGCTTGTCTTTCACATTCTTAAGCTCCGTAGAATTGTGTCCATATAGCCCATGATAGCAAAACTCTACAAATTGCATTTTGTATCGGGGATCCAAGATGCACGCAATAGCAAGTAGAACATTGTACTCACTCCAATATTTTTCAAATTAACTACTGTTATGTTTACTTTTTGATATGGTAATTAATAGACACATATAAATAGGACAGGTATTTCAAAAACTTGACCAATGCCCAATAGTTAAATATAGAAACAGCAGCCAGTAAGAATTAGTTAATTTAGTTTGTTAATGTCAAACTAACATTCCATTAAAAGCTCTTTTATTTAGAAATATTATGAAAGGGATAACAACAGATCAAATTACAACTAATATTGTCGCTTTAAACTTATTTTGTGTGGTCTCAAAAGAAAAGATTACAAGGTACCGCTATGCACAATGCAAAGATAGACATAAAAAGAAAACTAACAAACTAATTAAGTACCAAACTCAATGTATATAGTATCTCCCTTTCTCAATCTTTTCTCTCCATTACAAACAATTTTCTCTCTTTTATCCACTTCCAATGGAGTCATATATTAAATTTTTCGATATCATCTTGGTAATTAATAGACACACATATATTAAAATTTCTCTCTTTTATCCACTTCCAATGGAGTCATATATTAAATTTTTCGATATCATCTTGGTAATTAATAGACACACATATATTAAATTTTCTCTCTTTTATCCACTTCCAATGGAGTCATATATTAAATTTTCTCTCTTTTATGTTGACAATTTTCATGGAAAGTGTAGGTGGACCTCGTGGGAGGATACTATGATGCAGCAGACAATGTAAAATATGGCTTGCCCATGACTTTTACAGTCACAACTCTGGCATGAGCTGCTCTTCATTATAACCAATAATTACAAGCTACAAATGAGCTACAAAATGTTCATTCAGCTATCCGTTGGGGAACTGATTATTTCCTAAAATGCAGCGTTAAGAAAAACTAATTATATGTTCAGGTAATTAAAATTTATTAATTAAACATATCAAAATTATGGCAGAGTAATAGGTTAAGGTTAATTAGATCCTCAATACTGATTGTCGATATTCAAACAGTCTACTTAAAAAATAAATCACAATCAGAGATAATGAGTACATCAAAAGATGGAACTCTAGCCAGATTTCACTAATAAATGAGCATGAATGAAACCCTAGTAAGAGGAATAGATGTCTATGATCAAATTCATTTACATGAAAGCCAATGATCAACTCTGGAAACAGAACATTTGAGCTATAAAACTTGAACATTTAAGCTTCGAAAGAGAGAGAGGGGGGAAACTTACAGAGAGGATCGCGCTGTGAATTATTGGGAAACAATGGTCTAAATTAGAACGAAGACAAAAATGGGGAAGAAATGACGCCGCTTGCCTCCGTTTGTTCACCGTCACTCGTCGTCGACACCTCACTCCGATCGCCGCTGCTCGCCGTTTGCCGCCGTTGCGCCGCTCGCCGCTTGAGCTTCGTGATGGGATCTAGGGCTTTTCTTCGTGATGGGATCTGGAGCTTATTTTTGTCGCACGGGTTTAAGCAGGTTGTTATTCGGGTCGGTACTTTCATTATACGGGTCATTATACGGGTCAGTGGCTCAACCGGAATTTACCCATCTAATAAATGGGTAAATTCAGGTTGACCCATTTATAACCCAACCCATATAACTCAACCCATACCCATTATTAACGGGTCGGGTCGGGTCGGGTTGATGGGTCGGGTCAAAATTTGCCACCCCTAGGGGGGACCACATAATATGAAGTGTATTTGAGAAGTTTTGGTTTAAAAATAAATACACAAAGTTGATTGAGTCTAAAGATACAAAGATAAGTAAATATTGAATTTAAACATAACCAGGATAAACCTTTAGGTGTAAAGACAAAAACCATGTATATACCTTTTTCTTTGGTGAACATGTTACAGGTGGATCAACTGTCAAAAGGAATTAACTCCACTTTTACATATTATGCATAATAAAATTATAATCTTCAGTTCTTATTCCAACTTTATTGAATTTTCATTAAAAAAAAATAATATGGCCTCATCGTAAATCTAGATTAAGATACTACTGGATACACACAGAGAAAAGATTTATGAGACATGATTAATTGGTTCAAAATGGCCCTAATTTCAATCCATGAAAATTACAAGTTATTTGCACTTAAATCTCCCAAAGTTAGCCTCATTTTAGCTTTTATATTTGAAAGTTTTATTTTGACCAAAAAGTACGTACCCAAAAGCCAACAAAATTTAAGTTTGATTAAACCTTTTTTTTTATGCCCAATGAATTATTTAGGTATATTTCAAAGTTAAGTGTGTGTGTGTGTGTGTTTTTTTTTTTTTTTTGAGCCTTTGGTATTTTCCGGGCAAGCAAAAACTTCCAGAATCATAGTTAAGAATGAGGTAAACTGTGGCGTACTTGGGTGCAAATAACCCAGAATATGTTGAATAACGTAAAACACATTTAGAATATAAAAATCTCTCTCAGCCTCCATTATGAAGTCAGAACTAACATATTATCCTCCTCCTCTCTCCCTTTCCTCATCCCTCCTCTTGTGTTCTCTCTCAATGGCAGCACACTTGCTAATACTAGCCAAGCTCAAGCTCCTCAATGGCGGAGGCCAAAGCAACTGGAGGCTCATGGCCATGCTTTTCTGCCCCTTTGCCCTCAAGCTCCCTTTGGCCATGCACATGCCTTCATCCTACACTGACTTAGCCATCTCTCTCAGGCTCTTCATCTTCAGGCTCAACAGGATCTTCTTCTTCGAAGGGAGCGGCGATCGGCGGTGGGAGAGAGCTCTGAGGCTGTTTCATGAGAGGGTGCTTGTGGCCGGAGCCAGGTCGAGTGAGCTTGATCTCAGTGACATATCCATGTTTGCTCTCTGACTAGCGAGAAATTAATTATCCAGTAATCCCTGTCCACTGAATTAATTAATGTTATATCAACGAGCGTTTGAAGAACGAGTCGCATTTATTTGCATATATGTTTAATTTTATGGGCAATATCCTAAAACAGAACAGGGACAGGGGCTGTATAGTTATGTTATTACGGAAATAGAATAAGATTATTTTTTTTTATTTTATTTTTCCCCTTCTTCCATAAATTGATTGCTCACAGGGTTCAAGCTTTGAAAATTTGATTACAATTGTATGGCGTTTCCAGTTTCCCCCCTTTTTCTCATTTTTCTTGCCTTGAGTTTAAATTCAGTACTTTCTCCTTTTGTAGGACATAGCCATCATCATACAAATTTGACTTTGATCTAAAACTACACTATGGATATAGAAAGGAGCAAGCAGGAATTAATTGCGCTTTGGTACCCCAAAGGTCCACTGTATTGATATCTGATACCCCAAAGTTTTTTTTATTACCCGTTTATACCTTTATGCTTCAGCAAATGAGAGACTTAGGTACCCCACCGTCTAGTTTTATATTGAAACTAAATCACGCCACATGCGATCTAATTTGGATATTTATACCATTGTAGCCATTATGATAATCCCATTTAGCAGGGCCCACTGTGGGTGATCCGGACGGTTGAGAACAGGTTTCAATATGACTCCCACTGTCTTGAGTACAATTCCAGGCTTAGGTTATAGAAAGAAACGAATCCAATTTCGCGGGGAGTATTCCGGAATTTGACAAAACTCGTAAACCTAAAATCAGGAATTTGACAAACTCGAAAACCTAAATTATTGGATATTGTTCCACAAAAAAAAAAAAAAAAAAAAAACTACTGGACCTTGGTCCCATTTTCTTTAAGTCCATTACTTCATTTGATTCTTTTTGTGATGTGGGGGTATTATGCTCACAGAAAGCTCGAAAACAATGTC
Organism: Asparagus officinalis; assembly: GCF_001876935.1. Classification (NCBI taxonomy): domain Eukaryota; kingdom Viridiplantae; phylum Streptophyta; class Magnoliopsida; order Asparagales; family Asparagaceae; genus Asparagus; species Asparagus officinalis. Next base: position 144,109,541 of record NC_033797.1, on the reverse strand, counting down.
AAATTATATACGTTTGTAACTGAAAGCATACGTCTGATGCTCGTTGGTTGTCACCTAGCAACTAAGTAACAAAAATGTACTAAACTTCCCTCAGAAAAGACAATGACCACACATGGACAATATTGATAGGAATCTCTTTACATATATGCAATCATTCATAGTTTGCATTAAATTATGTCATAGAATTCTCCAGGCATCCCATGGCATCTTCCTTTTCACATTAAATAATAATGCATATTGCA
>NC_033797.1:144105284-144109289 GCF_001876935.1 Asparagus officinalis | reverse complement strand
TATTAGGAGGAATAAATACACATAAATACTTTATGAAAACACAATCTATGGAAAAGAGAACTGCAAAGGTTAGTAAATAGGCCATTGATGACTCTGCGTCCATGACTGCAGTCTTAAGGTTGATAATGGAGTTGGCTCAACTTCCTTCTTCACTGCTTGAATCAGATTAGCTCTCAGACTCGTCTCGTGCATCTGCAGGAACAAACAATCGCAGAGTTCAGATCGTCAACATGTCAGTTTATCGAGCTTTAGTCTAATTCCGATAAGATGTAAAATATATGATTCACGTAATCAAGACCAACCTCCAATTTGGTGATCTTTTTGCTTGTTTTGATCAATTCCTCGATGCCCTCCATTTCTAGACCTACGGTCTCTGCCAATTGGGCTAGTATTGTGCTCACTTCTTCAACCTGCACTTCGTAAATAAACTGATTTAATGTAAATAATGAAGAAACAGCCGTGTCATATTTGCATAATAACAATAAACATGTTATATTTCTTTGATATGCGTCAATGAGAAGGTTAATTTGAGAAAACAACAAGGACTACTTATTTCATGGTTTCTCTGTAGAGCGTGAAATTTCTTCGCATATCCGCGATAGTACTTTTAATAGTAATTTTTTTTACATGTCTCAAATGATTCAAACATCAGTCAGTCTGTATGTATGTGCACATACACAACATGAACATATGCAAGTACAGCGCAAATACGTATATGTTAATGTACAGGTACATACGCAACATACTATACGCATATGTAATGTAGCTCACAGCAAGAATACTGATCATCTGAAAGCAACTATGACGTATCTCAAAAAAAATATCAGACCTTTGAGTAGAATAGCCTGACTGCAGCTTCGATTTCCACCATAATCTCCATTGACATAGAAAAATAACTATGTAGCAACACTAAATTAGTCTGCATGCGAAACAAAACCAAAAAAACAAAAAACAAAAAAATTAGATCAAAACTCCAAACAACTAACAAATCTGAAATCATCGATTTAAATATATATCACCTGGGCGCCGTCAACAAGAGGAATTGGGATGCAGACAGCTTCTAAAACTTTGGACAATCCCGTTATGGATTCGATGTGTCTCTTTGCAAGAGGCTCCCATTGGTTAAGGAAATGGACTTGAGGATTGAGGACCCGAGATAATCTCAGCTTGTGCTTTCGACGTTGGATTAGGATCCTTTTAGCTGCGACTATGTTTCTTAGCTCGTTGATTTTCAGCCAAGCGAAGAAGAGCTTTTTCTGTTACCAACAAGAGGCTATTTGTGATTAATTAGAGAAGAAATAAGGAAACATAGGTAAAACTTCTTGCAACTATTTTCACGAATTAGCACTTTTTTTTTGGATTTAAAATTCTCAATTTAATCATTTATTATGCCCTCCCATCAAATATATACAGTGAGTTTATGTACGTGAAATTATCTATTGTAGCTCATGTGAAGATGAGAGAAAATTAAAAATATAATAAATCATTGAAGGAAAGCTCAAAATGGGCAAGAATAATGTTATGAAGCTCAAAATCTTATATATTTAAGTTTGTCTCATTGATACTAATTGGTGCACCTTGCGCTAAGAAAAAAAGGAAAAGTTAGCGAGATCGGACCTACCTCCGTCAAACACCTTGAAGTTGAAAGTTAACGTGCAGCCTCCATAGGATTCAGATCCTCTCCGCTATAAAAAAAAATAGTGGAGGGACCACTACATAATCACAGTCATTGATTATCTAGTTGATAATTGTGATTTTTTAGTACAAATTAGGAATGAGTGCAATACGCGGGGGTATGGTAAGTGTTAGATTTAGATTGTATCATAACCGCCTATTAAATAATCAATGATTGAGATTAAAAGTAGTGATATCTCCACTACTTTTTTTGTAGTGGAGATGATCCAAATCCCCATTCAAATGTAGCCCCTCACGGACTCAAGCATTTTTGGGGGTTTTGGTTTATAGACCGTGAGTTACAGTAATTTTTTTTAAGCCCTCCAACTTTCAAAATCATCATTCTTAAATACTTAATTGTTTTTAAACTCAAACTTGTATTTCATCCATTTTATAGCAGTAACTTACATTGATCATAGTAATTTACGCTCAAAAGTTACTGATTTTGATTGTAAGGTGTTATATTTTGATGCTTACAAAATGTACTAAATACAATATGCTGGATCAATGGCTTGTTCATAGTGGGGGCAATGGGGTCAATTGGCGGATTCACCGTGGGGGCAATGGGGTCAATTGCCCCCACTGACCCCACAAAACCACATATAGTATTTGGTCCAAGATTTTGCATTTGCCCTCGTACCCTTTCAACTTATTGAATCGACCCCTCATATCCTAAAATTAAATGGTAAATGGGACAAAAACCTACTCGTTTACCCAATTTTCATTACTCCGTCTCTAGATAACCATGGTAATTTCTACCAAAATTCTTCTCAAATCCCTACACTCTCTTTTGTAATCGCGTCTCTGCTTTGTTGCGACGATCGTTAATTGATACGGTACACCAACATTAATTCCTCCTCCCAACCGTAAACCCCCATCTTGCTAGACTACTGCACTGCCCTCGATACCAAGGATTGTGCAAGCTTACTTTCTGATGGATTTGGATCCTCTCCACTACAAAAAAGTAGTGGAGAGACCACTACTTTTAATCTCAAGCATTGATTATTTAGTAGGCGGTTATGATACAATCTAAATCTAACACTTACCATACCCCCGTGTATTGCACTCATTCCTAATTTGCACTAAAAGAAAAAATCATAACCATCAACTAGATAATCAATGGCTGTGATTATGTAGTGGTCCCTCCACTATTTTTTTATAGTGGAGAGGATCCGAATCCTATCAAAGAATGTGTTCTTTTGGAAATAAATGATATAGGCATCGTAGGTATTGCAGGGAGGTAAATTTTGGGAGACACAGCTTATCTTTTTGCTTACGGTTGGTGATTATTTTGCTTTAATGAAATTAACTGAACAATTCTTGTTGGTGCAATTACTGTCATGGTTCTTATTCAACCTGAGGGGCGGTTCATTTTCTATGTAGATGTTTCTCTATGTAGAAAGAGATAATAGAGAGAGCAAAGCCCTAACTTATTATTTATTGAGATAATAAGAGAGAGAGAGATATAGCCATACAAATAGGGTTAAGGTTAACGGGTAATAGCCCATTAACCCAATACCCAATACTTAATTTAACACTCCCTCTCAAGCTAGTGCATAGATATTTATCATGCCCAGCTTGTCACATATAGTAGAGAACACCTTTAAAGAAATAGCCTTGGTAAGAATATCAGCAAGTTGCTGTGAAGACGGAGTAAATATGAGAGATACTATCTTCTTCTCCCAAGCATCTCTAACATAATTACAGTCAACTTCAATATGTTTTGTCCTCTCATAAAACACAGGATTCTGTGTAATATAAATGCCAGACTGGTTGTCACAATGCATTACCATGGGTCCAGGCTAAACAAAACCAAGCTCTATCATAAACTTTCGTAGCCACACCATCTCACAAGCAGTGTGAGCCATTGCTCTATATTCGGCCTCTGCACTAGATCGTGATACTACATCTTATTTCTTGCTCCTCCAAGTCACAAGATTACCTCCAACAAAAGTATAAAATCTTGAGGTAAACTTTCGGTCTCTCATGTCTCCTGCGTAGCCAGCATTAGAGAAAGCTGAAATGTGAGTATGAACATGCTTCTTATATAGCAATCCCTTGCCAGGACAACTCTTGACATAATAATTTTTATTTATGAATTTTAATACTATTTGAAAATCAAATTCTTTAGCAGAATAAATATACTTTGATATTCGATAAGTATTCGTGAATATTCATGAATATTTATCAAATACCAAGTATTCGAGTTCGAATTCGAAAAACTCCATATATGAATATTAGAGTCTGCATTCGAATTCGATAATTTTAAACAAATACAAATACGAACACTTTAGTATTCGATTCGATTCGATCATTTACCACCCCTAACCA
>NC_033797.1:144085675-144105072 GCF_001876935.1 Asparagus officinalis | reverse complement strand
AGATGCATATGGTATATAAACTACCATATCCGCTACTTTCACATAGGAAACCTGCGTTACTTCGTGTGCTAGCACATAAGAATTAACTAATGAAATGCAATAAGCTTGTAGTTTTAGTTTTATGCTCAAGCTAATTAACTCATACTTGATCATGAAAAATATTGACCAACTGAAATTGACACGTTTAACCATATATACGGATAAAACTACCAGCTAAAATAAGGAACTAGCCGGGCAGAAGCTTGTGGGCACGTTGCCCTTCGTAGTAGGTGTTGGAAAAGGAAATGAATCCTACGGAGTGCACCCACGACCTAATTGGGTCTATTTACAGTGCGCACGTTACTGTTCTACAAAAGAAAAGTACAAGAGCTAAGAGGGATGATGTCAAGTTGTCAACGTTTTGAGAGGTGGACTCTCATTTTCTTGCATCCTAAGCTTTTGAAAAATTTTGTTTTTATTCATTTGGTTAGCTTCAATGTTCATCTTCTTCTAAAGGGATAGTCATCATAAGATAGCATGTCATGTCCCCCTCTTTGTCTCATTATGTTAATGAATAAATTAAGGTTAAGACATATTCTTCGTATCAAACGCCTCTTCAGGAAAATCTTAATTTATGTTATAGGTTGCCTCAAATACTCAAATCCATATTGCTTTGGAAGTTTATTTTTTTAGCTTGATTTGTTTTGATCAAGAGTCCTTCTTACATTAGAATTTGCACAACCAATCATTTTAGATGTTTATTTCTACTTGGACTCTTGTTGGGTTTTAGGACATGTGGACTTCTATTCTTATTAGAACTTTTATTCCTTAGACAGCAAGGAGCTGGGATCTTCAAGGCGATATAAGAACAGTCTTTCAAGCCAATTAGATTCATCAATCTTCAGAGCACCAATCAAGAAGAGATAGTTCTTTTGTGAAGCCTATTTGATATTCTTCTCTTTTGATCCTTTTATTTAGAGAGATTGTACGTGGATTTTGGGGTGTTATTTGGGATTGTGAGATTGAGAGATTCCACTTTTTATTCCTCACAATTAATAAAGCTTTTCTCCTCCTTCGCCCATGGACGTAGGCTACAAGCTGAACCACGTATATCTTTGTGTTCGTGTGTTCTTGATATTTTTCGTGCTCTCGTGTGATTAATATTAGTTTATCCTGGGGAATTTATCATAACAAATTGGTATCAGAGCCCTCAGCTATCGATCGGATGAGAAGATAATGACAACTACTATGAAGTGGGATATTGAGAAGTTTAACGACAACATCAGTTTTAGCATTTGGCAAGTTAGGATGATCGTCGTGTTAACACAGAGTGGATTGAAGAAGGCTTTGTTCGGGGAGTCAAAGAAACCAGCTACTATGACGGAGGAAGATTAGAACAAGTTGGATGATAGAGCTCTCACAGGGATCCAGTTATGTTTGACAAATAAAGTTTTGCAAGAAGTTCTCACGGAGAAGACAACCGCTGATTTGTGGTCTAAATTGGAGGATTTATATTTGACGAAGTCCCTCAGTAATCGCTTTCTCTTGAAGCAGTGTTTGTACACACTTCGGATGTCGAAAGGAACACCAATCAAATCTCATATTTGTAAATTTAATTCTGTGATTACAGATTTGAGTAAGATTGATGTTAATATCGATGATGAAGATCAAACCCTATTGTTATTGTGTTCTTTGTCGTCTTCCTACAAGCACTTTAGGGATACTATAATTTACAGTCGAGATTCTATTGGTATCAAGGACGTTAAAGAGAACTTATTGAATAAGGAGAAGATCAACAAGGAGTTAACCACAAGTGAAAGTGGTGATAAAGCTGATGACTTGTTTGTTCGAGGAAGATCGAAAGAAAGGGGTTTTGGAGGTAACAGGTATAAGTCGAAGCATAGCAGTTTGACCTGTAGATATTGCAAGAAGAAAGGCACATCAAGACCGATTGTTACAGATTGAAGAACAAAAATAAATAAGAAGAGTATGAAGAAAAATTAAAGGAGGACTCCACTGAAATTGATATTGCTAAAGATATGATTTTGTTGGCTACAGATGATAGAAATAGGAGCATGGATGATTGGATTTTGGATTCGGGTTGTTCCTATCATATGTGTCTTAATTGGGACTGGTTCACCACTTATGAAGCTATTGATGATGGAGTTGTTCTTATGGGGAATAATGCCTCATGCAAGACTGTTAGGAAAAGCACAATTCGAATTAAGATGTATGATGGAGTCATCAAGACTTTGACAGATGTTAGGCATGTTCCAGGTTTAAGGAAGAATCTCATCTTTTTGGGCACTCTTGATAGCATTTGGTACAATTTTTTAGGTGAAGGTGGAGTTCTTAGGGTTACAAAAGGCTCTTTTATGGTTATGCAAGGAAAGAAGATCGATAACTTGTATGTTTTGTAGGGTTCTACCGTTACCGGTTCGGCTGTAGTTGCATCGTAGATGTCATGAGTTGATACTACCAGATTATGACATATGAGACTTGGTCATATGAGTGAGTGTGGATTGATCGAGTTGAGTAAGAAGGTTCTTTTATGTGGATAGAGTACAGAAAAATTGGGATTCTACGAGCATTGCATCTTTGTGAAGTAGAAAAGATTCAGTTTCAGTACAACAGTGCATCGGACTAAAGGTACTTTGGATTATATCCATTCAGATCTTTGAGGACCTTCTCAAGTTGCCTCGAGGGGTGGTAGTTCCAGATATTTGTTGACCTTCATTGATGACTTCTTCAAAAAGGTTTGGGTCTACCTTTTGAGACATAAATATAAGGTGTTTGTGACTTTCAAGCAGTGAAAGTCTTTGATTAAGAAGCAGACTAGGGAGCTGATTAAGAAGCTTAGAACTGATAATGGCCTTGAGTTTTGTGGAGGAGAATTTAATGAGTTCTGCAAGAAGGAGGGAATCGTTAGACATCATACAGTCCCTCGCACACCACAACAGAATGGAGTGACAGAACGTATGAACAGAATCCTATTAGAGAAGGCTCATTGTATGGTGTTCAATGCAGGTTTAGGTAAGGAATACTAGGCAGAAGCAGTGAATACGACTTGTTACTTAGTGAATCGGTCGCCATCTACTGCTATTAGTTGTAAAACTCTAGAGGAGGTTTGGTCTGGTAAACATGCGGATTATTATAATCTTAGAATATTTGGTTGTCCTGCATATGCACATGTTATTCAAGGGAAACTTCAGCCACGAGCGAAGAAGTACATATTCCTAGATTATGCATCGGGTATTAAGGGTTTTAGGTTCTGGTGTCCTGCTCCTAAGATTATTATTAGTTATGATGTTACTTTTCATGAATCTGCTATGTTCCACCAGAAACGATCATCGGTTTTAGTTGTTGATAATGCGCGTACTACAAGACATAAGGTGGAGTTAGAAATTCGTAATTTAGCTTTATTTCAGCCAGGATAAGACTACGAGAGTTCAACAAGCCAGATCCCGTTCAAGTAGATGATGCCACCTCAGCAGCTGTAGGAAGAGCGGGAATATACTATGCCTAGAGATTGTCTAGACGAGATATCGGACCACCGTGAAGATATGAAGATACGGTAGCTTATGTATTATCGGTTAGTAATTTTGTGCCTTTCAGCTATTCAGGAGCTACTTCAGTTGATGACTTCGCTAATATGTACGGTCGTCGTGCGGACAATTCAGTCGATTTGTTGAGGAGGCCTTTTTTAGTTAGCAAGTTCAAGCCATGCTTGGACTTGATCGATACGTGCCACACTTAGATGCCTTGCGGGGCTATCGGAGAAGTTGGAGTAAGTTAGCTTATTTTGGAGTAAGAAATCTTCTAGCCATTTGAGTCAATGTGGAGATTTGTTATAGGTTACCTCAAATACTCAAATTCATATTGCTTTGGGAGGTTTTTTTTTTTTTTTTGCTTGGTTTGTTTTGATCAAGAGTCTTACTTACATTAGACTTTGCACAAGCAATCATATTAGATGTTTATTTCTACTTGGATTCTTGTTGGGTTTTAGGACATGTGGACTTCTATTCCTATTAGAACTCTTATTCCTTAGACAACAAGGAGCTGGGATCTTCAAGACTATATAAAAACAACCTATCAAGGCTATATAAGAACAATCTATCAAGCCAATTAGATTCATCAAATCTTCAGAGCACCAATCAGGAAGAGAAAGTTCTTTTGTGAAGCCTATTTGATATTCTTCTCTTTTGTTCCTTTTATTTAGAGAGCTTGTACGGGAATTTTGGGGTGTTATATTTTTGGATTGAGAGATTGAGAGATTCCACTTTGTATTCCTCACAATTAATAAAGCTTTTCTCCTCCTTCGCCCGTAGGTTACAAACCAGACCACATATATCTTTGTGTTCGTGCGTTCTTGATATTTTTTCGTTCTCTCGTGTGATTGATATTAGCTTATCCCGGGGAATTTGTCATAACAATCTAGGATTAATTGCATCGGAAGAGAATTTGATGAAAATCCAACCAAAGTTTTCTCTATATAAAACCATATAGAAACGAAGCAGATTGCAACGAGTATCTAGCTAGGGTGAGGCTGCACCAAGCCTATCGGATCCCAGGCTCGGTTGTCCTGGACACCGATATTTTTTTCTTTTTTTTTCTTTTTTTAAGGAAAAAAGCTTGGTAGTTGTTCTACTTGTTAATTAAGAAAAAACGAGTACAAGGATTCACGCACTTAATTCCTAATGAAAGATCATGATTAGTTCAGCCTCGATAATTATTCATTAATACCTACCTTGCGTATCGAATGAGCTACAATGATCATATTTAAGTTTTAGTGGAGATCAATCAACGCAATCCATTAAGGCACATAATTATGATAATTTTGGCTTTAATCATTGTTTTTTTTTTCAGAAGAAATGTTAGCCTGTGAATAATTTCATCGCTCCAGTTTTGTATGGCTTTAATCGTCCTGCCTTTTGGGGTATTGGATTAAAGTTCAGAAGGTCAATTCCTTTTCCAACATTTTTCGGTTTTAGCGAAAAGAGTTATTTGCACTTAAATACCCCGGGGTCGACATCTTTTTCTTGTACCCGGAAGTATTTTGCACTCTAAAGATCGCAAGGCTTTAAACTTGATGCCCCCTGATAAGTTACTATAGGTTCCAAAGTTAAGTTTTTCGAACTTTGGGGTACCTTCTGGTAAGAAGAAACTTTGAGGTATCAAAGTAAAAAATAATTTAAACTTTATGGTATTTAAGTTCAAATGAATCTAAAGCACAAAAGATTTAACATAGATACCCTTTGATAGTTTGCTTTAGGTAAAAGTTACTACATTGAACTCTGGGGGCACTCTCTGGAAAGAAAAAAAAACTTTTGAGATATCAAAGTTAAAAATGATGTAAGCTTTGGGGTATTTAAATGCAGATGCATCTAATGAAAATTAAAAATAGGGCTAAATTTCAGAAATCCCCCTGAACTTTGGATGTATTTTCTAATAACCCCCTCAACTATTTTAATTCCACGATCCCATGATGTTTGATTAGGGGTATGCAACGGTCGGTTCCGTTCGGTTTTTACCAAAATTTGAACAACCAAACCGAACCGTCTATAATTCAAAACCGAACCGAACTGTTGTAAGTCGGTTCGGTGCGGTTCGGTTCGGTTTGTTCGGTTCTAACTTCATCAAACTTCTTATCAAACAACAAACTGTGTTAAAGAAAAAAAGATATCAACAAAGTAGGAGATTATGAAGTATTAAACACTGATATAATGATATTATTTTTAACCCATAATGAGTTCAGAAAATGAGTTTAGGGTTTGAGTCTTTGACTCTTTGGGGACGGGTTGGGTAGGTTTGAGATCAGAATGGGTAGTATTGCACTATATTCGGTCGGTTCGGGTCAGGTCGGGTTGAAAAGTTTTCAAACCGACCAGAACCGCCCTACTCATAAAACCGATTTTTTCGGATCGGTTCGGGTCGGTTCGGTCGGTTTTTTCGGTTTGGACTGAACCATGCTCAGCCCTATGTTTGATGGGTTTTTTGCACATGGCTCCTCTGAACATCTTTTATTCTATTAAACTCCTTGAAGAATCTGCACTTCTAACACTAAAATACAATTGGCGAAGAAAGACTACTATTGGGCTGATAGAAAGATAGAAAGCAGGCCTTCCCAGTATCCTCCTGCAGTGTATGGAGCTAGTTTGGGCCTTAAGGTTTTAGGCCCAAACATAGAAAGTCACAGATAAAAAAATGGCCACTGGAAACTAAAATTAAATTAAGGGGTAAAATTATCTGAGGTCTCATCCTATTAAAAATTGCCCCCACGCAAAAAAGACAGTTTTGTGTCCTCAAAAGGGAAAAAAATGCGAACAAATATGCCTTGGCTTTATGGTTTAAACAAAGATTTGATTTACTAATGAATTGGATTAGAGGCAAAAGCTTCTGCAAATGCAACTAATTTTGATAAACTTTGTTGGTCCTATTCAAATTAAAATTTTATTTAAAATTTAAATTCTTTCACCAATTTGTCATTTACATAATCGAGTTTAAGAAAGTTTTATATTCAGTTCCAGCCATTTGTGCAAAAGTGATATAATTTGCGGAAAAACATGAAAACTTCATGTAACATCATGCATAACAAAACCTGAAGATGATACATAATGACGAAATAATCATAACAATTCTCAATCACTGAAAGTAATTTAAAATTTTTATGCATGTTAAATAAGTTTTTGGTGTTTTCACTACTACAAACGGTAGCAGCCCCAACGGTTACAAACGTTGGGGCTTAGCATATCCCTCCAACGGTTACAAACGTTGGGGCTTAGCATATCCCCCCAACGGTTACAAACGTTGGCTAGCTGTTAAAACACCCGTTAGGGCAAATCGCGTTGGGGCTGATTTTGCCCTAACGGTTAAAAACTTGCCCCAACGGTTACAACCGTTGGGGCGCAAGAAAATTTTATTTTTTAATTTTAAAAAATAAAAAAAACGTCCCAACAGTTGGAACTGGGCCTTAATCAGCCCCAACGGTGGTAACTATTAGGGTCTTAATTAGCCGCAATGGGTACAACCGTTGGGGGCAAGTACCTAATTTAAAAAAAAAACAAACAGATTATCATAGGCCGACTACAAAGCATTTCAGCATGCACTCTATGTGAATTAGCAACAGATTCAGTGAACAAAAGAGTCTGTTTTGCGTGGCAATTTTCAATCGATTGAACCTCGAGCCCAACCCTGATTTTAAGATTTAGGGTTTGTTTGGCAAAACCCTTCCTCTCCAACTTGGTTAAGTTCTTAGCTAGGTTAGGATTGATCTAATGGGAGGTGGTCCAACCCTATCCTAGTTAATTGGATGAATTTAAACTAAGGAAACTAGGCCACAAGTAGCCTAGTTTTGCCAAACACAAATCCTACTCCTTATCTTGGTTAAGAACCACTAACTAGGTTAAGAAGAAGAAGTTGTGTTTAGCAACTTTCTTCTTAACCAGGTCGTTAAGTTTGTCACAACTTCCACATAGATTATGAGACTTGACATGCAAAAGGTCACATATTTCATGAGTACATCCGCATCCATATCTGATAGCATATAAAAATAAATATTAAGTATCTATATCTAATGATTATAATTGTTGGGGATTCGAAACAATCAATCGAACCCTTGCCCTTCCGGACCTTGTGTTGAAAGTAGGAAAGTAGGAATAAAACCACAAATAAAGATCTAACTTGCAGAAAACAGTAAGGGAGATGAACACACAGATTTAACGAGGTTCGACAACGTGCCTACGTCCTCGGGAGCCACACCACACAATCTCTTTATTAATTGAAGAAGAAAATACAAGCTCTCAAACAAGGGGTTAATCTCTCTGAGATTCTCTCTCTCTTTGCAGTCAAAAACTCTCTTTTTGATGTAGTACAAACCCTAAAATCGTTTGAAGTATATATAGAATCCTGGTTGAAACAGATTCCTAAACAGAACGGGAAACTGCCAAAACTACGTCCGGTCGACCGAACAGCGATCTGTCTGCGTATTTTTCTGAGCTTTTGATTCCAGCTTTCATCTCAAACTTTGGGTCTACACCTTAGACTAACAATAATCCCTCTTTGATTTATAATGGGAAATTAGTGATACTTCTAAAAAGCACAAAAAAAAATTGACGTGTGTCATGTTATAACCTACGTTACCTATCCCATTAAAAGATGACTTGTTGCCCTCTATTCATATTTTCTAATAATCATGTTCGAATTAAAATTATTCGTAATTAGAATATTCTAATAATTGAAAATCTAATACTCCTAATTAAATTATAACCAATCGGATTTCTCATAATCATATATTTGGGAACAGACCTAGGCATAGAAATTAAAGATGTCACAAATCGCAAGAGTTTAGTGATAGGATTAGGCTAACTTTTAGATCAGTATCTTAAAGTTATTATAAAAAGGATTTAAATTAAGAGAAGTAAAAGTTTAATGCAAAAGGAAATTGTACAGGAGGGTCTCTATCACTCTGTGCTCATATTCATAAGAAATGGAGTATATATAAAATATAGAAAAGAATGAGCACTCCAAAGGGAAAAAAATTTATGTGCAATTCAATTTAGAAACACGTGCAGATAAGCAAAGAAGTAACTCATAGAGATCAAACAAATGCGATATATATCCCCTTAAAAAAATCAAACCTCTAACCTTCTAAGCTGATGATGTGAGTTCAATTTCTGCTAGCTGCTCCGTATTCTTTATCCACATGTAAGACTCATCCGTGATAACATGGGAAAAATACTGATAAGATGTTGATACAAAATTTTGAATTTCTTTCTAAATTATTGGGTTATGAGCATGGATATTGATCTATGTAAAATATTTGGATCCATAACTGTATGCATGTACTGATGTGATTATTAAAATTATTTCGTCTTACGTAATAGTCCTGAATTCAATTTTGGTGATTAATGAAAGGTTTGGCTTCAACATTTTAGATACTGTTTGCGTCGAAAATTGATGTATTCATTGCGGTATTCATTACAACTTTAGTCGTTACAATGAAAACAAAAAGATTGTCTTTTTATAAGACTTTTACACAATGAAAACAAAATGTTACAACTCTCGTCAAAACAAACGCAGAGATCGTTTATCGGTCTTCTGCTTGCGTGAGATCTTTGCCTGTGCCGGGGTTTATCCGTGGACCGCCTTAGATCTGGATCCGGTTGATGAAAAATTCGGCAGAGTTTCGTCTTCACCGAGGAAGTATTTGATTTGAAGTGCTGAGATCGACCAAGCGAAATCAGGGCTCTTCTCGAGATTAAGACCAAGCCTAATCTCAAGGGACGGACGGGAACGGGCGTCGGATCTCTCGAACTCTCCTTCTTTATGCCAAAGAACTCGCCAAGATTTGTCAACCCTCGCTGAAATTCGTGCTCCTTTGACTCCACAATCCGGCAGCACCTCCTCGTCTTGATAATCAATCGCCCCCGCTGAAAGGAGGCCCTAGGCTTGTATTTATAGGGCTTCAGAAGCGGTTATTTGGATGAGAACAAGTGATTTGGTTCTATCTTCAGTTGACAACAGCCTAACCACGTTTGGGGATGATCTCAAGCCAGTTAAGAACCTCTGGAACTGAAAAGATCTCGAGAAAACCGTTAAAACCGTCAAAATACACATCAGGGGGTCAAAACAGCGCGGCAGACTGGTCTGACCCGCGCTTGCGCGGGTCGGATCAGTCCGACCCGCACTTGCGCGGGTCGGACAACTCCGACCCGCGCTTGCGCGGGTCGGACCAATCCGACCCGCGCTCGCGCGGGTCGGTTTGTTCCGTCCCGCGCTCGCGCAGGTCAGTTTGTTCTGTCATGCGCTCGCGCAGGTTTGTTGATTTTTTCTTCTTTTCCGTTCTCTTTCTTTGAGACTTGTCCTTTCGCGTGTTTGGTTCGCTTCGTTGATTTATATGCTTTGAGTTGATTGACGCGTGCGTGTTGATTGACGCATGCGAGCTGATTGGCGCGCGCGAGCTGACTGTCAAGCGCGCAGGTCACATGATTCGCCGTTTTGCTTCAGGCGCTTGTCGGCGTCAGATAATCCTCTTAGACTCGGATAACGATGTTCGTCATCTTCTCTCTGTCTTGAGCTGTGTACGGACACCTATAGGCATTTTTAGACGCCTACAGATACCCCCTCCAAAGTATTCCAGACTCATTCTTTTATTGAGGAGTCTGGAATGCTTTGGATAAGATAGGCCATCTCCTCAATTTCGTAGAGTGATCTTGAACTATCTCAATTCTTAACTTCTTCAGTCTTCAATCTATTCATTGTTTCGTCGAATAGGTGAAGTTCTTCCGGCGCTGCGTTTATCGTCTGACCGCTGTCGAAATCTTGAACTGAGATTGGTGTGTAACTTTCTGAGCTTAGCTCGTGCCATTGAGTTGGCTTTGAACTGATCCTCTCCTTCGGGAATTCATATCTGATTGTAACTGAAATCCTTGGAGTCATCTTTTGCCTTATTTTGGCGAAATTGCTGATGCGTTGACCGATATCGATCTTTACTGTAACGCGTTGACCGGCGTTAACACAGTTTATATTCGTACGTTTGCTGGAGTCTACACAGTTTAAGCTCTTAAGGCATTGGAGCGTGACGGTCCCGAATGTTGGGCTGCAGGACCAACTATTAAAGCTGATTCATCTGCACGTGTGGATCTTATCCTGAAGTTTGTTGGATGCTCAAGTCATGAGACCAACTAATGAAGCTGATACGTCAATGACTCGCATTTATAGAATTTTTGGCAAATTCTCAGCCATCAACGGGTTTGATAAGCCTTTACCGACTACCGTTTGAATCGGGCTAGCATGCAGATTGTTTAAGTCCGTTCCGCATGTAACGTTATGCTAAAAGAGTTAACTCTTTTAGTGCTACGATATTGAATACGTAGACTTCGTCTTTCTCCTGTGAAAAGACTAAACAGCGCCGTGTATTCCGTTCTGCATGTAACGTTATGCTAAAAGAGTTAACTCTTTTAGTGCTACGATATTGAATACGTAGACTTCGTCTTTCTCCTGTGAAAAGACTAAACAGCGACGTGTATCAGACGTAGACTTTAAGGTTTTTGGCAAACCCTCATCCTTCAACGGATTTGGCGTGCCTTTACCGATTACCGTTTGAATCGGGCTTGCATGCGGATTGTTTAAGTCCGTTCCGCACGTGACGTTGTGCTAAAGGAATGAACTCCCTTAGACTTAATGCTATGATTTTGAATACATAGACTCAACGGATTTGGCTTGCCTTTACCGATTACCGTTTGAATCGGGCTTGCATGCGGATTGTTTAAGTCCGTTCCGCACGTGACGTTGTGCTAAAGGAATGAACTCCCTTAGACTTAATGCTATGATTTTGAATACATAGACTTCGCCATTGTTACGGGAATAGGCTACCCGACAACGCGTGGTAGGCGCTGACTTATCCCTTCTTAGGCTTCGGGATAAAATGCCCCAGAATAGATTCTGGTATCTTTTTCAATCGGTGAAAGACTAAACCAGCAACGCGAGTTAGGCGTTGACTTATCCCTTCTTAGGGTTCAGGATAAAATTCCCCGCGCGTGTGAAGCACGGATTTTGGCGTTATGAATAACGACTTGCCACAATATCGAATATGTGGGCTTTTGTCCTTTTCACGGCAAAAGACTAACCGGCAACGCGTGTTAGGCGTTGACTTATCCCTGTTTAGGATTCGGGATAAAATTCCCCATGCATAAAAGGCATGGATTTTTGTTGCTACGATGCTGAATACGTAGACTCGGTCATTTTTACGGGAACGAACCACCCAGCAACGCGGGTTAAGCGTTGACTTATCCCTACTTAGGCTTCGGGATAAAATGCCCCAGACTGGATTCTGGTGTCTTTTTCAATCGGTGAAAGACTAAACCGGCAACGCGTGTTAGGCGTAGGCTTATCTCTATTTAGGAGTTGAGATAAAATTCCCCGTGCACAAAGTGCACGGATTGGAAGTTGGGAATTGTGTCTTTTCTCAGGGTAAAGACAGACTGGAAAATGGAAGAGGATGAATTTTATATTCTATCTCCCGGCACTGAAGAGGAAGAATTTTATATTCTATCTCCAGTTGGAAAGGAAACTCAAGGTGGGATCTCCACCCTCAGAATCCGAAATGATGAAACTAAGAGTGGGATCTCCACTCCGAGAATCGGAAAGATTCAAACGACCCTAACTTTTATAGGATTGGTCATTCGATCCAAAAAGAGTCCCTCATTTATTGAGGAGAAAGCCCAATTTCGACCCTAACTTTTATAGGTTTGGTGGAAAAAGGAAAAGATGGAAGTCTTTCGTTTATCGAAAAGGATAACTCAATCTTAGTCCTAACTATCTGCAGGTTTGACTAAGTAAAGTTGGAGACAATCCTAACTTTTATAGGTTTGATTGCTCAATTGAAAGTGGACCTCTCGTTCATGAAAGGAATCGAGAGGAGAATCTGGTTGTGGCCCTAACTTTTATAGGTTTGACCAAGGAAGCAGTGGAAGTGGGAGGTTTGAGATGATCTTACCTTTTACAGGCTTGATCGTTCAAATTGAAAGTGGACCTCTCGTTCATGGAAGGAATCGAGAGGGGACTTTGGTTGTGGCCCTAACTATAGGAAGGTTTGACCAGGTAGACAGTGAGAGTGGGAGTACAAATCATAGTGGGGGTTTAGTGTTTATCACTTTGTTCGTAATGATCAGGTTATCCTTAAGAAAATTACATATAGCATTCTTCTGGGAACTTTCCATTACATGAATCACCCACCCCCAGCTTCCTCCTTGGAACTGGGTCTGACTTTGTACTCCGTTACATGACCGGGTTATCCTTAAGAATATTAGCGTACATTCTCCAGGCAACTTCCATCAACCGTAGGAAACAGTTTTAGACTCATATACCTATTGATTATCAGGAAGCATTAACCTCATATACCGATTGGAGCGATTAAGAAGGCAGTTTATACTCTGTATTACTTATCGGAGTGTGAGAAGGAGCAGTTTATTACTTTTATACTTGTTGGAGTCTTGAGAAGCAGTTTATACTCGTATACTCTCGGCATCAGGAGGGATTGAGAAGCAGTTATACTCGTATACTCTGGCGAGTAATATGTTGAGAAGCAGTTTATACTCGTATACTCTTCGCGAGTGTAGCCGTTTCTCGTTTGCTTATCCCAGCATTTACTGACGCCGGCTTCAACCAAGGTCTCGATGTAATTCTTTAAAGTAAAGCAAGCCTTTGTAGGATGAATGACCTCCCTGCTGGTTACGCGCAGTACTTCGGATCTGCCAGTGATTGTCAGCTTCCTCCTGATCTGGGATAGGTGCGTAGCTTGATCTTGTATTTTCAAGGCGGGACTCAAAAAATAGCCGGAACATCTTCGTCCTTGAGGAGTACTCTTTGGAGTTCGTGTATCCGAAGTCTTTTGCTGCCTGTTCGGGGTGTTCGATGTCTGCATTAACGTCTACAACCGCTGCATGTGCCTTTTCTTTACCACGGGAGGCCGAAGTTTGAGTTCGGAAGATTCGCCGTCGGTTGCTCCTCTCGGCTTTCTTCCTTCGGAGGAACTGCGTTCGGCCCGCCCCTCGGCGTTTCAACTCTTTCAATGATTGGACGGTGCGACTCCCATACTTCTAATATCTCAATAGATAGGTGTTATGACATGTCTGGAGGATTGGAGTCCTCCGTGATCGGATTCGGCAGTTCATTGCTTTATTCCGAAAAAGCGCTTGACGAAGTCCATGACTGTCTCGCCATCTTTCTTGTTTCTCATCGAAAAGTGTCCGTTGATGGATACCTCGTCGTCGTCATCAAGAAGTTACCAAGAATGAGTTCTCATTATCGTCCCGTTGTTAATACTTCCGGACTGAGACGGCGGTACAATCGAAGCCGGCCGCGAAGAGTGCCAACGAATGACGAACCATCAAGGTTCATTGCCAGAGATCATACCCAAGTGGACTTGAAGTAATCAGATGTTGAGTGGGTGAACCTTCCCCGTCAACCGCTCTCCCCTAAACCCGTGTGGGGAAGTTAATCAAGTATGAACTTCGTCGGTATGCTATTGTGTTTCCCACTCTTTGGCGTGTATGGACATGGGATGCCAGTCCTCTTTACCTCCGATAGACTTAGGCGTTGATTTTACTCTCGAGATCTTTCATTTTCTCATCCTTGCTCGTATCGGGCTTTGGACTGATTCTTAAGAGAATAACGGGGCCACCCCAGCGTTGTCGTCTTTAGTGGGGCCAGCCCCAGCGTTCTTGCTGTAACGACAGGCGTTATCCAGATTAAGGCGTTCATCCCACATCTGAATCGCTACCTACTTGGTTAGCAGCGTGGCTGCGCGGCTGTATTCGCCCATTTGATTGGAAAGAGCTGAATCTGTCGGTCGTGCTCTTCCTTCATCTGTTGCATAGCGTTTCTATTTCGAATTTAAATGCTTGCTTCTGCGTTGGCTAGGGCATCCTCAACCATTTTTAGCATGCTTCTTCGGCTGTTAACATAAACACTTCGCGCGGATTGCCCTGCGGCTAGATACCGTATTGTCAGAAGGACTGCAGAGTTAGCATCCGATGCTTCATCGTCCGAGGATAACCCTCTCTGATTCTCTGGTAGTCCCTACGTCTAGTGGTCCCTGATCGCACAACCGGGTAGCCGATGATATATAAGCGGTCGTCAGAGCTAGAAGGTCGAATCGACTTTCCCTTTATCAGCCATATTTATTGTGACTTCCGGGAGTTCGTACCTTGAACAACGATCTCTTTTTACGGAGACGTTTTGGTTTGGACTTAGTCATTCCGTTGGAGATCCTCTCGGAGATACCGAGACCCTCTTGCGGAGCGTTGGGGCAACTACATGCTGATAATATTTCCCTGATTAGTTTGGCGCGACGGGTTAGTGAGATTTGGTTTCTCGGGCATATCTTTGGCGAGACTCGTTCATACCCCCAGCCGATAGTACAACTTCATCGTATCAGATGACGAGCCAACCTATCGTGTGTTAACATGGAGTCCCCTGTAATAACGTTGGTCATCGTCAGTATGAATACGTTTTCTTTCAGGGGATTTTGCCGCTTTATTAGCATTCTTAAGAGTCAGCGTGTTTAGAACTACGCTTTGGATGCGCATGATTCTCAACAGGCCTCTTGGTTTTGTACAACCCCAGCGCTGGACGCGAAAATTGGAGTGTTCCCTTGTATGAGGAAGGCTTGAAATATGTTGCGAGGGCGTGTGCGCTCCAGCTCGACTGAGTCGCTCGGGGTTCAGTCACCTGGAACCCAAGGTTCTTCGATCAGAAAAATTGCCGATCCTCGTGCCCAAAGGACCCAGGCGATCGACTTCCTCACTTTGAATCGGGACAAATCCCGTTGTCACGGTGCCGCGGAGTACGCCGAACTCACACGGATCGACCGAAACAGTGTGTAGGAACATCTTCTTGCCTTGACTCTGTGCGCGCGCGTCAGATTTAAAGTGACCGACAGGTGGAGGGTCGGATTCAACGTACCCGCCCCAAAGTGGAGGGTCGGATTTGGGTGCTCCCGCCCAAAGTGCGAGGGGTCGGACCCAAGTGACCCAACGATTGGAGGTCGATTTGACGACCTGCAGATTGGCGGGTCGGATTTGCGTGACCTACAGATTGCGAGGTCGGACCCAAGTGGACCCGCCGATTTGAGCGCGTCGGATTTGGTCCGCGACCTGCAGAATTGGCTGGGTCGATTGTGTGACCTGCAGATTGGCGGGTCGGATTTGGTTGACCTGCAGATTGGCGGTCGATTTGACGATGACCTGCAGATTTGGCGGTTCGGATTTGAGTGACCGCGGACCGGCGGGTCGGATTTGAGTGACCCGCATTTTTCGATCTTTCGGCCGCCGTCTTGGACTTTTGGCTCAAACTTTGTTGCAGTTTGCCGTGGGCTTCTTTTCCACTTCGTTCCCCTCTGCAGCTTTTGACCTCTTGCGCAAGTAATTTTTGCGCACGCAAGCAGTAGCCGACGCTTTTGCATCCGCCTCTCAAGAGTTGAAACGGGTCCTTTTGACTTGTACCCATTCATGTTGTTGGTGATTTGGAGGAGAGGCATTTTTCCGCTGTTGCGGGCCGCTTGACTTGCACCTAATTTTCCAAGAATCCGCCCTCATAACGGATCCCGTCAATTGACTCCAAGGCTCGTAGCGAGTTGGCTGCGCACAACCAGTGGCGCTGCCTTTGACGAGTTCTCTTTGATAAAATACGCGCGCCTTCTGTACTCAACTCCTGATGAGGAGCCGAGCTTCAGATCTGCAGATCCGGACTCATTAGCCGAGAACCGGAAGGGTTGTAACGTTCAGCTAGCGCAACAACGGGGGCGTCTTGATCTTCCTTCGCTTGCGAGCATTGCGGAGGATCTGGTCAGGAGCGAGCGACGACAGATATTCCTCGGACTTCATTGCGTCAAACTCGTACTCGGACCACTTCTCAACCGGGATGCAGATCCGAGCGTTGCGACACGACAGCTCCGGAAGCGAAGCTGTTGGCTCCCATCTGTGGTCGCCAGTTTGTTTGACGTCGAAAATTGATGTATTCATTGGGGTATTCATTACAACTTAGTCGTTACCAATGAAAACAAAAAGATTGTCTTTTTATAAGACTTTTACACAACTGAAAACAAAACTGTTAAACTGCTCTGTCAAAACAAACGCCAGGAGATCGTTTATCGGTCTTCTGCTTGGCGTGAGATCTTTGCCTGTGCCGGGTTTATCCGTTGGACCGCCTAGATCTGCGATCCGCGTTGTATGAAAAATTCGGCAGAGTTTGTCTTCACGAGCGAAGTATTTGATTTGAAGCTGCTGAGATTCGCACAAGCGCAAATCAGGCGCTCTTCTCGAGATTAAGACCAAGCCTAATCTCAAGGCGACGGACGGGAACGTGGCGCGGATCTCTCGAAACTCTCCTTTCTTTATGCCCAAAGAAAACTCGCCAAGATTTGTCAACCATCGCTGAAATTCGTGCTCTTTGGACTCCACAATCCGGCCAGCAACCTCCTCCGTCATTGATAATCAACTCGCCCCCCGCTTTTGAAAGAGAGGCCCTAGGCTTAGTATTTATAGCGGCTCAGAAAGCGGTTATTTGGATGAGAACAAGTGATTTGGTTCTATCTTCAGTTTGACAACAAGCCTAACCACGTTTGCGGGATGATCTCAAGCCAAGTTAAGAACCTCTGGAACTGAAAAGATGCTCAGAGGAAAACGTTAAAACGTCAAAATACACATCAGCCTGGGGTCAAAACAGCCGCGCAGACGGCGTCTGACCCGCGCTGGCGCGGCGTCGGAACCCGTCCGACCCGCCTGCGCGCGGTCGGACCAGTCCGCACCGCGCTTGCGCCGCGGTCGGGACACGCTCCGACCCGCGCTCGCGCGGGGGCCTGTCGGACCATCCGACCCGCACTTGCTGCGGGTCGGACAACTCGCACCCGCGCTTGCGCGGGTCGGACCAATCCCGACCCGCGCTCCGCTGCGGGTCCGGTTTGTCCGTTTCCCGCGCTCGGCGCAGCGTCAGTTTGTTTCTGTCATGCGCTCGCGGTTTGTTGATTTTTCTTCTTTTCCGGTTCTCTTTTCTTTGAGACTTGTGCTTTCGCCGTGTTTGTTCGCTTCGTTGATTTATATGCTTTGATGCATTGACTGCGTGCGTGTTGATGCACGCATCAGCGTGATTGGCCGGCGCGGCGAGCTGACTGTCAGCGCGCAGGTCACCTTTTTGATTCGCCGTTTTGTTCAGGCGCTGTCGGCCGTCAGATATATCCTCTTAGACTCGCGATAACAATGTCCGTCGTCGTCTCTCTGTTCGAGCCGTGTGTGGATACCTATAGGCCCATTTTAGACGCCTACAGATACGTCAAACACAAATTCTATAATTCGCTTTGAAAGATTATATTGTTTGAAAACAACTCTTGCATGGATCACATGATGTATAATTTTCAATTTTTGTCCATTCTTTGTGCCATCTTTCTTACACAATATCATTTTCATCTTCTCTCGTCTATGTATTTATTCGATTTTGGACAAATATGAACTATGAATTTTCTATACCGGAACTATGTATGTGCCTCGTGTATGTAGATTGTGCTAGTAAATTGTGCTGAATATGATAAACGTCATATCTGATCTATATCAATACGAAGGAGCGGAGAATTCTGTAATTGTCTTAAACCATTATCTTTCCTTTTTTTTGTCGGCACAAGATCATATTGAAGGGAATTTCAGCATCAGCAGCCAGAATCAGGAAAAACAGGCGGCGGTCGAACCGGTCCGGCGACCGCGATTCGTGAACAAGTGAGGTCGGTCGACCGCCGCCGTCGACCGCGGGCTCTCTGGATTCTTTCGCGGGTTCTGCTGGAGTGGTCGGTCGACCGCGTCGGTCGACCGGAATTGAGACGCGGTCGACCGACCTGTCGAACCGACGAAGCGGTCGTTTCAGTTGGTTCAAGGTTTTCCATACCCTGGTTTCGCTTTGGGAGTTGTACTAATACCCCTAAACTCGTTTTAGGCGTTAGAGTTTGGCGATTTTGAGCTGAGCAAAGGAGATTTGGAGGCTTCTCATTGTTGGAGTCTATTTGAGAGATCTTTTGGTCTTATTTGAGGGTTTTGGGCTAAGATTTGTAACACCTAACTTTGTAACTTCCGCTTGTATTGAATACGTAAAGTTCCCTCTCTTGCCCCGTGGACGTTAGGGCATTATTCCGAACACGATATATCTTGTGTTTGTGCTGGTGATTGCGTTTGGCTATGCCATATGGTTTGGCTGCTTCTACTATTGTCTTGTGTGTGCCTTCGATTTGTCAATTTAGGGCTTCCGCGGCGCACAACACATATACCATAAGGAGAAATCCTAATCACTTTAACTAAAATGGAGAAACCCTAATTTAAAGACAATGTCTCATTGTTGGATCCTCCTTGGGCTCACTCGTGCTATTAAGTGCTACATCCATATTTGGAACGAGTACATGCTATTGCTAGCCTTGGTTAGCCAAAACAAAAGGTATATGCTACTCTAGAATTGAATAGAACAAAAAAGAAGCAAGTGCAATTAACAAAATACTTAACCAAACTAATTCCATGTGTGCACCTTATCTTTTTATGATAAACAATGTTTAAAATATGATCCATATCATTATGATTGTTTAAGCTATGAGTCATCAACCTTCACGTCGTGAGTGAGACCCGAGGCTTGGTTTTGGTTTGTTATGTTTCAAAATATATACTATTTTAAGTAACTCTTGGATAAGCACTTGCTCTTTCAGCGAACATAGGAATTGTCAATGGATTTTTTTAATGAGTATAGTATAAGATTGTATCAACTTGGGAATCTCCTCAAGCAGGACAAAGAGCTAAAAATAAGGGTTAACTTTTCTATGCAGCTTAATTAACACTATGTTAACTTTAATTAACCTTATGTAGTTTTTTGTTTTTTTTAATCAAGGATAA
>NC_033797.1:144068452-144085653 GCF_001876935.1 Asparagus officinalis | reverse complement strand
ATCATTTTTTAGGCTCAAGTATGAGACTTCTTTTTCTTCTAAGCGTGCATTTGAATTATTCATCTAATTGATTGGTTGGTCCTCAATATGATTGACTAAACTTGTAAATGCAGTTCCAATCCAGTAATGGGAAAATTTGCAAAATAGACCGTTTTTATAAAATAATTAGCGAAATAGACCGTTTTTAAAAGTAATTAGCAAAATAGACCGTTTTTTGGCAAAAGAGGTCGATTTTGAAAAAGGGTTCAGAAAACATACATAACTACTAGTCCCGTATGTTTTGTTAACAAACAGAAAATATACGGGACTAGTAGTCCCGTATATTTTCTGAGTGAGATTAAACATACGGGACTAGTAGTCCCGTATGTTTTCTGAACCCTTTTTCAAAATCGACCTCTTTTGCCCAAAAAACGGTCTATTTTGCTAATTACTTTTAAAAACGGTCTATTTCGCTAATTACTTTATAAAAACGGTCTATTTTGCAAATTTTCCCTCCAGTAATTGGATGGGAGGCATTTTGAATTTCTTGAATTTAAAATAATTTTTTTTCCAGGTAAATGTAAGTTAAAACTAATGCTTCAATCAACCTCATTAAATTAAGAGAACTATCAAGAGTAAGCCCTGCTTAGAAAAAAAAAAGGTCAGTTCTTTTTTTTTTAAAGGGGGTTCATCACATGAAACTAGACGCAAAGTGGAGCAATATTACGCCTAAAACTTGATGTCTATCAATAATCCCAAATCTTAGTAGGGCATGAAAATGACAAGAGGACTAGTTGGTTGAGGAAGTCCATGTCGTTGATGAGAAAATTATAATCACTGAACGAAGCATGGGTTGATTTAGACTAATTAATATTGATCCGTGACAGTGTCAATTTGGTGAGAATTTGGCTTAATTCCCTCCCTCCTTTTCTCATACCAAGTCATCTTATCTTAATACGCTGCACTGTGAATTTTTTTAATCCAAATATAACTGTTTTCATTAAAAATATATTCTTGGTTTGAATTTTGGTTTCGGATTTGATCCATCATTGTTGATATTCTTATACAATAAAAATAAATGATAGTTTTATCCACCACGAGCGAACCGGACGCCTGGAAGGTTCCAATATGACTCTCATGATCTTGGGTTCGATTCTGGACTTGGTTACTAAAAAAAATCATAGTTTTAGAATGAAACCTTGCGGACATTAAAAACATTTTTGGCCTTAATCTTCAAAATAAGGCGTAGGCTTTTTTGGAGACTTTGACAAGATGAACAATGAAGATATATGGACAAAAATCAGGCTAAAATTCAGGTAGAATTCATATAATTTGAACTCATTTACAAAAGGGTTGGCTATAGAAATACTTTTGGCAAGATCAATAGACTAGAAAAATGCTTTACTAATATTTCAATAGAGCAAAAGCATTATCTGCTAAAAATTAATAATTATAAATATTCTAATGTGGATTTAAGTATAAAGTTGCAAAGGTTTGATCAATATGATAATTGTGATGGTCTCTTGCGGAGATACTTTTTTTTTTATCTACAACCCATAAAAGTGACCTCATCTTAAAATTAAAATTAAAAAGAATATATACCCACAATGTTTATGATTATCTTGGTGCTATGCTACGTCAACCATTGAGCCCTAAATTCCGCACTCTCCGTATAACACGCGCAGATCTACATCTTTTATGTACTTTAAAAAGGATGAAAGCAGCTGCATGTAGCTTTTCTTTTTTGTCGTTAATCCAATCTTTTTTGTCATTAACCCAATAAAAGAAAAGAAAGAGTAAATGCAATCTCTAGATTTGTGAGTGTAAATAAATAAATAAATAAATTCCATGGAGAGAACTTCAAATTCCACGCGCACATTCACAGATGTGACATCAATAGTCACGATTAGATATGTA
Organism: Asparagus officinalis; assembly: GCF_001876935.1. NCBI lineage: Eukaryota > Viridiplantae > Streptophyta > Magnoliopsida > Asparagales > Asparagaceae > Asparagus > Asparagus officinalis. The sequence goes on along the minus strand of NC_033797.1, from coordinate 144,083,757 downwards.
AAGATATCGGTCAGTGCTTAGCACTGCTTAGCACTATGTTTGCGGTAAAAGTTGATGTTTCCATTGTTATCGAATCTATTACAACTTTAGTCGTTACAATAAACTCGAAAAAAAAAATTGATCTTTTTATAAGATCTCTTTACACAATGAAAATAAAAAGTTTACAACTTTATCAAACAAACGCAGAGATCGTTTATCGGTCTTCTGCTTGCGTGGGATCTTTGCATGTGTCGGGGTTTATCCGTGGACCACCGTCGATCAGATCTGATTGCTAAAAAATTAGGCAGAGCTTCGTCTATCCGCGAAGGGATCGAGAAAATCGTAGCTCTTATCTCGGCGAAGCGAGATAATCACTCTTCTTAAGATTACCGCAACGGGATAATCCTAAGGAACGGATCCGGGAAACTGTAGATCTGACGAATCTCTCTCTCTTGCGTTGAAGAACTAGATCCGATCTCTCCTCCTCCTCTCTGAAATCCGTGCACCTTCAGTCTTCAATCCGGCAGGGCTTCGCCTAATCTTCAAAATTCCAGATCCTCAAAAATGAGGACCCGGGGGCTCTATTTATAGGCTTTACGGACGTCCGGACGGTTAAAACCGCCTAAAAGACCATTTCTGCATTAGAGACACCCCATGGTGTTTCAAACTGGGCCGAGACACCCTAGGGTGTCTCGCTCGTGCCGAGACACGTCGGGTGCCCCAGTTCAGCCTGAGACGCTCTGTTATGCTTGTTCGTCCGTTTCCGTCGTAACTTCTTCATCCAAACTCGGATTTGAGTGATTCCAAGTTTGTTGGAAAGCTGACGAGGAGTTCTACAAGTTCCAATGATTAAATCATCCGCGGGATAAATGAGACACGAAGGGTATTTCACCGTTTGTGAACGATACGAGGTTCCCGATCGGTTCATATCTTCACCATTCCGAAGTTCCGTTGTTTCACGTAGTTCGTCCGTTTACTTCAAGCATTCGCTGACATCAATCAAGCTTCTATGAACCAGATGGTGACGTTCATCATCATTTCTTAACACTGAGCTGTTCGTGGAGACCTATAGGCAATTTTCGATGCCTACAGATACCCCCTCCAAAGCGTTCCAGACTCGTTTCTTTTGTAGAAGAGGCTGGAATACTTTGGATGTGATTGGTCCAGTCTTCAGTCGGCGTAAAGGACCTGTAGTTAGCTTCGATTCTTGACTCCTTCAATTTTCAGTCTACTCGATGCTTTGATGAATAGCTGAAATCCTTCCGACGCTGCGTTTATCGTCTGGCCGTCATCGAAGTCTCAAATCTACAATTGATGAGTTGAGTCTGGCTCGTGTCATTGAGTTGACTTTTTGATCGCAACGCGTTGACTGGCGTTGACCTAGGGTTACGAACATCGTACGTTGACTTTTTGATCGCAACGCGTTGACTGCCGTTGACCTAGGGTTACGCGTTGACCGACGTTAACCTTAGGGTTTAAATTGTCATACGTTGACACAGTTTATACTCGTACGTTTACTGGAGTATACACAGTTTAAGCTCTTAAGGTATTGGAGCATGGTGGTCCCAAGTGTCGGGGCTGCAGGACCAATTGTTAAAGCTGATTCATCTGTATTTGTGGATCTTATCTTAATGTTGTTGGATAATCGAGTCACGAGACCAACTAACGGAGCTGATGCGTCAATGACTCGCACTTATACAATTTTTTGGCAAATTCTCAGCCATCAACGGGTTTGATGAGCTTTTACCGACTACTGTTTGAGTCGGACTAGCATGCAGATTGTTTAGATCCGTTCTGCATATAACGTTGTGCTAAAAGAGTTAACTCTTTTAGTGCTACGATATTGAATACGTAGACTTCGTCTTTCTCACGGGAATAGACTACCCGGCAACGTGTGTTAGACGTAGGCTTAGGATTTTTGGTAAATCCTCAGCCCTCAACGGATTTGATGTGCCTTTACAGACTACCGTTCGAGTCGGGCTAGCAAGCGGATTGTTTACATCCGTTCCGAATGTGATGTTGTGCTAAATGAATGAACTCCCTTAGACTTGATGCTACGACTTCGAATACGTAGACCTCGCCATTGTTACGGGAACAGGCTACCCGGCAACGTGTGTTAGGCGCTGACTTATCCTTACTTAGGATTCAGGAAAAAAGTCCCCAGACTCGGATTCTGGTGTCTTCTTCAATCGGTAAAAGACTAAACCGGCAACGCGTGTTAGGCGTTGGCTTATCCCTGCTTAGGCTTCAGGATAAAATTCTCTATGCGTGTGAGGCACGGATTATGGTGTTATTAATAACAACCTGCTACAATGTTGAACATGTGGTCTTTTGTCCTTTTTACGGTCAAAGACTAACCGGCAACGCGTGTTAGGCGTTGACCTATCCCTACTTAGGCTTCGGGATAAAATACCCCAGACTGGATTCTGGTGTCTTTTTCAATCGGTGAAAGACTAAATCGGCAACGTGTATTAGACGTAGGCTTATCTCTATTTAGGAGTCGAGATAAAGTTCCCCGTGCATAGGATGTACGGATTTGAAGTTAAGAATTGTGTCTTTTCTCAGGGTAAAGACGAACCCAAAATGGAAGAGGTAGAATTTTATATTCTATCTCCCGGCACCGAAGAGGGAGAATTTTATATTCTATCTTCAGTTGGAAAGGAAACTCGAAGTAGGATCTTCACCCCCAGAATCAGGAAAGATGAAACTAGGAGTGGGATCTCCACTCCGAGAATCAGAAAGATTTAAGTAACCCTAACTTTTATAGGATTGGTTGCTTGATCCAAGAAAAGAGTTCCTCATTTATTGAGGGGAAATTCCGATTTCGACCCTAACTTTTATAGGTTTGGCTGAAAAGATGGAAGTCTTTTGTTTATCAAAAGGGATAACTCAATCTTTGTCCTAACTATCTGCAGGTTTGACTAAGTGAAGTTGGAGACAATCCTAACTTTTATAGGTTTGATTGCTCAATTGAAAGTGGACCTCTCGTTCATGAAAGGAATCGAGAGGAGAATATGGTTGTGGCCCTAACTTTTATAGGTTTGACCAAGGAAGCAGTGGAAGTGGGAGGTTTGAGACGATCTTACCTTTTATAGGCTTGATCGTTCAATTTGAAAGTGGACCTCTCGTTCATGGAAGGAATCGAGAAGGGACTTTGGTTGTGGTCCTAACTATAAGAAGGTTTGACCAGGTAGACAGTGAGAGTGGGAATACAAATCATAGTGGGGATTTAGTGTTTATCACTTTGTTCGTAATTATCGGGTTATCCCTAAGAAAATTACATATAACGTTCTTCCGGGAACTTCCCATTACACGAATCATCCACCCCCAGCTTCTTTCTTGGAACTGGGTCTGACTTTGTACTCCGTTACATGTCCGGGTTATCCTTAAGAATATTAGCGTAACATTCTCCAGGAACTTCCCATCAGCGGTAGGAAACAGTTTAGACTCATATACCTATTGGAGTATCAGGGAGCAGTTTAACCTCATATACCGATTGGAGGATTGAGAAGCAGTTTATACTCGTATACTCTTCAGAGTATTGCCGTTCTTATTTGGCTTATCCTAGCGTTATGACGCCGGCTTCAACCAAGGTTTGGATTCTATTCTTTAAAGTAAAGCAAGCCTTGGTGGGATGAAGGATCCTCCTGTGGTACGCGCAGTACTTCGGATCTATAGTATTGTCAGCTTCCTCCTGATTTGTGATGGGCAGTAACTTGATCTTGTTGTTTTCAAGAAGGCTCTCGAAGATGGCTGGAACGTCTTCGTCCTTGAATGAGTACTCTTTTTGGAGCCTCGGATCCGAACTATTCTGCTGTCTTCGGAGCTGTTGTTGTGACGTTTGATTAACGTCAAGGAAATGAGACTCGGATTCAGAGGGTTAGTCATCGGTTGGCATCTTTCAACCTTCCTCCTTCTAAGGAATCGTTCGGCCTGCTCTCCGCGCGCCTTCAACTCTCTCCAGGTATTGAGTGGCTCCACTCCCATAACATCCAAAATGTTAATAGACAAGTTATTATGACAGGTTTGCAAGACGAATTCCTCCGTGACGGGATCATTGCAGTTCATTGCCTGATTGCAAAAGCGTTTGATGAAGGTATCCACCGACTCTCTGTCTTTTTGTTTCTCATCGAAGAGTGTCCTGATCGACACTTCGGCGTCATCATTAAAGAAATGAGCGAGGAACATGCTTTCCAGGTCCTCCCAGCTGTTGATGCTTCCGGGCTTGAGGCGGCGGTACCAATCGAAGGCGGGCCCGCGAAGAGTGCCAACAAATGACCGGACCATCAGAGGCTCGTTGCCAGAGATCACTCCCAAATGGGACTTGAAATAGATCAGGTGCTGCGTGGGGGAACCCTTCCCGTCGAACGGCGTGAAGTTGATCAGGTTGAACTTTGCCGGATACGGAATCAATTCCCATTCTCTTGGGTAAAGACATGGAATCCCGGTCTTCTTCACCTCTCGAGCAGACATCAGGGCATCAATTTTGCTTTTGAGATCCTTCATCTTTTCGACCTCATCTATATCCTGTTTTGGACAATTTTCGAGAGGAATAATGCGACCACCCCCAGTGTTATCATCATTGGTGGGTCCACCCCCAGCGTTGTTATTATTAGTGGGGCCACCCCCAGCATCATGTTCATCCACATCTGAATCGCTACCCGCTTGGTTAGCAGTGCTGCGACGGCTGGATTCACCTAGCTGATTTGACAAAGTTCGGATTTGTTGGTCGTGCATTTGTCTCATCTCCTGCATAGCCATTTCTATTTCGATTTTGAATGCTTCTTTCTGCTTGGCTAGAGCATCCTCAATGATTTTGGCTATTTGCTTGGTGTTGATCATGAACACCTCCCGAGCTTGTCCTAGGCTAGACGTTGTATCGTCAGAGGCGATTGCGGAATAAGAATCCGAGAGTTCGTCATCGGAATGGATTCCTTCACGAACGCCCCGGTAATCATTATGTCCAACGGCTTCTAGCTGAAGCTGAGATATTCGTTGGGTTATTCCCAAACCGACTCTTCTCCATGGAGAGAAATTAGGGTTAGAACCACTTGAAACAATCGGAGATTTTTCCTTATTGACCATGTTGATGGTAACTTCTGGGAATTCATCATCTCGAACAACCGATCCTCTTTGGTGGAAACGCCTTAACTTGAGCTTCGTCGTTCCATCGAAGATCCTCTCGAATACTGAGACCCTCTGCGGAGCGGTCTAGGGGCAGCTACACGCTGATAATACTGCCCTGATAATTTTGATACACGGACAGTGAGAGTCCGCTTCCCGGGTACTTCTCTTTCGAGATTTATTCGTGCCCCCAGCCCGATAGTACAACTCATCGACGTTGCGGTCGGAGTATCCTATCGGCTGTTTACATAGATTCTCAGGTATAACGCGTTCGTCTGTCTGACTTATTTTCCTCTGAGTAAACATTGCCTTGTTGGTATCTACGGGAGTCACACGTTTGGAATCACACCTTTGTGAGGGTGAAACTTTAACGGGCTCCTGGTTTTCTGCACGTACCTCCAAGCGGGCTGTTGTAGAAATTAATTTGTTAGGAGGTCGCGTACGACCCCCAGTCCGGATGTTTGCTCGAAGCTCCTTTAACGGTCTCAAGCTTTCCTTAACAAGCGCTTTTCCTCAATTTTCGGGTAGGGCACCGACACGATCCTTCAATGGGATTCTAGATTTGGAGAGACCCACGCTGTCATAGGGCTTCACCGGAAGTGCATGAGCAGAATCTGGAGTTGACGAAGGCCGAAGAGCAACGTCGCCTGCTTTTGCTTTAGGCGCTGATTTGGCTTTTGGCATCCAAACTTGTTTGGATCTCAGCGATCTCTTAACTGCCTCTTCCTGTTGCATTTCCTGTGCTTTTCGCACAAGGGTCCGGGCATGCGCAAGCAAGGCGCAGCGCTTCTGGATTCGCTCCTCGAGAGTAGAGCGGGTTCTTTTGACACGAACCCATTCGTTAATTGGAGATCGAGAGGAGGATTCCGATGCTGGTCGTGGTGACAGATTAGCCACTTGGCGCTTTCTGAACTCCAGATCTGCTCGGTAACGGAGTCCGTCCACCTGATCCAAAACCTTAGCAAATTGGCGCGCGAGGCGTTGGCGTTTCCTTTGACGTGCTCTCTTTGATAGAGTTGGCGCGCCTTCAGCAGTCGACTCCTTAATCGCGAAGGAGTTCAGATCTGCAAATTTGGCTTCATTGAACGCCGGTGGATCGTTGCAAGATGCAACAGTAACAGCGGCGGAGAGATCGTCTTCTTGGGTCTTCAGATCTGAAGACCAGCAGATCTTTCTGGAGGAGGAGGCCTTCCTGCACCTGCAAGGAGAGGCAGATCTGGAGGAGGAGGAGGAGGAGACGTACTCCTCGAACTTCTGCTGGTCGAACTCGTATTCGACCTCTTCAGCCACGGGGATCTTGATCGTTGGCTGCGACACGACAACCTCGGCAGCGAGGCTGTTGGCTCCCACTGTGGTCGCCAGTTTGTTTGCGGTGAAAGTTGATGTTTCCATTGTTATCGAATCTATTACAACTTTAGTCGTTATAATAAACTCGAATAAAATTAAAAAAAGTTGATCTTTTTATAAGATCTCTTTACACAATAAAAATAAAAAGTTTACAACTTTATCAAACAAACGCAGAGATCGTTTATCGGTCTTCTGCTTCTTCAGATCTGAAGACCAGCAGATCTTTCTGGAGGAGGAGGCACTCCTGCACCTGCCAGGAGAGGCGGATCTGGAGGAGGAGGAGGAGGAGACGTACTCCTCGAACTTTTGCTGGTCGAACTCGTATTCGACCTCTTCAGCCAAACCGTAGCTCTTATCTCGGCGAAGCGAGATAATCACTCTTCTTAAGATTACCGCAACGGGATAATACTAAGGAACGGATCCGGGAAACTGTAGTTCTGACGAATCTCTCTCTCTTGCGTTGAAGAACTCGATCCGATCTCTCCTCCTCCTCTCTGAAATCCGTGGCGTTGAAGAACTCGATCCGATCTCTCCTCCTCCTCTCTGAAATCCGTGCACCTTCAGTCTTCAATCCGACAGGGCTTCGCCATCTCTCCTCCTCCTCTCTGAAATCCGTGCACCTTCAGTCTTCAATCCGACAGGGCTTCGCCTAATCTTCAAAATTCCAGATCCCCAAAAATGAGGACTCGGGGGCTCTATTTATAGGCTTTACGGACGTCCGGGCGGTTAAAACCGCCTAAAAGACCATTTCCGCATTGGAGACACCCCAGGGTGTCTCAAACTGGGCCGAGACACCCTAGGGTGTCTCGGCCTTATCCGAGACACCTTAGGGTGTCTCGCTCGTGCCGTGACACCTCGGGTGCCCCAGTTCAGCCTGAGACGCTCTGTTATGCATGTTCGTCCGTTTCCGCCGTAACTTCTTCATCCGAACTCGGATTTGAGTGATTCCAAGTGCGTTGGAAAGCTGATGAGGAGTTCTACAAGTTCCAATGATTAAATCATCCATGGGATAAATGAGACACGAAGGGTATTTCACCGTTTGTGAACGATACGAGGTTCCCGATCGGTTCATATCTTCACCATTCCGAAGTTCCGTTGTTTCACGTAGTTCGTCGGTTTACTTCAAGCGTTCGCCGACATCAATCAAGCTTCTGTGAACCAGATGGTGACATTCATCGTCATTTCTTAACACTGAGCTGTTCGTGGAGATCTATAGGCAATTTTCGATGCCTACACACTAGCCCAAGACCGTAATACCCGAGAAACCCGAAAGAAACCAAGAGAATAAACCTCTAAGTATGAAGAAGAATATGAAGAACACTTAGAGAACACTTGAAAGACTTTTAGAGAAATGTAGAGAACTTATGAAGAGGAAGACTCTTTATTTGAACTTGCTTTATTCACTTGTTCAACTTTTTCTTCTTACTTACAAATGAGAGAGAGGTGAGGAGGTATTTATAGCCTCCCAAAGATATGTTACAAAGGATCTAGATTCTTCTAATATCACCTCCATAGTTCCTAGATATTTTTCTAATCTCTAGAAATTTCTACATAATATCTAAATATTTTTATCACAAATTATCTAGATGTTTCTATACTATTATCTAGATATTTAGCTTAAAGATTTCTCTAGAATACTTCAAGGAGGTGATCAACCTTCTAGAGTGTTTCTAGAAAACCTCTAGAATTTGGACCTAATTTTGGTTTTGGTCAAACTTAGAATAATTCCATCATAAACCCAAAATTAAGCTTGATCCAAAATCAAGTTTAATTTCAATACTCCCCCTTAAACTTGATTTTGTCAACCATCCCGAGCTTCGAGCAAAGTAACTCAAATTGGCCCTTTGGTAGTGACTTGGTGAAGATATCTGCAACGTTGTCTTCGCTTCGAACCTCCAAAGCTTCAATTGTTCCATCAAGCACCTTCTCCCGTATGAAATGATGTTCTAACTCGATATGCTTCGTCTTTGCATGAAACACCGGATTATTAGCCAACTTGATAGCACTTTGATTATCTCCATAAATTGCAACCGGCTTATTGATTGGCTCCAACAAATCTTCAAGGAGTCTTCGAAGCCATATACACTCTTGAGCTGCGAGTGTTGAAGCTTTATACTCCGCTTCAGTGGTAGACAATGACACCGTTGCTTGCTTCTTGCTGCACCACGAAACACTTGTGTCTCCACATAAGAACACATACCCTGAAGTTATTTTTCGATCATCTAGATCTCCACCAAAGTCAGCATCCGTGAAACCATGAAGAGAAACCTTGGCATTATACTTGTACATCAGACCCATGCCAAGAGTTGTCTTTACATACTTCAAAATCTTCTTTGCCGCTTCTAGATGTGGCTTCCTTGGTTCTTGCATAAACCGACTTACGAGACCCACCGCGAAAGCAAGGTCAGGTCTTGTAATGGTTAAGTATAGAAGACTTCCTACAAGAGAGCGATAAGGTCGAGGATCAGGTAGCAATGACCCTTCATCGCGTTTAAGCTTTATGTTCACGTCCATCGGAGTAGTACGTGTCTTCCCTTAGTGTACTCCGAACCTTTCAACAATCCTTCTTGCGTAGCTTTGTTGGCCGACAAATATTCCATCCTTTACCCTTTCGACCTCCAAACCAAGAAAATTGTTCAACTCACCCAACTTCTTATCTCAAACCTCACCGACATATCCTCTTGTAGACAAGCAATTTCAGCATCATTATTCCCGATGATGATCATATCATCCACATAAAGAAGAACCACCACGTGGACTCCTCCATTCTTCTTGAAGAATAGACTCGGATCAGAATTTGATGGCACATACCCGCAAAACTGAAGGAATTGAGCAAGCTTTCCATACCAAGCTCGAGGAGCTTGTTTTAACCCGTACAAAGCCTTTTTAAGCTTGCAGACATAATCAGGATGCTCTCGTGACTTGAAACCAAACGGTTGCTCCATGAAGATTTCCTTATCAAGCTCTCCGTATAGAAAAACATTCTTCACATTTAGTTGCCATAACTTCCAACCAAAGCTTGCGGCTAAAGATAAAAGTGAGCTTACCGTAGTCATCTTTGCCACTGGACTGAAAGTTTCATCATAATCTTCTCCATATTTTTTAGAGAACCCTCAATCAACCAACCTTGCCTTAAATCTGTCAATGCTCCCATCCGTTTTTCGCTTAATTCGGTACACCCATTTACAAGAAACGGGTTGGACATCCTTGGGTTTTGGAACCAAATCCCAAGTTTCGTTCTTCATGAGAGCATTCATCTCCTCCTTCATTGCGCCCTCCCACTCTTGAACTCCTTTTGCTTCATCATACGATGATGGCTCCTCTTCATCTAATGGAGCTGCAAAGTAGCATGAGTAAGTAGTGACAAACCTTTCATCTCTGAACCGAGCAGGCTTAACAATGTTCCTTTTTGGCCGTTGATTAGCCATGGAACTACGATCTTCTTCCTCATCTTCCTCTTGATCAGTGCTCCCCCTTTCACCTTGCGTCTCTTCTTCAAGACTTCCGCTTTCACTTGGCATTTGAACAACTGGTTCATCGATCTTGGAGGAACCCCCACCTTCTTGTTCGACCAAGACTTGAGGTGGCCCATAAAATGAGGAAACTTCATCACAGACAACATCACGAGACACGGTGTACCTGTGTGTCTCTGGATCCATACACCTCCAGCCCTTCCTTTGTTCATCATAGCCGACAAAGATGCATTTCTTCGCCTTTGCCTCCAACTTGGTTCTTTGAGAGTCAAACACGTGGACGTAGCAGATTGATCCAAATATCCTGAGATGTTTCACCGTTGGCTTCTTCCCATGAACCATCTCATAAGGAGACTTCATATTGTTCGGACTAAGTGGCATCCGGTTGATGACATACGCTGCACATCTCATGCCTTCCGCCCATAAGGCCTTAGGCAAATTTTTGTCATGTAACCAGCTTCTACATGTCTCGCTTAGATATCTTATCTTCCTTTCCGCTACTCCATTTTGCTGAGGTGTATACGGACATGTAAATTCTCTCTTGATACCATGTTTTTGGCAAAAAGAGAGAAACTCCTTTGACATGAACTCCCCTCCATTATCCGTCCTTAAAGTCTTGATCTTCTGACCTAATTCTCCCTCCACGGTAACCTTGAATTCTTGAAACTTGGAGAATACTTCTGATTTTTCCTTCACAAAGTATACCCAAGTGTACCGTGAGAAGTCATCAACAAACAGTAACATGTACCGAAACCCAGAATAGGAGGATGTTCTCGTCGGACCCATCAAATCACTATGGACCCTCTCCAACGGAGCGCTGCATCGTGAAGTGGAGTTGTCAAATGGAAGCCTATGTGACTTTCCATATTGACAGCCTTCACAAAGCTTTCCTTCATCATGAATCTTCAACTTTGGGAGCCCGTTAACCAAATCCTTATTCACCATAACCTTTAGCTTAGTCATATTTATATGACCAAGCCTAGCATGCCATATAAAGGCATTATCATTCGTACTCATCTTCTCAACATAAGAATTTGAGGCCGATAAAACATATAAATCCTTAACCCATGCTCCGGTGTGAACCACGTCCGCTTTTAATTCTTTAATATTCTTTAAGAATTTAACGTCTCTTGGGCCAAATAAAACGTAGTTACCTGAGTCAACCGCATTCACCACAGAGAGAAGATTCTTCCTTACTCCAGGAACATGATATACGTTCTTGAGAGTGATTGGGCTTCCATCATCTCCTTCAATAACGACTGTCCCTTCCTTCTCAACGCGGTGGATTGAATTATCCGCAGTAATGATGGCTTCTTTCCCGTCATGACGCTGAAGACTAGAAAATAACTTCTCGTCTCCGGTAATATGATGGCTACAACCAGAATCCACAATCCAATCATTTCCAAGATTTTTAGCTGTGGATGTACCTGAAGATGCAGCCTCCACCGTGAAACATTTTCCCCATTCTTTGTCTTCAGTATGACCCTTTGATTCCGCTATATTTGTTTCCTTCAGCTTGACTCGACAATCCTTTTTGAAATGCCCAAGTTTTCCTCCCCGATAACACTTGAATCGCTTCTTGTCTTCTGTAGAAGATCCTTCTCGTCCATCATTATTCTTCACATTACCATATTTGGGTTTGGCTCTGAAGCTTTGTTGTCTCCCCGCTACAAAAGCGCTCCCCTAGTCATCATGGACTTTAACTCCCGCCATTTGCATGGCTAGTGATTCTTGCGAAGCTAGTAGATTTTCAAACTCCTCCAAGGAAGGTTGTGTAGCCCATCCTTGAACTGAAGTAACAAACGGTGTATATTCGGGTCGTAGACCACGAATAATAGACCGCTTCAACCGTGCTTCCGAAATCGACTCCTCCGGATTGAGAGTATTAATCTCAGAGCAAAGATTTTTTACCTTGATGAAAAACTCTGAGATTGAAGACTCCCCCTGCTTCGCATTCGCCAACTCGTTCTCTAACAGTTGTAGACGAGCCTCGTTCTTCTTGTTGAACAATTGATCTAGTGCCTGCCAAATAGCACTTGCGGATGTACATCTTGAGACATGCTCAAATAGTCCTGAAGATATTGACCTCTTCAAAGCAAACTCCGCCTTGGCATTCTTCCGTGTCTACTCCTTTGTCGCTTCCGCTGTTGCAGCATCTCCCCTTGGTGGTGTTGTGCTGCTACCGCCGACGACATCCCATAAGTCCTCACTAACCCAGTATGACTCCATACATGACTTCCATAACCGGTAGTTAGATTGGTTTAAGATCTCCATTCCCAATCCAACGACACGACCCATTGATTCCATACTGAGAGTAAACCCGAGCTCTCTTTAAACCCCGATCTTGAAGAGCACAAAATTAGAATGGCTCTGATACCATGTAAAGATAACACCGATAGTGCTTAGCACTAGCCCAAGACCGTAATACCCGAGAAACCCGAAAGAAACCAAGAGAATAAACTTCTAAGTATGAAGAAGGATATGAAGAACACTTAGAGAACACTTGAAAGACTTTTAGAGAAATGTAGAGAACTTATGAAGAGGAAGACTCTTTATTTGAACTTGCTTTATTCACTTGTTCAACTCTTTCTTCTTACTTACAAATGAGAGAGAGGTGAGGAGGTATTTATAGCCTCCCAAAGATATGTTACAAAGGATCTAGATTCTTCTAATATCACCTCCATAGTTCCTAGATATTTTTCTAATCTCTAGAAATTTCTACATAATATCTAAATATTTTTATCACAAATTATCTAGATGTTTCTATACTATTATCTAGATATTTAGCTTAAAGATTTCTCTAGAACACTTTAAGGAGGTGATCAACCTTCTAGAGTGTTTCTAGAAAACCTCTAGAATTTGGACCTAATTTTGGGTTTGGTCAAACTTAGAATAATTCCATCATAAACCCAAAATTAAGCTTGATCCAAAATCAAGTTTAATTTCAATAAGATAGTGTAAAGATTGTTTTCTTTAATTGAATGGTTATGACTTACAAAGATTATAAATAAGGCAAACTTACAAAAGGATTTTTTTTCACGTAAGCAACATTTAATATAAAGGTAATTCTGTTAAAATCACCTTTAAAGTTCCGTTTATATATAAACTATCTTTAAAGGAGGTTTCGGTTGCAATCAAACATCTTAACATGTTTTTTGATGAATTTTTGAATAAAATGCTCAAAATTTCCCTTAAAATACACATGCTAGGCACCTGACATGTCTTCTTAACCAAACCTAACGCCTGACGCTTGTGTTTTTTAAGGGTAGTTTGATAATTTTAGTTAAAATCATAGAAAATAGGTCAAGATGTTTGATTGCAGTCAGAACCCCTTTAAAGATAGCTTTCCTATAAATTGAACATTCGTGGTTTTCGTACAACCACCCTATTATAAAGGAGGTTTTTATTTTGTGTGTGTGTGTGTGGTGGGGGTGGGGGGGGGAGGACAAATTGCAGAAGATGGGAGTCATATATGTGGAATTTATCATTAAAAAAAATATTGTGTTTGTTAAGTTATGAATGAGCCACTCATCTAAGTATCATAAAATAAATTATGAAAATTATGATCAAAGAAGTGATATTTCCAAATCGTCCAAAGAGAATATTTACATCTCTCATTGATTGGTACTTCAATTGCCAAGTTGCCTTAGTGCATGTCTTTCTCATCCCTATCCCAGTCTAACTTATACCATGGAATGGATATGCAAAAGGATATGCTACATCCACGTCAACAAGTGTAAAGTAAAGCAATCATATTCCACTTGATTGCTTAGGAATACCCCTGAATTTACCAATGTTTAAATAATCAACATCATCACCGCATACATGCTTTATATATATATGGACAAAGTCAACGATTATCTCTATATATATATATATATATATATATATATACTATATATATATATATATATATATATCGGTTTTTCTATAGAGTGTCCAGGACACTCATATAAGAGAGGAGAGAGATAGAGAGAATGAATGAGAAAGAGGATCCAATGCAAATCCGGACCCCTCCTCATTCATTTCTCTCTATCTCTCTCCTCTTTTATAGAGTGCCCATGGCACTCTATAGAAAACGTATATATATATATATATTAATATATATATAATATATATATATATAATAATATATATAATATATTAGAGCAATATGGGTATGGCTTGGTACGCAAAACACAAACAGTTGTGCTTGGTAGCATGATGTCACATTCCCCTCCACTCATTAATATATGGGACAATTCAAGTGTAGTGGAGTGGATGAGATGTGACACATCACTACACAGCATAAATTTGTGCGTGGTACAAGCATACTATTTTCATTCTATCTATATATATATATATATATATATATATAATTATATAATAATATTATTATATATATATATACCTTACTATTATTATATATATAATATATATATATATATATAATATATTGTTATATTGAATAAGAGGCATTTTATGGTGAAGCGTCGCAAGATAAGGTTATAGGTGGCCTCTTCATCAAATTTCGGTCTCTATCTATTTTATTTATTTTTCTTTTTTCTTTTTTCCATTTTGATTGTGAGTCAGAAGTTTTGATAACGACTTTGTTCTCTACGGTACCGTTTGGCAAAGGGTTAAGTGAGGGGTTAAGGAGACTTAACCCCTTCTTAACCTGCCAAACACAACAAATCTATATAAGGGTTAAAGTGAGTTAACCCTTCATAATTTGCCAAACATAAAAAATATAGAAGGGTTAAGTTAACCCCTCTAGAGGGGTTAAAATGAGTTAACCCCTCAAAATGAGGGGTTTACTAATACTCCTATTTAGATGGAATAAGAGTTAACCCTTCTAATTATAAAGAAAATAGTCAAAATCATTGTTATTCCTAAACACTAAAACTGATCATAAGGGCTAAAATAAAACTTATTTAACGGGTTAATAATTTAGTCCTTCGGATTATCAAATGGGCTAAGTACATTAATCCTTCTCTTTAACCTCTCTTCATTAACCCTTTGCCAAACGGGGCCTACTTGACTATAACGCTATAACTCCAAAGAGAAGGACAATTGTTTTTAGCCGGCATTATTGTGTCTTCTTCCTTAACAACCAAAAAACAAAAAAGAAAAAGAAAAAGAAGACGAGGGTTAATATAAGGCGTACAAACTACCCTTTTTAAATGAGGAAAAACAAATTAAAGCTTAAATTAACTCCAAAGAATCCCCACGGCATCATTTTGAGGATAATCAAATTAAGCTCTACGCATAATGTTTGCATATAATCTAATTAACTCCAAATTGCGTCCAAAGGATCCCCACGTTTAAATAATCAAATTAAGCTCTACGCATGATGTTTGGATATATATACATCGTTTCAATGTTTTAATGTTTTTTTAAATC
>NC_033797.1:144039803-144068437 GCF_001876935.1 Asparagus officinalis | reverse complement strand
TAGATGGCAGACATTTTTATTATCTAATGTGGAACGTAGCATAATTTTAGCATAAAAAGTTTAGTCAAAGGTCGAGGAAATAAAGTGACAAATGTGGAGCTTTAGTTACAGTTTTTTTTATATCTCATACATATGATGAGATTCTTGATGTATATACATTTTCACATATTTGGTGATGAATAAATCTTTTCATTTACCAAAAAAAGTGACAAATGTGAGGGACTTTATGTCTCATCATATGGAGAGCCTCATTTTCAACTTTAACGCCAATATAAAAGTCGACAGTACTATAAGCTTGTAGCCTAAGGGGCTGTTTGTTTGCCTAAAAATAGAGGGAAATCAAAGAAAAGGATACCTATTTCTAAGAAAAATAGGTTTTAGGATTGTTTGGTTGGCTAAAAAAAGAAGGAAATCAAAGAAATGGAGATGAGATGAGATGAGTTGTCACCTTATTATAGGATGATGTGAGTGATTTTTTAAGAAAACTTGTTTTGATGTTGTTTGGTTGGCGGAAAAAAATAAGAAAATGAATTATAAGAAACTTATTTCTTGTATTAGGTTGTTTTCTTTTGTTTGGTTATTTCTTAAAAATAAGAAAATAGATGAGATGAGATGAGTTGTCATTATATTATTGGATGATGTGACCCACACTTAAGGAAATTGTTTTCCTAGCTTTTTGGGAGGAAAACAAAGAAATAAAATGTTAATGAGATGAGATGAGTTGTCACAATCTTATTGGATGATGTGAGCGATTTTTAAATATGAGATGAGATGAGTTGAGTGATGTTGTGGATGAAAATACTATTTTATTAGATGTGGTGGATGTGATGGATGAGTTGTTGGATGAAAATAATATTTTATTAGATGTGGTGGATGAGTTGTTGGATAAAAATAATATTTTATTAGATGTTGTAGGTGAGTTTTAGGGATGAAAATGTGTGAAATTGTACTTTTTGAAATTTCTTGGTTTTTATTTCTATTTTTTAGTTTTTTAGGAAATAAACAAACATGCCCTAAAGATATTTTTCAGTGTAAACACAAGTTTGTTCTATAAAGAGGTCCAAAAACAGAGGCAGATGCAACTTTATAAGAAATTAAAACTTAACCAAAGCTAGACACGGCAACACTCTCTGGCTCGAGACCCCAACACTCAATATAATTGGTCTAATCTTCACCTCAACTTGATTAATTACGGATTGTAAAAAGGAGGAAAATATTCCTATTAAACACTCAAATCTCCGACTTTACTTTTTAACTCCATATTGAATTTTGTTGATAAAAACAATTTTTCCCCCCTTGAAGAGAATGAACAATTAAGAAAATGCCAAATATCTTTGCCATAATTAAACAAATGGGTAAAGAGAGTAAACCAAATTTGAAATTTATAAGCATAGAAAAACGTCCTCACAAGATCCCAGCAGCTAAGAAACCTAACAAGATTGGTGCATATTATGATATCATGATAATACAACAACGTTTGCTCTAAAATGACTTTTCCATTATGATGCCATCGAAGTCTTTTTTGTTCAATCTCAAACAGAACGCAAATGGAATTTGGGATTAATTTGGGATTTCGCCCCCTTATGTTTAATTTGCAACAGAGATACCTCTTTATTTAAAAGGTTACTCGGACATAGGCTGGATTCTGATCCTATGTGTCGTCAAGAAAATAGTAGTGGGATCATTACTTTATCACAATCATTGGTTATCTAAAAGAGTGCTGCTACGGTGACCCAAAATATGGGACCAATGAAGGGGGCATGTGAGGTGTCCTCTCCCTATTGCATAATGAGTTGGCATGAGTTGTCATGGCCAACTTATTATGCAATAGGGAGGGGACACCTCACATGTCCCCTCTATTGGTCCTATATTTTGGGTCCTTAAATCATTTTCCTTCTAAATATCGTAAGGCATATGTTGCCTATACAAGCTAGGCTATGGGGGACTTTCGCATATCAAAATTCCACTAGATATTCTCTCAAGCCATTATGTGATCATGATCCTAATTCTATCAATATCCTTCATCAAAGTGTTCAAAAGACAACAATGACTTGTTTAGCCAACAATACTCACCATATTAATGCTATGTTTGAGAGGTCACTGAGGAAAGGGAAGGAAAGGAATGATAAATTTTCCTTTCGCTTCTCTTCCCCTCTTTTACCCCGCAATTTGGGCTATAAAATTCTACTGTAAATTTTCCTCACTTTCCCCTCCTTCACTTTCCCAATAAAAACTCCCAAACAAGGTTAAATTCAAATTTCTCTTCTCCTTCCCTTCTCTACCCTACATCTAAGCATAGCATAAGTTCTATACTTTGCATCATGGAATGAAGAATATTCCAGTTATATGAGTATAACTCTATTCCCTATAGTTATCGAAATTCTTAATTGGTAGAGGAAAAATATTATCATTTTTGTTTAATTCATAACAAGCTCAAACTTTAGTAAATTAAATACAGATTTAAAGAATTAAACAAAGCAATATATTACCGTACAAAGATTTAAATAAAGTTTATCCAGAGGCAAAAAGAAAAAACAGCAGTATTTCAGGTTTGGGAGCCAATTGCAAAGTCTATTGAAGAAATTATCATATGTTTATTAGCTGTAGGCTTGGATATTTTTTGTAGTGACGCATGCAAAGCTGTGTCCAAGACTTTTGACACCCGTTGTTGAGCCCAAATAATTAGACTTGGTCACTCTTTGACTTGGCCATGACTCGCTGGCACCGGGTCCCACAACAAGACAATAATGGGTTTAGTCTGGACTCGGTTTAATCCGAACCCGACTGTGACCCGTTAACATTTTCCTAGGCCTACTCGGAAGAAATGAGAAGTTCAATTTTTGGATGAGGCGAAGTTGGGGGGAAAAGAAAAAAAAAAAAGAAACTTAAGAGAGAGTATCATGTCACTAAAATGCAGAAGAAAGATTAGGGTCCGTTTGGACGTAATTTTTGGAGGGTGAAAGTCTGCAAAAGTTCTAAAAAAGTCAGGACTTTTGCACGCTTCCCCCCTCCAAATAATGCAAACAAACATGCCCTAATTTCTTGGGGATGAAGACCATGTCAGATGGTTGATGCAAATTATTACTCTATAATCGTATTTTCTTTTTAAATATTAGGATATGTTCAGACTTTTTATACATTACACTATTAGAGTAACTTTCTGATAGTGAATGTTATTTTCTACATATTTAATTGTTTACTTTTACTGAATAAAAACAGTTTTCACTTGCTATCCAACACCACCACCTCCTCCCAAAAAAAAAAAAATCACTGTGTTTTTTACTAAACCTCTTATAGTTCATAATATTTTTTTGAATTTTACGCAAAGGAAAGCTTAGATTAAAGGATGGGTAAATAAAATGGATTGAACTTGTAGACGGACATATTTTCTTCCTTAATATACATAATCAAGAAGAGCCAAAGAGCATTTGCTAGAATCAATTCAATAAGAGGTGAAAGAACATTTGAAGTTAAAGAAGCATCAAATCCCCTCTCACAAAAATCCAAACACTACAAAGCCAAACATAAATTTGAGAGCAAAAATTAAATATCCCGTATATATAACCCATAAATAGAAAAATGACTAAGGGACCCTAAAATAGGGGAACTTGAGTGGGACATGTGAGGTGTCGTCTCCCTGTCCTGTGATGCATTGTTCATGAACAGTGCATCACGGGACAGGGAGACGACATCTCACATGTCCCACTCATGATCCCTATTTTGGGTCCTTATAGCAGCACTCCTCATAAATAAAGCGGTTGCATCTTTACAGATGACACGAGCGCATCTTTTCATGAAATCTTGATAATACAAACGACTGTATGAGACATAACTATCATTTTTATCAAGAAGCGTTAAGACTCCAAACATCCCATTTTGTCATCTGATGACATTGCAGCACTTTCATTCTATCCTCAAACACGTAAAGCCTCTGCACGTAAGTCCAAGGTCTCTGCTCATTAATATATGTAGATATCCAATTTATATTGGATACGTAGTTTTCTCTCATATATCTACATATATCTTGATGGTGATAGATAAGGATGTTCTTTTTTATTTTTATTTTCGACACTTACAACCTTTCATTTACTAATTTGGCATATTATAATCTATTGTGAACCGAGATAAGTTTTGAGAACGTGTATTGCTAAGAGCTCTAGAAAAGATTCTTATATAGGGTGTGCTTAATGTTGGTCTTGAGAGTGGAGACCCAAACCTAAAATCAAAATCAACAATCGCATGAAAATTCAAGACAGGTCATGGGTGTGGTCTGCGCCACACCAGGGTGTGGCAAAATCTGCACTGTCTGTCATGGATGTGGTCTGCGCCACACCAGGGTGTGGCAAAATCTGTTCTGTCTGCCATGGGTGTGGTCTGCGCCACACCAGGGTGTGACAGAGTCTGCCATGTCTGCCATGGGTGTGGTCTGCGCTACACCAGGGTGTGGCAGACTCGTTTTAGAATCCTAATCTGTTTGGGATTGTGTTTTGTTATAAATAAAAATACGTCCCTTTAGGATTTAAGAGAGAAAAAGAGCACGAAAAGAAGAGAGTTTTGAGGGCTCTTTGAGGTTAGAAATCTTAGAGAGAGAGGCCAATTGTAAGCATTGTAATCTTCTTCAAGTAATCAAAGAATTGTGTGGTGTGGCTCCCGAGGACGTAGGCACGTTGCCGAACCTCGTTAAATCTGGTGTGTTCTTTCTTGTTTACTTTCCTACAAGTTTTTATCTTTGATTTGTGGTGTCCTACAAGTTTTTATCTTTGATTTGTGGTGAATTTCTTTCTTGCTCAACTCTCAAACATAAGATCCGGAAGGGTACGGATTTAATTTGATTATTTCGAATCCCCAACAACTGGTATCAAAGCTTCGTTCAGCAATTTGTGTGAAAGAGAGTCATGACAGAGGAAATCAAATCTAAGATCAAGAAGTTTGACGGTTCAGATTTTGCCTACTGGAAGTCACAGATGGAGGACTATCTGTACCAGAAAGACTTGTATCGCCCGTTGATGGAGGAGTCAGATGGTGATTGGGATATACTAGATAGAAAGGCTCCAGGGCAAATCCGGTTGTCGCTCGCCAAATCAGTAGCCCATAATATTTTAAAGGAGAAGACGACGGTAGGGCTTATGGAAGCACTCGCGAAGATGTACGAGCAACCGTCTGCAGCAAATAAGGTGCATCTTGTCAAAACTCTTTTCAAGCTCAAGATGACAAAAGGACGGTCCTTCACGATGCACCTCAGCGAGTTCAACACGATTGTTGATCAGCTTATCTCCGTGGATATCACGTTTGATGACGAAGCGCAAGCCCTATTGATTCTATCACAGTTGTCGGATAGTTGGGCATGTTATATGACGGCAATCAGCAATTCAGTGGGGAAGGAGAAGATGAAGCCGAGTGAGGTTGTTAGTATGATTCTATCCGAGGAGGTTAGAAGGAAATCGTCTGAATCAGAAGGTTCAGGTTCAGCTCTAAGTTTCGAGCAGAGAGGCAGAAACCAGAAGAAAGGAAACCAGAACAGGAATCGGTCGAAATCAGTAAAGAAGAGGTCGAACTCAAAGGTTAGGCCTATCTGTAGGCATCTAAAAATGTCTATAGGTATCCACGCACAGCTCAAGGCAGAGAGAAGGTGATAAACGCCACTATCTAAGTCTAAGAGGATTATCCGACGCCGATGAACACATAAAGCGAAACGGCGAACCGAATAGCCTATACACTAATTGGCCACCTCCAAGTGGCCCGTGTACTCACCAGCCACCAAATCGGCGAACCAAGTGGCCCGCAAACTCATCGGCCACCAACAAACTATCCATGCATTCGCGAAACGAATCGGGAAAGCGTACAAGTCAACAAAACGACGAAATAAACGTAACGACAGGACAAGTCAGAACCCGGAAAACAGATAAAGCCCCTGGCGACCGAATCGCGCCAAAGCGACTCGGTCAGACCAGTGGCTCGGCCACGGCAGCCAGCCAGTTTGGTGCTCGGCCAAGACCGAGCCACGGGTGACTGTTCGGCCAAAATTCGGTTTTTCGTTCTTTTATGGATTCTTTCGGGATTTGGGTTCCAACTGCCTGATATTGTTTGTTAGACAGTTTCTAACTGAAGATAGAGGGAATCCCTCGTTCTGATCAAAGAACCCCGCAACCAAAGCCTATAAATAGAGGCTCGGGTGTTCATTTTTTGGAGAGGAGGAGATCAAGAGGGCGAGGTGCTGCCGGTTTCTCAAGTGCATAGCCACGAATTTCAGAGAGGGTTAGCAGATCTTGGCGATCTCCTGTGCATAAAGAGTAGAGTTCGAGAGATCTGAGACCCGTCCCCTATTCCTCCGGATTTAAGCTTGGTCTTAAATCCCGAGAAGAGCCGTGATTTTGCTTAGTCAAAATTGCCGCTACTGCAATTACTTCCTTCGTGAAGTGAGAGCATTCATTATCCAACTTCTGCTAACCGGATCTAATCCGCGGTGGTCCACGGATATTAACATCCCCGGCACAGGCAAAGTTTTCACGCAAGCAGCGGGTGATAAACGTCTGTTGCGCTGTTTGACAAGAGTTGTAATCTATATTTTTATTGTGTAAAGGAGATCTTATAAAAAGATCGACTTTCTTTCTTTTTTGAACTTATTGTAATGGCTGAAATTGTAATGCGTTCGTCACTAATAAAAATATCAACTTTTGACCCAAACAAGCTGGCGACCACAGTGGGAGCCAACAGCTTCGCTGCCGAAGCTGTCGTGCCGCAACCACGGATCCAGATCCTGGTTTACGAAGAGGTCGAGTACGAGTTCGACCAACTGGAATTCGAGGAGTATCTGTCGTCCTCCTCCTCCAGATCCTCCGCCCCTCGCAAGCACAGGAAGATCAAGGCCCTCGTTGCCGCTGCAACCCCGTCTTGTAATGCCCCTCTAGCCTCCAATGAGCTCGGATCTACAGATCTGGACCTTTCCTCCCCCAAGGAGTTAATTGCAGAAGGCACGCCAACCCTATCAAAGAGGACACGCCAAAGACAGCGCCAACGACTTGCGCGCCGACTCGGTAAGGCTTTGGAGCTGGTTGACGGGATTCGCTACGAAGCGGATCTGAAGTCCAGAAGGTGCAAACCCCCTCAGCAGCAAATGAATGGCGTATATTCCAAGCCAACAGTGAATGAATGGATCCAAGTCAAGCGGACCCGCTTAACCCTCGAGGAGCGCATTCAGAAGCGTCATGCCTTGATTGCGCAGAACGGATCCTCGTGCGAGAAGCACAAAAGCTGAAGCAGAAACAAGTGGTCAAGAAGCCACCAAGATCACGCCGAGTCTGGAGGCCAAAGTCCAAACCGGCATAAAAAATAACCCAAACGGTGCCCGAAGGCATCGAAAAAACCAGAAAACCAATTGGTGGCTCGGCCAAATTCAAACCACCAAATGGTGGCTCGGCCAAATTCAAACCACCAAATACTGGCTCGGCCAAAGTCAAATCACCAAATGGTGGCTCGGCCAAATTCAAACCACCAAATGGTGGCTCGGTCAAAGTCAAATCACCGAATGATGGCTCGGCCAAAGTCAAACCACCAAATGGTGGCTCGACCAATGTCAAACCACCAAATGGTGGTTTGAGAAAAACTCGGACTGGTTCGGTCCGTTTTACTGCTGATTCACTTCCTACAGTCTCGTCTGAGTTTCCGGCGGCCCCTATTCCTGTCTTAATAGATTCCACACTTCCGGTGAAGCCTCACGACTACAGAGACTCGTCTCGTTTCAAGATAAGGATGACAGATCACCTGGGTCCTTTGCACGAGGATCAAGGTAAAGTTTCGATCAAAGAACGCTTGGGTCCGGTGACTGAATCCCGAGCAACCACTCGAGCTGGGGGTCGTACACGCCCTCGCAACAAGTCAGGGCCTTTGTATAATGGGAAAATCCCTGCAATTGATCGCCTCGGACGACGAATTGAAGACCAAGAGCCCGTCAAAAGCTCGCGCTCCCAAAAGTGTAGCTCTAAGCACGTGACTCTTAAGAATGCCAATAAGGCAGCAAGCTCTCAGAAGGAAACGTGTTCGTCAGACGACGGTGTTATACCAGGGGAGTCATGCCAACACACGATAGGTTACTCCGGTCTTCAGACCGATGAGTTGTACTATCAGGCTGGGGATACGAACAGATCTCGAAAGAGAAGTACCCGAGAAACGGACTCTCATTGTCCGTGCACAAACATTATCAGGACAGTTTTATCAGCATGTAGCTGCCCCAAGGCCGCTCCGCGGAGGGTCTCAGTATTTGAAAGGATCTCTAACGGAGTGACTAAGTCCAAGTCAAGACGTATCCGTAAGAAACAATCGGCCGTTCAAGGTGACGAACTCCCAGAAGTCACCATAAATATGGCTGATAAGGGAAAGTCGATTCGACCTTCTAGCTCTGACCCGCTTATATCTCATCGTCTAACCCGGTTACGATCAGGAACTATTAGACAAAGAGATTATCTGAGAATGTAGAGGGGATTATTCTCCGATGATGAAGCATCAGATGCCAACTCTGCAGTCGCTTCTGACCAAACGGTGTCTAGTCCAGGACAATCGCACGAGGCATTCATTATCAACACCGAGCAAATCGCCAAAATTCTCGAGGATGCTCTAACCAAACAGAAAGAGACATTCAAGATCGAAATGGAAATGGTTATGCTACGAATGAGGGAAGAGCATGACCAACAAATTCGGGCTCTGTCCAATCAGTTCGGTGAATCCAGCCGTCGTAACCTTGCTGACCAAATAGATAGCGATTCAGATGTGGATGAACATCTCGATACTGATAACCCTCCCCTTGACCAAAACGCTGGGGGTGGCCCTACAAATAATGACAACACTGGGGGTGATCCCGTTATTCCTCTTAAGAATCGTCCAAGCCCCGATACGAGCGAAGATGAGAAAATGAAAGATCTCGAGAGCAAAATCAACGCTCTGATGTCTGCTCGAGAGGTGAAAAGGACCGGTATTCCGTGTCCATATCCGAGAGAGTGGGATTCGATCTCGTATCCGGTGAAGTTCAACCTGATCAACTTCACACTGTTTGATGGGAAGGGTTCGCCCACTCAGCATTTGATCTACTTCAAGTCCCACTTGGGCATGATCTCCGGCAATGAAGCTTTGATGGTTCGGTCATTCGTTGGTACCCTTCGCGGGCCGACCTTCGATTGATACCGCCGTCTCAAGCCCGAAAGTATTAACAATTGGGACGATATGGAGAGTTAATTCCTCGGTAATTTCTTTGACAACGATGACGAGGTATCCATCAGGACACTTTTTGATGAGAAACAAGAAGATGATGAGACAGTCGACGACTTCGTCAAGCGCTTCCGGAATAAAGCAATGAACTACTGAGATCCAATCACGGAGGACTTCATCCTCCAGACATGTCATAACAACCTATCTATTGAGATATTGGAAGTTATGGGAGTCGCACCGTCCAACACTTGGAAAGTGTTGAAGATGCGCAGAGATCGGGCCGAACGCTTCCTCCGAAGGAAGAAGGCCGAGAGGAGCTAACCGACGGCTAATCCTCCGAACTCGAACCTCGCCTCCCGTGGTAAGGGCAAGGCACCTGCAGCTGCTGTTGGTGCTAATCAAACGTCGCAACAACAACCCCGAAGGCAGCAAAAGACTTCGGATCCGAGACTCCAAAAAGGGAGTATTCCTTCAAGGACGAAGACGTTCCAGCCATCTTCGAATCCCTCCTTAAAAACAACAAGATCAAGCTACCACCTATCGTAAATCAGGAGGAAGCTGCTAATACTGCGGATCTAAAGTACTGTGAGTACCACAGGAGGGTCCTTCATCCTACCAAGGATTGCTTTGCTCTCAAGAATAGCATCCAAACCTTGGTTGAAGCCGGCGTTATATCGCTCAATTAAGTCGAATGAAGACTCCGATAAGTATAAGAGTATAAACTGCTCCTCCTACACTCTAAAGAGTATACGAGTATAAACTGTTTTTCGGTCATCTAACTAAGTACAATGTTAAACCCGGTTTCGCAAAGGAAGCTGGGGGTGGATGATTTATGTAACGAAAAGTTCCTAGAGAATCTTATATTTTTAAGGATAACCCGAACATGCGACTGAGGATAACGTACTACTCGTTACACCCAGTTTTGCAAAGAAAGCTGGGGGTGGATGATTTATATAACGGAAAGTTCCTAGAGAATCTTATATTCTTAAGGATAACCCGAACATGCGACTGAGGATAACGTACTCCTCGTTACATCCAGTTTCGTAAAGAAAGCTGGGGGTGGATAATTCATGTAACGGGAAGTTCCCGAAAGAATGTTAAATGTAATGTTCTTAGTGATAACCCGATCATTATGAACAAAGTGATAAACACTAAACTCCTATTATGATTTCCGAACACTCTTTTGCTGAGATGAGATTCGATCACTTCATTGGATCAATTTTCCCTCATAAAACTCTCATTGGTGTCTGACGACTCACAGTCTCCCACCACAGAATCCCCCACCGATCAGACTAATTGACGGTGGGATCATCAAAGTTCTTTCCTATTTAATCCACTCAAACTTTCAATGTATCTGTGCACTCAGCGTCCTAATCGTTAGAGTCCGGACATGGTACTCGGGATTTTAATGTCCTAATCCTTAATAAATTGTCAAACCCCTTTGTGTTAAGTTCTTATCATTCAATACCAAGAATCCCAATTGAGTAATCGGTACAAATCAACACTCCCACTGTGATTTGTACTCTCACTCCTACTGTTTACCTGGTCAAACCTTCCTACAGTTAGGACCGCAACCAAAATCCCCCTCTCGATTCCTCCAATGAACGAGAGGTCTACAAAACGAGCGATCAAACCTTCCTACAATTAAGATCGTCTCAAACCTCCCGCTTGGTCAAACCTTCCTACAGTTAGGACCATAGTCAAAATCCCCTCCCGATTCCTTCAATGAACGAGAGATCCACAAATCGAGTGATCAAACCTATAAAAGTTAGGGTCATCTCACACTCCCATTTTTAAATCGAGTGATCATACCTTCCTACAGTTAGGATCACCTTAAACTCCCACTTGGTCAAACATTCCTATAGTAAAGACCAAAACCACAATTCACTCTCGATAAACGAGAAATTCACCTTTAGTTTGGTAATCAAACCTTCTGACAGTTAGGATTATCCGAATTTTTTGATTCTCGGAGTGGAGATCCCACTCCTAGTTTCACCTTTTCGGATTCTAGGGGTGGAGATCCCACCTCGAGTCTCCTTTCCAACTAGAGATAGAATATAAAATTCTTTCTCTTCAGCTTTGGGAGATAGAATATAAAATTCTTCCTCTCGCGCATCAGGTTCATCTTTACCCCATGAGAAGACATCACATTTCCAAACTCCTAAAATCCGTGCTTCACACGTACGGGGAATTTTATCCCGAATCCTGAGTAGGGATAAGTCAATACCTAATACGTGTTGCCAGTTTAGTCTTTCACCGATTAAAAAAGACACCAGAATCCAGTCTGAGGCATTTTATCCACGCCTAACCCGCGTTGCTGGGTGGTTCGTTCCCGTAAAAACGACCAAGTCTACGTATTCAGCATCGTAACAACAAAAATCCATGCCTTTTATGCATGGGTAATTTTATCCCGAATCCTGAGAGGGATAAGTCAACGTCTAACACGCGTTGCCGGTTTAGTCTTTCACCGATTGAAAAAGACACCAGAATCCAGTCTGGGGTATTTTATCCCGAAGCATAAGTAGGGATAAGTCAACGCCTAACCCGCGTTGCTGGGTGGTTCGTTCCCGTAAAAACGACTAAGTCTACGTATTCAGCATCGTAGCAACAAAAATTCATACCTTTTATGCATAGAGAATTTTACCCCGAAGCCTAAGTAGGGATAAGTCAACGCCTAACACGCGTTGCCGGTTAGTTCTTAACCGTAAAAAGAATAAAAGCCCACGTATTCGACATTATGGCAGGTTGTTATTTATAACGCCAAAATCTGTGTTTCACACGCACGGGAAATTTTATCCCGAAGCCTAAGTAGGGATAAGTCAGCGTCTAACATGCGTTGCCGGGTAGTCTATTCCCGTAAGAAAGATGAAGTCTACGTATTAAATATCGTAGCACTAAGAGAGTTAACTCTCTTAGCACAACGTCACATGTGGAATGGACTTAAACAATCTGCATGCAAGCCTGATTCAAACGGTAATCGGTAAAGGCAGGTCAAATCCGTTGAAGGCTGAGGATTTGCCAAAAATCCTAAGTCTACGTCTGATACACGTTGATGTTTAGTCTTTTCACAGGAGAAAGATGAAGTCTACGTATTCAATATCGTAGCACTAAAAGAGTTAACTCTTTTAGCATAACATTACATGCAGAACAGACTTAAACAATCCGCATGCTAGCCCGACTCAAACGGTAGTCGGTAAAGGCTTATCAAACCCGTTGATGGCTGAGAATTTGCCAAAAATTCTATAAATGTGAGTCATTGACGTATCAGCTTTATTAGTTGGTATCGTGACTTGAGCATCCAACAAATTCGGAATAAGATCCACACGTGCAGATGAATCAGCTTTAATAGTTGGTCCTGCAGCCCAATATTTGGGACCGCCACGCTCTAATACCTTAAGAGCTTAAACTGTGTATACTCCAGCAAACGTACGAGTATAAACCGTGTTAACGCTAATCAACGCGTTGCGATGAAAGTCAACGCTAATCAATACAAAACCCTAAGGCCAACGCCGAGCAACGCGTAGCCCTAGGTTAACACCGGTCAACGCGTTGCGATAAAGATAATCAGTTCAAAGTCAACTCAATGACACGAGCCAAAACTAACTCACTAATTTCGATTCAAGACTTCGACAACGGTCAGACAATAAACGCAGCGCCGGAAGAACTTCATCTATTCGACAAAGCACTGGATAGACTGAAGGCTGAGGAAGTCAAGAATTGAAATAGTTCACAGGTCCTTTGACACCGACTAAAGGCGGGGGACTATCATATCCAAAGCATTCCAGACTCCTTCATAAAAGAATGAGTCTGAAATACTTTAGAGGGGGTATCTGTAGGCGTCTAAAAATGCCTATAGGTATCCACGCACAGCTCGAGGCAGAGAGAAGGTGATGAACGCCACTATCTAAGTCTAAGAGAATTATTCGACGCCGATGAACACATAAAGCAAAACGGCGAACCAAATAGCCTATACACTAATCGGCCACCTCCAAGTGGCCCGTGTACTCACCAGCCACCAAATCCGCGAACCAAGTGGCTCGCACGCTCATCGGCCACCGACAAACTATCCATGCGTTCGCGAAACGAATCGGGAAAGCGTACAAGTCAACGAAACGACGAAATACGCGTAACGACGGGACAAGTCAGAACCCAAAAAACAGATAAAGCCCCTGGCGACCGAATCGCGCCAAAGCGACTCGGTCAGACCAGTGGCTCGGCCACGGGCGGGCCGAGCCACGGGTGACTGTTCGACCAAAATTCAGTTTTTCGGTTCTTTTATGGATTCTTTCGGGATTTGGGATTCCAACTGCTCTGATATTATTGTTAGACAGTTGCTAACTGAAGATAGAGGGAATCCCTTATTTTGATCCCAGAAAACCACCAACCAAGCCTATAAATAGGGGCTCGGGTGTTCATTTTTTGGAGAGGAGGAGATCAAGAGGGCGAGGTGCTGCCGGTTTCTCAAGTGCATAGCCACGAATTTCAGAGAGGGTTAGCAGATCTTGGCGATCTCCTGTGCATAAAGAGTGGAGTTCGAGAGATCTGAGACCCGTCCCCTATTCCTCCGGATTTAAGCTTGGTCTTAAATCCCGAGAAGAGCAGTGATTTTACTTAGTCAAAATTGCCGCTACTGCAATTACTTCCTTCGTGAAGTGAGAGCATTCATTATCTAACTTCTGCTAACCGGATCTGATCCGCGGTGGTCCACGGATATTAACGTCCCCGGCACAGGCAAAGTTCCCACGTAAGCAGCGGGTGATAAACGTCCGTTGCGCTGTTTGACAAGAGTTGTAATCTTTATTTTCATTGTGTAAAGGAGATCTTATAAAAAGATCGACTTTCTTTCTTTTTTGAACTTATTGTAATGGCTGAAATTGTAATGAGTTCATCACTAATAAAAATATCAACTTTTAACCCAAACACTATCAAAGGGAAGTGTTGGAACTACGGCCAGAAGGGCCATATGTCTTCGGTCTGCAAAAGTCCAAAGAAGGATGCGGGTGAGCGGGAGGCTCATATCGTGCAGGATGCCTTGATCCTTGCTATGGATAGTGATTCAGATTCTTGGGTCATCGATTCAGGAGCCTCTTTCCACGCCACTGCTAACAGGAAGCTCTTTCAAAATTATGTAGCAGGAGACTTTGGAAAAGTACATTTGGGGAATAACGAGCCCTGTAATATTGTTAGAAAGGGTGAAGTGCAGATTCAGATGAAGGGCTCTAAGTGGACCTTGAAGAACGTGAGACATGTGCCGAAGCTGAAGAGGAATCTTGTTTTGGTGGGACAGCTTGGAGCAGAAGGCTATGTTTCGACATTCACAGGGGATTCGTAGAGAATCTCCAACGGGTACGATGATAGTTGCTCGAGGTAACAAACTAGGGACTCTCTACCTCACCTTACATGCGAATGACACCATCGCAATTGTAGTTGATAAAGAGAGTACAGATCTGTGGCAGAACAGGCTAGGGCACATGAGCGAGAAGGGGATAAAGATTTTGCATTCACAGGAAAAACTGACCGGGATCGACGCCGTGGAAGTCGGGATTTGTGAAGACTGTATCCTTGAAAAGCAGAAGAGGGTTAGTTTCTGAAGGATGGAAGGTCACCTAAGGCTCAGAAACTAGAGTTGATTCATACAAATGTATGGGGCCCAGGCAATGTATCATTTTTTGGCGGTTCGAGATATTATATCACCTTCATCGACGATCACTCAAGGAAGGTGTGGATCTACTTCATGAAGCACAAGTCAGTGGTGTTTGGAATCTTCAAGAAGTGGAAGGCCATGGTGGAGAACGAGACAGATCTAAAGGTGAAATGTCTGAGATCAGACAATGGTGGAGAATACGAGATGGAGGAATTCAAGAGGTTCTGTGCTACGAATGGTATTCGCTTAGAGAGGAGTACTCCAGGGATGCCGTAGCAGAATGACATTGCGGAGAGGATGAATAGGACCTTGACAGAGCTTGTCAGGAGCATGCGATTACATGCAGGTCTGCCTAAGATATTTTAGGCAGATGCGGTGCATACAGTAGCTTACCTTATTAATCACGGGCCATCAGTTCTATTGGATTTTGGGATTCCAGAGGAGGTTTGGAGTGGAAAGAAGATAAATCTCTCACACTTGCAGGTATTTAGTTGTTTGGATTATGTTCATATCAGTGACCATGTTAGAGACAAGCTAGAAGCTAAGTCACAGAAGTGCACATTCATTGGATACGGCATTGATGAGTTCGGGTATCGCCTTTGGGATGAGAAGAATAGGAAGATCATCAGAAGCAGGAACGTGATATTCAATGAGGATGTGATGTACAAGAACAGGAAAAATACCAAAGATAGCCAAAGCAGTGGGAGCAGCACTATGGATACAGGTAGATCCGAGTACATGGATTTAGAGGAACTTCCAGATAGGGGTGATGATGTTTGTTCTGACCAGAGAATGGAGAAGGCTCCAGGTGCAGAAGAAACTACCCAGAGCGTGGAGCTTAGGAGGTCATCCAGGGTACCCAAACCAAATCTCATATATCTTTTATTTCTTGACTACCTATTGTTGAAAGATAGCGGTGAGCCGGAGTGCTATGAAGAGGCAATGCAAGTGAGTGAATCTCAGCAGTGGGAGCATGCTATGCAGGAGGAGATGGATTCTCTACTCACTAATGAAACATGGGAGTTAGCCCAGCTACATGCACAGAAGAAAGCCTTACATAATAAATGGGTCTACCGGGTCAAGCAGGAGAGTGATGGAAGCAAGAGATTCAAGACCAGATTAGTAGTGAAGGGGTTTCAACAGCGGGAAGGAGTAGACTACACAGAGATATTTTCCCCTGTTGTGAAACTCACAACCATCAGAGTGGTGTTGAGTTTGGTAGCTGCAGAAGACCTCTTTATTGAGCAGTTAGATATGAAGATTGTCTTTCTTCATGGTGATTTGGATGAAGAATCTACATGAAGCAGCCTGTTGGTTTCATTGACGAAGAAAAGGAAGAGATTATGTGTAAGCTAAAAAAGAGCTTATATTGTTTGAAACATGCTCTGAGACAGTGGTATAAGAAGTTTGATAACTTCATGCAGAACAATGACTACAGAAGATGCAATTCGGATCATTGCTGTTATTTCAAAAGGTTCGAGTCCAACTTCATTATTTTGTTATTATATGTTGATGACATGTTGGTAGCAGGACCATATTTAGAGGAGATAAACAGTTTGAAGAAGTAGCTAGCAAAGGAGTTTGCAATGAAAGATCTGGGTGCAGCGAAGTAGATTCTAGGGATGCGAATCAGTAGGGATGAAGCTGAATGGACATTGAGATTGAGCCAAACTGGATACATTGAGAATGTACTTCAGAGGTTCAACATGCATAATGCTAAAGTTGTTAGCACACCCTTTGGAAGTCAGTTCAAGCTATCTGAGGAGCAATAGCCTAAGACAGATACAGATAGAGAGCATATAAGCATGGTATCATATTCTTCGACCATTGGGAGTCTCATGTACGCGATGGTTTGCACGAGGCCGGACATTGCCCATGCAGTGGGAGCTGTGAGCAGATTTGTAAGCAATCCAGAAAAGCAGCATTGGGAGGCCGTGAAGTGGATAATGCGGTACTTGAGAGGGACAACGAACAAGCTATTATGTTTCAGGAGGAAGGAGTTGGTGCTACAGGGATACGTGGATGCGGACTTCGCCGGTGATCATGATACGAGACGAAGCACCACAGGGTATTTTTATACCTTAGCGTCGATAGCAGTGAGCTGGGTCTCACGTCTGTAGAAGATTGTGACTTTGTCTATAACCGAGGCTGAGTATGTCACGGTGACTGAAGCAAGTGAGGAGATGATCTGGTTAAATGGGTGCTTGGAAGAGTTGGATCTGAAGCAAGGGAGAGGAGTTTTTTATTGTGATAGCCAGAGCGCTATACATCTTGCCAAGAATCCAGTATATCATGCCAGAACGAAGCACATCGACGTCAAATCAGTATATCATGCCAGAACGAAGCACATCGACGTCAAATACCATTTTATACGCTCGCTAGTTAAAGACGAAAAGTTACATTTGATAAAGATTTTGGGGAGTCAAAATCCGACAGATATGTTGACGAAAGCAGTCACCATTAAGAAACTAGAGTTGTGCGCAACTTCAGTTGGTCTTCACGAGTAGAAGATGAAGGCGGAGCCACACTACGAGGATTGGCGAGATCGCCGTGATGTTGATGATTGAAGAATGGATTTTTCAAGTAGGAGAAGATGCTTGCGAAGAAGACGGAGTTCGAGAGAGCTCATTGATGGTGGTTTGATCTCCAAGTGGGAGATTGTTGGTCTTGAGAGTGAAGACCCAAACCTAGAATCAAAATCAACAATCACATAAAAATTCAAGACAGGCCATGGGTGTGGTCTGCGCCACACCAGGGTATGACAGAATCTACCCTGTCTGCCATGGGTGTGGTCTGCGCCACACCAAAGTGTGGTAGAGTCTGTCTTGTCTGCCATGGGTGTGGTCTGCGCTACACCATGATATGACAGACTCGTTTTAGAATCCTAATCTGTTTGGGATTGTCTTTTGTTATAAATAGAAACACATCCCTTTAGGGTTTAAGAGAGAAAAAGAGTACGAAAAGAAGAGGGTTTTGAGGGCTCTTTGAGGTTAGAAATCTTAGAGAGAGAGAGGCCAATTGCAAGCATTATAATCTTCTTCAAGTAATCAAAGAATTGTGTGGTGTGGCTCCCGAGAACGTAGGCACGTTGCCGAACCTCGTTAAATCTGGTATGTTCTTTCTTATTTAGACCCTAGAGGGAGGGTGATTAGGGTCTTATGCTAATCTAATCCGATTAAATATCAATTAAAATTAATTAACAAATTATTCTTACAAGAGAGATATATAATAAATTACAAGCAGGAATAAGCAATATGAACAAAGGTAAATATCCTAGCAACGAGATATACTATGAGATATATGCAATGATATATAATTAACACAAGGGTAAACAATCTAAACTAGATAGTGGGTAATATAATCAACAAGTAATAAACAAAGGCGAAATAAGATATGAACATAAAAATAAGTGCGCCAATGCAATCACAAACAAACGATATGATTACAGAGTTCGGTCCCCACGACTTATGTCTCCGCTCCTCACCTCGAGGAGATCTTCACTATCACAACCGGGTTTTCTACGTTTAACAACGTTTACACCTCACAATACGGTTTTCTAGTTTACCGAAAACTCTACAACTAACACACTCTTGTAATCCCACTCTACACCCTCTCAAGCGTTGAACTAGACGTGTCTCCCACAAGTGCTCGGATACAACCTCTTCCTAGGTTTGTCAACCGACGCCACTCCTCTTGGGACGATCCCCGACTCTCGCCACACACTTCTCTCGGTGTACAAGTATATTACAAAGTGATCTCATAATTAAGCACAATACAAAGTGTTTGTTCTCTATAATGGATGAGAATGAATTATAAGCTCACTCTCTAAGTTACACAATCCCACAACCCAATTATACTATGAATGTAAATACAATAAGCTCAATGGTTATGTGTGTGTGTAAGCAAAGAGAAACAAATCAAAACTAAACTCAATATAATTCTAGCATATAGAAATTATGTGTAAGCAAAGAGAAACAAATCAAAACTAAACTCAATATAATTCTAGCATATAGAAATTATGAATAAAGCAGTAAATAACTAGAAATAAAGTGTAGGAAATCTTCTTTGAAAAACAAGATGGAGAGGAGGATTAAAATGAAGCTCAAACAATATAGATGATCTTCTCCACTTGTAAAACAATCTTCATAAACCAAACAAACTTTAAACCCAACTAAAACCCTTGTTAAAACTCTTTTTAAACTTCTTTAAAACTTTCCATTTGGTTCTGAGATAGAAGGGGTTTGGGGGTTTATATAGGAAGAGAAAACAACAGCAAAAACCCTAAAGAAAAAGACCAAAAAGCTAACAGAATCAAAAATCAGATTTTGTACAAAATAGCCGTTGGAGTGAAAGACGGTCGACCGTGGAAAACTTGCGGTCGACCGCGAGCCAGCTTTGAAACTCAGAAAACTTTCAGAGACTTACGCGGTCAACCGTGGCGGTCGATCGTGGAAATTTTTAGCTCGACGGTCAATCGTGGCGGTTGACCATGAAAGTTTCTGCGGCCCACTCAGCAAAAAACACAGGCGCGGTCGACCGTGGCGGTCGACCGCAAACTGATATATAAAAAATTCAGGTTTGAAAGCAGTTTGCTTATTTTAAAACACTGTTTAAAAATATCAAATAAATTTCAAAAATTATGAAACTTTGGAAATGATTGTAGACATGATAATACACATGCTACAAAAACTGGTTTTCTAAAAGGACTTCCCAAATAAGAAGTATCATTATTTTGCAAATTAGTCCAAAACATGAAAGTGTAAACATACGAGTTTTGACATTTTAGCTTAACCATGTTTTGAAACATTAGAAAATGATTTTATAGACTTGAAGAAAGATGTAAACTATTGTTATGAAGTCTATAAACAATGAATATAGTATTTTATCAAAATACACATATAATGCACTAAAACATGATTTCATTGAACTAAATAAAATTGATATTGATGAAATCATATATATGCATATAAGTATGAAACTAAAATATGTTTTCTAATTATATTTAATTGTTTCATAGTAAAACTTAAAAACTATCA
This sequence comes from Asparagus officinalis, assembly GCF_001876935.1. Classification (NCBI taxonomy): domain Eukaryota; kingdom Viridiplantae; phylum Streptophyta; class Magnoliopsida; order Asparagales; family Asparagaceae; genus Asparagus; species Asparagus officinalis. The sequence goes on along the minus strand of NC_033797.1, from coordinate 144,048,559 downwards.
AACCAAAACATATATGTATATATATAACTATATATATACATGGAAACCAATAAATGTGTGTGTGCATTATATTGAGCTTAAGGTATTAACACATATAATATAAACTCCTAAACTAAATTACCCAAGCTTGATGAAGGTCTTCAATGAGCTCAACTTGGTACACTTGTGGATGAAGCTTGAACTTGGATCTTCAACTTGAATTGTATATAGCTTCACCTACTATTCCGCCAACCTCCATTAGATATGATCGTTGAAGCGCAATTCCATCCATCCTCCAACTCGTTGTTTGCCTAGAATAAATACGAAAACACAAACACTAGACAAACAACATTAGAAGTAAATTGTTTGTTAAACATCATCAAAACAAGAAGGCCAACACTTTCCTACAAGTATTTATCTTTGATTTGTGGTGAATTTCTTTCTTGCTCAACTCTCAAACACAAGATCCGGAAGGGTACGGATTTGATTTGATTATTTCGAATCCCCAACACTTAGCAATCACAAAAAAGTTAGGTCATGTTCAATGTTGACCCAGTTCTACTCTAAATAAGCTTAGAGTTGAGCCAAAGGTGTGATGGTCCTGTGCTAAAAGTGTGTTCAGTTAATCATGATCTAATTTTAAGAATTTGCCAAACACACCCTTAGGAAGAGTAATAGAACAAAGAAAAAAGTGACACCCATCAAGAATGATAGGAATCAAGGTCAATCTTATCCTTGTTAGAAATATCTTCTAATTACAATGAAATTCTGAAGTTTTGATGAATGTATAACTTTATAGTCTTAATCGTCCTATATATATTGCATCAAATATGCTAGTCTTTCTTGACAAAAACACCCTCAATTAGAAAAACTTCATTTGTTCCGTCTATTATAAATAGAAAGGCCTTAATACCTATTGTCTTAATTTTAACTTCCCTTGATTAGTAAGTTAACAATCTCCTCTCCTATTAATTTATTTTGGTCTTTTAATTTCCTTCACCTACATCTCCTCTTTGCTTATCCTCATCATTGTCCTAAACCCCTCATTCCCTTTCTCTTTTATCTCCTCTCATTACTATTTTTTTCTATATAAATATATTTTTTGTACCTTCTATCTATTCATTTATTTCCTGTGAACAAATTAACTTTTGATAACCTAACCTTCATCTCATTGTACAATTCCAATATCAGCCTCGGTGGAGTTTTTGACCCCTGAGAAGCCAAGGCTACGCTTAGAATTTTTCGGCTTCAATTCAAAAGCTTTCAAGAAATTGGCAAATTGAAGGTGATATTTCTTGAATCCCCTCTTTCTTTATTATTATTATTATTTTTAAGTTATCAGATGATATTATTTTGGGTCCAGTGAAATAGCAAATATTTTGATCATATACATTGTTTTGATTGGTAGATACGTGTATCATAGAATGAATGCGGTAGAAGTTTGAACAATTATTTTTCGAATTTCCTTCCGTAAATTATAGACAAAGAATTAAGGAATTTCCTTGAGAGGGGTATATACATGAAAAAGCTCGTGTTATGAATTTCGTGCTTTTTTTGTGTGTGTGTGCAGATAATCCCTTTTTCCTTGGTCCATGAGGAAAAAACAAATGATAATCCCCTAATATTTGTTTCCGAGAAACAAGTCTCTTGTTTCTTTAAAATTTATTCACAGTAAACTTTGGAAAAAAAGGAAAAAGAAAAGAAAAGAAAACTATTGATAAGTATTTCACATCAACTATGATAAGAACAGAACAACAATTAAGACAAAACAATATATAAATCGTCAGTTATGATCTGAATATGTTGATGATATGAATTTTTACGATTTAATTGTGCGTTACATTAGACGTCACATCAGACACGGACTAGAAAGAACTACAAGATCACACAAGACTCACGATTATTCTTTAGTAGCAGTAATAAAAATAATAGAAATAAAAAAAAATAATATTATTATCATTATAATATCACCATCTTGCATTAGATAACAAATAACTACAAAGCCACCGTCCATTCCGGTCCCTAGGCGGTCTTAACCGGTTGACCCCCTCGACCGGTCCGCAAGGTTCCGGAGAAGGACTAGGCCAAGATTAAGGGCTGCTTAGTCGGGGTTAAAACGGATTGGGATCCTCTACTCATCAATAGTAGCTCCTAACATTTGCTAATACATCTCCACCTTTCATTTTGTGGATAAGCACAAAATGAAAGATGGTCGCACAAAATAAAAGGTGGAGATGTATTAGCAAATATTAGGAGTCACTATTGATGAGTAGAGGATCCCAATACGGGTTAAAACATTAGATCTCAATATTACATTAGTATCTACTTTTGGAAAAAACAATGTATACTAAAATATTATCTTCTAAAATCCTCTTGTGTTTCTATATGGTTTCTATTAAAGGATTTCCACAGATTTCCCCCCTTCATCCACACTAAAAGTTGAAAGAAATTATTGTTTAAACAACTCTTTCACAAAAGATATGATAGTAACTAATTTAGGGCCCGTTTGGATAATGGAAGTATTAGAAGTAAGAAGTAGGTTATAGAAGTAACTTTCAAATCTATGAAGTAGGAAGTAGTGGAAATAGTATTTTTTTTTTGTTTGTTTCATATATTTTTAGAAGTAATGGAAGTAGATCTTCTTCCTCTTCATTTACTTTTTTTGTTTGAATAACATTTGGAAATATTATTAGGAAGTAATTTTATCAATAAAAAGTTGTTAGAAGTAACTAATAAAGGAAATATTAATAAAAAAATTATTTATGTCATAATTAATATGCATTTTAACTACTTCCGAGCTACTTCTGAGTATTGAGGATTGGAAAAATATTTTGGAAGTAAGGATGACATGTAGGCGCCACATAAGCATTTAGGGAAGTATTGGAAGTAAGTTTTTCAGAGAACCAAACATACTTTTTTGCTTGGAATAGCAGAAGTAGCCTCTACTTTTTTTACTTCAGCTACTTCACAATTACTTCCGTGCAAACAAACAGGCCCTAGTGAAGGTAATTGTTCTCACAAGAAGTGAGCGAAAAGATAAAGTTAATGTAGTTGACTTTAGAATTTTGGGATAAAGGCTTTATTATCGCTATTGTAGAGGTCTCCATAAAAAAAATATATAACACCGATCATCGAAGAAAAATGTGAAACTATGTCTCGCTAAAAATTTGAATCGGTACTATTAATATCGGTGCGATAAGCTCATCAATACGCCTGGGATGATCAGTTAGGTATGCTCTTTATTTTAGTTGCTCCCGATTTGAATATTCATCATTTTAATTTCACGGCATCAGGTTATAATTAAGAGGAGATTCTATTGTGATTGTGTTTTTGACTCTTTGCATAACTTCATCAGAATTAGATAAGACTAGAAATCTATCATGATTAGGAGTTTGTGCCTCATCATGATTAGGAGTTTGAATCCTATTCTAATTAGAAAGTTAGGCGAGAGATAAAGTTTTTTATTTTTCTATATATATTCTTCTATTGTTGGAGAAAAAACCAAGGAGAAGGAAGATAACCAATATTCTTGTAATCTAGGATTAGCAGAGGGCGTATCCTGATTCAAAATATTGTGCGAGAGACGAGAGTTTCGTAGTCTTTATCCTTGCAAAAGATTACATCATTGGGAGAGGGTTTCGCAGTCTTTGTCTGTTCAAAAGATTGTAAGGAGAGGGTTTTGGAGAGAATATGAGAGTTGATTATGTATGTGATGTTGAGAGATTGAGAGATGAGAGTTGAGTGGGTCCTTTTGTAGTTCTCCCTAATACATAGTGGATTTCTCGTATTATTGTTCGGTAGACGTAGGTCGAAGTTGGTCGATCGAACCACATAAATCTCGGTGTTCTTTCATCTTGATTGTGGTTGTTTTATATCTTGTTAACTGTGGCTTGACTTCCAAGTTGCGTAGATCATAGTAGGCGGGGAGACTAAAATTCCCCAACAGAGTGAGGTCCCAGAATTTTCTTGACACGGTCGAACAATCCTAAATGTTAATGTTCAAATCACACAGAATAATCCAGAATAGGATGGTTGCGGAGTGATGAAAGATGATGGAGGGGAACGCTTCCTTCCCTGACTTTATGTCTTGGCCACTGAGTTAGAGTGAACGATCTGTACAGAAGAAGGTCGTGAGAGGGCGGGATGGTGATTCCCCCGTGGTACCTTCGACGATCAAGTCAGTTGATGAACTTGAGCTTGAGTAGAGTAATAGAACTATGTGTTCTTATGCTATGTGCGACGATCAAGTCAGTTGATGAACTTGAGCTTGAGTAGAGTAATAGAACTATGTGTTCTTATGCTATGTGCATTAGAGATGATGATCTCTGAACTTGAGCTTGAGTAGAGTAATAGAACTATGTGTTCTTATGCTATGTGCATTAGAGATGATGATCTCTGATTTTTAGGTCAGGAGATGAGTTTAGATTACGAACCTTTGGCTATGGCGAATAGCATCTGTATATAAAGAGGATGTCAATGGCAGATTGGTCATTTCGGCCATGCAAATAACGGTGATAAAGTGTGAGCTGGAAGGTGAGTCATCATTTGCTCTACCTGTGTCGGCTGACGATAGGAGGAAGATCACTTCGACCTCGATTTGAGGAGCGATCGATGAGACGTGGGCTGATAAGCAGCGTGATGACACATGGTCTTTGAGTAGACATGATATGACTTGTTGTCAGGATGGATAAGCTTCGGTGAAGTTATCTTCTAGCTTAACTGTGAAGCAATGTCCCTCATGATGGGACTCGTGAGGAGAGTCTACTCGTTGAGAGGAGTGACGACTCAAGGATTGTTGGCTGAATGGAGTCGGGTGACGACTCGTCCTGGCTTTCCAGTCGACATGGAGGAGTATCGATTTGACTGGGTCGACTAGGCTCTAGAAGAGTTGCCTGCTATGAGAGGGCCGATTGGTACCACCGTTCGTGTTGATATTGATGAATGTTGACTTGTCTGATCGGCTAAGTCAGACTGCTAGCTGATCTCTGGCTATCTCTCCCGTCGGTCGAGATGTCGACTCATCTGGGAGGTCAGGATGTCTCGTGTCGATTAGCACCGCTTCTCATATTGACACTGGGGTGTCGGCTTGTCTGGTTGGATGGAGATGGTGACTCATCAGATCATATATTTAAAAATAGTTGTACCCCATAACAGTCGGCCCATTTCACTTGGAGTTGGCTTTAGCCGAGTCCAAGTGAAATGAATAAAGCTTTGGACTGAAATTAGGGCTGTTGATTGCTTTGTAGCATTGCTCTGATCGAGCGAACCAAGTGGCAATTCTTGAGTTGGTTGTGTTGTGTTGACCCGAATGTTGCGAGTCGGCTTGACAACTGGCTCATATTGCGTCTATTGTGGGAAAGATGCTCGGGTCTTGTGTCAATGAAGACTGACAAGTTGAAGTGTTTTAAGTCTTTTTGCCGAAGATAATCGGGCAATTAAAATCCATGCCTTGGGTTTACTCATGATGATACTAAGGTCTTAATGGTAGAATGATGATTTTGAGGCTAGGTCTCATGTTGGACCTTAGTCTTCATAATCCTGGTATGACTGAGAGGTGACTATGGGAGTCGACCATAGAGTTGTGCCTTGGGCTTACCCTGAAAAAGAACTAAGGTCTTGACCATGATGATCGATGAGAGCCGCGTGAATCGACCATGTGTTGTGCATTGGGCTTACCTTGATAAAGAGCCAAGGGCTTTTGACACGCTAGCCCAGAGGTTGGGTTGCCTAGGACTTATTTTGGTGCCTAGGGCTTCACCATGATGGTTGATGAGAATTAGAGGATCCAACCATATGTTGTGCCTTGGGATTATCCTGATAAAGAGCCAAGGGCTTAGAATCCTACTGAGGAGTCGAATGCTTAGATCTGTGAGGAGAGTTGACTAGGGTTTCCCCTCCCCTCTAGCCAAGAGACGATTGTGGGAGTCGGCCAAGGGGTTGTGCCTTGGGTTTATTCCTGATAAGAAACTAAGAGCTTGCTCCAGAGTGCCTAAGGTGCGGCTGAAGAGGACTCTGTGGTCCTGGCTACCACATTGTAGGCTTGGGCATCTTCCATGCCCATGTATCCATGGGCTCTGACCATCAATTGCTCATAATTGGTGATTGACTTCTTAGCTAAAGAGTCGACCAATGCATTGCTCTGCAGGCTGGCTACGAGTGCTGACATGGCGACCGCACTCCGTGGATCGTCGACTTCCAACCTCTTAGCTTGGAATCTCTTGAAGTAGGCCCGGTGGCTCTCTTCTGGTCCTTGCCTTATTTGGATCAGCACGAGGGGGAAGCTCTCGCTTGACGTCAGCTAGGAAATAGTGGATGAACTTTCGGCTAAGTTGTCGAAAGTTTCTAATGGATCTCTTCTCGAGAGTGTTCCACCAGAGCTTAAGACTCCCTGAAAGAGTGATAGGAAAGCATCGACAAATGATTGCTTCTGATGCTTGGAGCATACTCATCACATCATAGTAATTCTGAACATGCTCGGAGGGGTCTCCCTCGCCCTTGTATGTCTCCATGCAAGGCATCTTGAACTTCTCACATGCAACATTCATAAAGTCGTGTGAAAGGGGGTTGTTACTCCCGAAGACGCTTGCGATCGGTCTGTTGACTCGATCATATCCAGAAGCTCTAATGGTAGGACTTTCGCCGGTGAGTTCCTGATAAGGAAGGAGACATCGACGAGTTGACCGATGAGGTGCGAAATTTGCTTGTTACAGCTGTGGAAGCCGACTGAGAAGCTCACTAGTAAAGGTAGCAAATTTCTCTTGGCAAGATTGATGAATCATATGAGCTATTGTTCAAGCTGGTCTTGAGTAGCATAGCTCTGATGAGATCCTTTAGGACGAGATCGCTCAGCTCTATCTTCAGAACTAGACATGTTCTCTCAAAAAAAGAAAGAGGCCCCTATGGTGGGCTCCAAACTATTAATGTTCAAATCACACAAAATAATCCAGAATATGATGGTTGCAGAGTGATGAAAGATGATGGAGGGGACCGTTTCCTTCTCTGACTTTATGTCCTGGCCACCGAGTTAGAGTGAACGATCTGCACAGAAGAAGGTCGTGAGAGGGCGGGGGGGGGGGGGGGGGGGGGGGCGACGATCAAGTCAGTTGATGAACTTGAGCTTGAGTGGAGTAATAGAACTATGTGTTCTTATGCTATGTGTATTAGAGATGATGATCTTTGAGATTTAGGTCAGGAGGAGAGTTTAGATTGCGAACCTTTGGCTATGACGAATAGCATCTGTATATAAAGAGAATGTCAATGGCAGATTGGTCATTTCGGTCATACAAATGGTGGTGACAAAGTGTGAGCTGGAAGGTGAGTCATCATTTGCTCTATATGTGTTGGCTGGCGACAGGAGGAAGATCACTTTGACCTTGCTTTGAGGAGCGATCGATGGGACGTGGGCTGATAAGCAGCGTGATGACACATGGTCTTTGAGTAGACATGATATGACTTGTTATCAGGATGGATAAGCTTTGTCGAAGTTATCTTCTAGCTTCGCTAAGAAGCAATGTCCCTCATGATGAGACTCACGAGGAGAGTCTACTCGTTGAGCGGAGTGACGACTCAAGGATTGCAGGCTGAATGGAGGCGGGGGGCGGGTGACGACTCGTCCCGCCTTTCGAGTCGACATGAAGGAGTATCGACTCAACTGGGTCGACTAGGCTCTTGACGAGTTGTCTGCTATGAGAGGGCCGACTGATACCGCCTTTCGTGTCGATATTGATGAATGTCGACTCATCTGGTCGGCTGAGTCGGGCTACTAGCTGATTTCTGGATATCTCTCCCATCGGTCGAGATGTCGACTCGTCTGCGAGGTCAGGTTGTCTCGTGCCGATTAGCACCGCTTCTCGTGTCGACACTAGGGTGTTGGCTTGCCTGGCTGGATGGAGATGATGACTCATCAGATCATATATTTAAAAACAGTTGTACCTCATAACACTAAATATGTTGAGGCTCCATCTGGAGCTTCTCTTTGGTTGGAGGAATCCTCTAACCAAGGTAAATTTTTTATTTTTTTATTTTGAAAAATAAGGTATAAACTTTAAAACGCGTTTAAAAAAAATCTAAGGGCCCCCAGCCCCCTCAACAGGCAAGTTTTCCAATCTCCCCACCTTGACAACATCGACCAGTTTTTTTTTTTTGTGGCTATTTTTTTTCTTTTTCGCGACCCAACCAGCAAAGAAATCTAAGGGCCCCCCTCAATGCGCAAGTTTTCCAATCTTTTTCGCGACCCAACCGCTAAGTACTCGCGTGCGGGCCCACTCCCAACAAAGCAAACAGATGAAACTTTTTTTTAAAAAAAAATTCTTTTAAAAAAGTATAATTATTTATTTATTTATTTGCTGAGTTATTTTTTTTCCTCTCCAATAAACTCTCTTTTATTTTCCCTTTCCGTTTTTATTAGGGCGCTTCATCAAGATCGCTACTTTACTCGTGATACAACGAGAGAGAGAGAGATTTAGGGGGGAAAAAGAGGGGGAAAAAAGAAAAAGAAAAAAATAACGGAAAACTCTCTCTCTTCTCTCTCTAACATCTCACAATCATCGCTTGTCTAGCTTCATCTCTTCAGCCAATCTCCGGCGAACGCCCCGGCGACACTCGAACCGGCAGAATCTGAACTTGGCGGGGATCTGGGTAATGGGAGTTGAATCATCAACATAAAGTGGAGAAAACAAGCATAAGATCTGATCTTGTTGCGTGCTTCAGTCTAAATCTGCGATCTTTAGCCTTCCTCTAACATGAAGCTAGGGTTTTTGCTCGTGGTGCTGTCGGCG
>NC_033797.1:144035702-144039787 GCF_001876935.1 Asparagus officinalis | reverse complement strand
AAGCACAGGCACGCGTACGCTGCGATGATGTACATGGGGACGCCGAGGGATTACGAGTTTTATGTGGCGACTAGGGTTATGCTGAGATCGCTGGCCAAGCTTAAAGTTGATGCTGATCTCGTCGTCATTGCGTCCGATGATGTCCCGATCCGATGGGCTCAAACCCTGTAAGTTTCAATTTGGAGTCAGATTTGTTTCAATATTCGTTTGAAAAGTTTTTGAAACGGCGGAGAGTTGGGGGATCTTTTGAGGAATTTTTATTGTTTGCCCCTTTGTTTTAGATGTATTTGCAATTTCGGTCCTCTCCGAAGTTAGCGTATGATGTCAGATTTAGTTCAATGTTTTTTTGGATTTCTTTTCCAACGCTGGTCAAGCGGCGGAATTGGGGATTTTTATCGTTTGCCCCTTCGTTTTTTGAGATATTTGCAGGTCTTAGTCGAACACGTTGAAGATTAGTTTTTGAATTGTACGGTTAAGAGATCAAAATTGTCTTTTCTCGAGATTCTTGTTCGTTGAAATTTAAGCTTGAAGATGATGAAGTAGAGAAGAATTGAAGAAAGACGGGGATATTTTCCTAAATTTACCTGATTGCCCTTGCCGGCCGTTAAAATGTTCATAAATTTTTTGTTGGGTTTTCGGTAATTTAAAGTTTTGAGTTTTAGTTTTTTACTTATTAATTTGAACATTTTTTAATGTTCCTTGATATTTTTACTCTGTGAGTCCAAGTTTTTTGACTTCTGTATTGGCTTGAAGAAGAAGAAAAACCAGCTCAAAAGACCTGAACTGCCCTCGATTTTCTCTGAATATTTTGAAATTGCCATGGGATATAACGGAAAATTTTTCTTCTTCTTTTTAATTAAAAAACTGAATTTTATGAATTTTTAATTCATTTGATGCTGCAATGATCAAGTTGCTGTGATGACGGTGAGAAAATAATGGGGAAATACCTTGCGAGAATAGATGTTTTTGGTTGAAAATTATGACACAGGACAAAAATTAGTTGACTCTTTTTGGGTTTACTAACAAAATTCTCATTTAAGACTTTTGGCTCTAAGTAATCTTTTCCCTACTAATAGTTTGACACAAAAATATCATCTTTCAGCTGAAAAATATGAATATGTTTAACTTGGCAAGTGCTTATTAGTAAAATACAAGGAACCCTTTGAGTCATTCAAGCTTCTAATGAATTGTTTGGATTGCTACAAATAGGAAAAATGACGATGGAGTGAAGGTGGTCACTGTGAAGAACTTGAGGAACCCATATGAGAATCAAGGCAACTTCAACACTAGATTCAAGTTGACAATGAACAAGCTCTATGCTTGGAGCTTAGTTGAGTATGAGCGAGTCATCATGATCGATTCAGACAATCTCTTCCTTCAAAGGACTGATGAGCTATTCCAATGCGGTCAGTTTTGCGCTGTGTTCATTAATCCTTGCATATTCCACACTGGCCTATTTGTTCTTCAGGTACGATACTTCCTCGTTATTATTGATGAGCTAGCTGTTAATGTTTTTGTACTTTCACCGACAAATTGATGTTTGTGATTTCACATTTATATCTATAGCTGACCGCTTAGGAATGTAAAGTGTAAACTGATATGTGCTTTTATATAAGGACTTGAATTTTCAATTCAGCTATAATCATATTGATGGTAGCAATTATTAATTTTGCAAGGTAGCGGTTGATGGTCCATGAGTAGGTGAATTAGCTTCCGACTAGAATTAAAACCCCTATATAGGGATGTTGCTTGTGACTGAGAAATAAATGTAGTGGTCCATTGGAGATGCAGTTTGATGTACCCATTTCGAGACCCATAATCTTTTTACCAGGATCAAGTTTGGTTTTTTAATCTGCTCGTTACTTTGGTGAAAAGATTAGGACACAACTTGTTTGTGACCTAGAACATGCTCTAAGTTCATATCACTTTAGATACAAGACCATATTTCAAGATAAATATGCTGGTCATTCTTTAAGTAAGTTTATTTAGGTGACATTTAAGGCTTATTTTAGGTGACATCTCTGTGTGATAACTTTATCTGAAGTCCTGTGATTTTGTTTGGAGATTAGCATTTTGTACTTTCCTCACATCCATACTAAAACTATATTTCAAGTTTCTTTCAGCTGTCTCATGCGCCTGTGATGATGCTTGCAAAGTGATCATGATTGTGCACACAATTTGCTCATGGAAAAGATAAGGTCATAGCACTTTGATGAGTCCAAACACCTTTAGACAGCTAGAACCTGACTAAGTCCACCTGGACAACTAGACAATGACCAAGTCTAATTGAAGATGCAAGAATGTGATTGCTATTAGGTAGTAACGTCATCCCTTAGGCAGCGAAAATAACCCAAAGAGCTGTCTTTGATCTACCTTCAGCATATCTGATTCTACTTTATATACACCAACTTATTTTAGTCATAGTTAAATATTAAATGCAAAAGTAAGAATTTTGGAAATGAGAGTTGGTTGTAGTTTGTACAACACAAATTCCTTAGGTAGGGTTTGTTGTACCAGTTATAGACGTTTGTCACTTTTCAATTAGATTTTATATGGAGGTTTGAAACCTTATCTTGCTGATTTTAGCAAGTAACCATAGCCAGAGCCTTTATGTCTTTGATTTTGACCTGCAGTGGGCTTAGAGAACAAGTGAGGCAGGATTTTCCAATGAGATGTTCGTGGGAAACAAATTCCCACATGCAGCGCTCAATGTGCAAGTCATGTATGATTCTCAAATTTGAGTCTGATTCGATGTTGAGTTTTTAAGCTTCCATATTGATAATTTGAACGAGTTTGTTTTGCCAGAACCATCATGTTACTGATTTTTTTAGCCACTAAAGATCGCAAAGGGATGGAGAGAAGTAGAATTGAAATGGTTCTGATTCATGGCCGTTTCCTAACTCACTTTAATGTGCTCCATATGGATTCATGGTCCTTTCCTAACTTACTTTTGTGTGCTCGATATGTCCCCTATTCATAACCATATTGTTGTTTGTCGTAGAGGACTTGTTATTGGCAATAAACTTTGTTACTCGTTAGCCATGCAGAGAGATTTCTGTCACATGCAAATAAGTGAAAATCTCTGCAAAAGAAACTAGGCCATTGTGAAAAAAATGCCGGAAACGATAAATTACAAACCATAGCATACAAAACTCACTTATTTCGTTGTTATTCTGTGCTCATTTATTGATTGTCTTTATGATTATAATCTCAGTAGATTTCTCATTCCGTGTAAACTTTTTCTGAATGTAGCCTTCAATGGAGGTGTTTAAGGACATGCTTCATGAGCTTGATATTGGTCGTTCAAACCCAGATGGAGCTGATCAGGGATTTCTCGCCAGCTATTTCCCGGAGTTGCTTGACCGTCCAATGTTCCATCCACCTGCAAATGGTAGCAAAGTCGATGGCTCCTATCGACTTCCTTTAGGATATCAGATGGATGCTTCCTACTTCTGTAAGTTCACATAAGTGCCTTTTCTTTTGGGTTTTTTGTATATATAACCCTTAATCATGCGTATTTGCAAAACTGTCCCCAAATCTTAGCATTCGCATACACCTAATATCTTCAACTTTGGATAAAAAAAAACCCCAGTAAGTCATCAACTTTGATGGGTTAATTTGTACATGCAATGTAGAAATATCAATGAAATAGGCCAACTTTTACTAGCCATATCCAACAAAGTCGATGATTGGTTGATTAGGGGGATATTCCTCTCTCCCAAAGATAATGATTTGGGGGTAGCCTTGCAAATAAACATGATTTAAGGGGCATTTATGAAAAATCCCTTTTCTTTTTCTACATCAACTCTTCTATTCTGCTATATTTGTTCATGTTAATAATTGTTTTAAGTTGCTACTTTTTAGTACCTTTTTTTGGGCAGAAGTGAAAGGGTTATCGTATATTTTCATTTTGATGATTATGCAAGGTAGTGGTCTGTTTCATTAAATGGGATCTAACGAAAACTTCATGAGGGACATATTGTTAGTGTCTTATGGGGTTATACCTATTATATCATCATTTCGCAAAAGTGCATAGGATTGCAATTGAGATATAGACTCGACTAAATGAGTTGGAGGTTGCATGG
>NC_033797.1:144012607-144035692 GCF_001876935.1 Asparagus officinalis | reverse complement strand
AAATTGCGATTGGTTCCCTTCTTAAATCGCTATTCTCCAACAGGAAAAAGTTAAAATTTGGTGGCTTTCATCTAGTACAGCTAAAGAGAGTGCAATTAATTTATCTCTTAACACAATCTGAAGCAATTTATGTGTTCCTTTCTCTTGCAGATCTTAAGCTTCGCTGGAGCATACCCTGCGGACCTAACAGTGTTATAACATTCCCTAGTGCTCCATGGTTCAAGCCTTGGTATTGGTGGGCTTGGCCTGTTCTACCCTTGGGCCTTCAATGGCACGAGCAGCGGAGGAAAACTATTGGGTAAGTATTCCAATCTCCTTAAAACCCTAATTTATGCGGTCTTTGTTGGAAAACTAAGAACCACACAGCCAAACAGAGTTTTGGTGAATTACACAAAAAAACTCCTTAAGTTTGGCTTTGTTTCTGAGATAGCGCCCCTAAACTTCAGAAATGTCTTTTAAACCCCCAACTAACACTGTCAGATTTGAATGTGCATATGAAAATCATGTGCGACCGAAATTCCCCCAAGGAAAAATGTCTTTCATCTCTCTAATAATATTAAGGGTAATTTTCACAATACCCGATTAAGTTTGGTTATCTAGGAATGATTAATTTAATTTAATAATTAGAGTGTTAATTTAAAGAGGGCATTCTGGTTTTTTTTTTACCAGTTTGTCTACCATTGTTCTCTTTTTTGTTTTTTTTGGGAAGGGGGGGGGGGGTGGTGTAAAATTGAAAGCGCATTTGGGAGGTTTTTTGAAATACCCTGAACTTAAGTGGAGTCAAGTGGCCAAACTTAAAGGGCTTTTGTGAAATTTACCCTACGAAGTCTTTTCATGTAGCATTGTTCTGAAATCTAATATTGAACAGGTACGGTTCCGAGCTCCCCGTCCTAGTAATCCAATCTGCAATGTACCTCGCGATCATGATAGTCACCCGCTTAGCTCGTCCTAGCCTATCAAAACTCTGCTACAATCGTCGCCCGGAAAAGAGCGTAGCAATTTTACACGCTATGCTCAAAATGGGGGCCGTTTGGTCTATAGTAGCAGCGTACACTGTCCCTTTCGTCCTCATACCTCGGACCGTTCACCCTCTTCTTGGTTGGTCTTTATACTTGCTCGGCTCTTCCTCCTTGGCCTTCATTGTTATCAATGCTTTCTTGCTTCCGCCTCTCCCGGTTTTAACTCCTTGGATTGGGATCCTTGCCTCGCTGTTTGTGATGGCGTGCCCGTGGTATTCTGATGGCGTGGTTAGGGCTTTATCGGTATGTGCTTACGCTTGCTTTTTTGCTCCATTCCTTTGGGCGTCGCTGACAAAAATTATGGCGTCGTTGCGTCTTATTATCGAAAGGGAGACTTTCTTTCCTAGACTTGGAGAAGTTACACAGACTCCAGAGTTCAGCAAGTTGTATTGATCTTTCTTATTTTTTGAAGATTTTGGGGGATTTTACGTGTATCACTTGTGTATGAATACGAGTATATTTGGTGTATTTTAATACCTTTACAGAGCAGGAGGAGGAAAAGAGTCCAAAGGCTCAGGGGGATGGAGGGCAGTGCAATTTAGAGATATGTGGGTGAGTGTTTGATCTAATTGCAGGAAGTAGGAGATTTGTTTTTGATCGGTTTCTCTCCTACATTGTACTGTAACTTTTTTCATATTTGGAAAAGGTCACTTTGGGCTGCATTTACAATCTCTCACTTATTGTTGTATTTATGTCTAGGTGTTAAGTTGCCTATTATAAAACTTGCATAATTTTGATATTAGTTCCCAACATCTTTGAAATTGCTCATAGGCCCCTCAATCCTGAGGGGTCCAAATTGGTTCCTCAATTTAGATCTGAGGGGGGCTATTCCCCTCAAAGCTAATGTTTTATGCAAGTTCTACCCCTCAATTTTAACTGACCTGCTTCTTGGTGGGATTGAACGCGGGGCTCAAAATCCACAAACATCATCTTCTCTGATAGTGAAAAATCCTCTCTAAACCATTTTAAAGCTTATCGAACGGTCATTTTTGAGCTTCTCTAACATTTTTGAGGGGTTATTTGGTAATTGAGAGTGTTTCTTTAAAAGTTACCCCAGACATGATTTCAAGATCTCACTGAAAAAGTAAAAGAGAGATCAATTTGCAAGACTCCGAACACTTGAGGGGCAGTAAAAGAGAGCAATTTGCAAGGCTCCTTAACACTCAAGGGGGGTCCATATGAGCAATTTGAAAGGTTTGAGCCTTTTGAGGTACTAATATGGAATTATTGAATTTCTTTTGGAAAGTTTATGTTTTTGGGAAAGCTATCACATGGTACTCATTCATGATGATCTTAATTATTTGATACACTTTTGGAAGCCTTATACATTTCTACTGGTTTAAATCTATTTCGCTGGGGGTCTTTTTCTTAAACAATCTTGGGGTTGTTATTTCACCCCATATGAAATCCTTTATTGCACTTTTCAATGTTTTGATTCTTGAAGAAGATTTTTGTTATAGCGGAGCTTCTTCCGTTTCCCTTTGTCTGCGGGCGTCTTAGGGGCAGAACCCCCAGCTTCTTCGGTTGAAGAAGATTTTTGTTATAGCGGAGCTTCTTCCGTTTCCCTTTGTCTACGGGCTTCTTAGGGGCAGAACCCCTAGCTTCTTCTGTTTCTCTTTGTCTGCGCTTCTTCTGCTCCTTGACCAACTTGATCATACTTTTTCAAGTATGTCTTTCCCGATCTGGTACCTGGATTAGCTTCTTGTTCGGGCGCATGAAGCTCTTTCTCCTCATCCGAGTCGGTGAGAGGGACGAGATGATCATCATCTTCGTTCATAGAGGGGCTAATCACATTGGATGATTTAGCATTGTTCATCTTTTTCTTCGCCGATGTGCTTGCCCATTGTTGGTCTTCAAGAAAATCGGGATGAACCCACATTATCTCTCCTTTCGGAGTGGTAAGGGGTACCAACCCTTTCTCTTTCTGACCATGTGGGTCAATATTCTTTAGGTGTTGTTCTCCCTTGGGGATATGGATGACACCGTTAAGAGCTGTCACAGGTGGAAAATCTCTAAACTGGACCGATATCATGTTAGTGGATGCTGTCTTCTGTTCTGGCAGCTTGAGTACATCAGCATCGACCAGTGCTTGCAGGATATCCTTGAAGACATAGCATCTCCTTGTCGGATGTCCTGACATTTTGTGATAGCGGCAGTAATTGGGATTGTCCACTTTTCCTGTCTCTTCTGGTTTCTTTACTTCAAGAAGCTTCAACTTATTGTTCTTCCGAAGTAGCTGAAATAAGGTGTCCACATGGTCATCTTTGAAAGAGTACCGCTTGGGTGCTCTTGGTTGACTCGATGCCTTGCCCTGTTTAGCAGGTGGCGCTCGAGTATTGGTATCAGTGGCCAGAGTATCCTTTCCCTTCGGCCAGGGAGCATAGCCTTGATTGCGTTGCACCGGCTGCTTTTGTTTGCTTGTTTCTTCAGCTCTAACCCTGGCAATAATTTCTTCTGCTTGTTCTCCTTGGGAAACCAACTGTTTTCAGGAACGACACTCTGCAACCCCCATTTAACCTAGGAGATTGGTCTGCAAATTATATCGACAGGTTTCCACCAAAATAGCTTGTGTCATACCCGAAGGACATCGCAGGGCCATGCCTCAGAATCTTTCTACGTAGGCTTTAATAGACTCTCCCTTCCTCTGTTTGGTGGCAAGAAGGGTAGGGACAAAGACTTTTGTGTCATCTTCGAAGAACCTGGCTAGAAATAGCCTTTCTAAATTTGACCACTTCTGAATAGATCCAGCCAAAAGTTCCATGAACCATTCAAAGGCAACCCCCTTGAGGGTGCCAATGAATAAACGAGTCAATATGGCGTCGTTTAATATCACATTCCTAGTCCGTGACTTAAAATAGTAGATATGTTGGTTGGGCGATCCTGTACCATCAAAAGCTTGTAGAGTAGGGGATTTGAACCCGGGAGGATAATAGGCTGCATCCCATTCAGCAGAGTAAGGCCTCACAACTCCTTCCTCTTGGAGCTCGCTTCTATTGGCAATAGCATTGAGGCGAGCTTCCAATTCATCCATCTTGGCTGATTGAGGATTGTATTCATTCTCGGCTTCTTTTTCCTCTTCAGAGGAATATTCTATGTGGTGGGCCTCCTGATCAGAAGTCTCAAACACTTTGTCTTTTCCCTTTGATGAAGTTGCTCTTACTCTTCGGGAGGATTCATGTCGAGACGGCGAGTTTGTTTTTTGAGATTTGGCCCTATCCGTAATGATCTAGACCATCAAGGCTCGGAGTTCATTGATAGTCTCTTGCTGAGATCTGAGCATAGCTTGCTACTCATTGAGTCTCTTCATGAGATCTTCAGGATTCCCTGCCATGTAAATGGAATTCTCATGTTCAATGAAAGAATTAGAGGATTAAGACTCCACGATGGCCGAATGTTCATCATCAGAATTTGTTCCTCTAGCTAATCTCTGATAATCGACAGGGGGAATGACTCCCATTCGTGTCCGAGTGCGTTGGTAGATCCCTTCAAACTCATTTGCGATTTCTTTGACGCTTGGAGAACAATCCATCTCTGATTCATCAAAATTAGGGACTGACGATTTCGTTCGGCCGATCATATTAATAGCAACTTCAGGATATTCGGCCTCTGAAGCTTTCTTCTTGTAGTGACGTCGTCGCTTGTTAGGTCAGACAACGTTCATCAATTGGTCGAACACCGACCGTCTAGGCGCAGAAGTGCAATATTGGCATTTTGAGAGGACCGTAGAAATAAGTCGCTCACATTGGCATGAATGAGGGGCTTGTTGCACCAGTCTTTCTCTCGACAAAATCTCCCTTAGATTAGAGACATGAGGAATGTTTCCCACTGAACATGAGGTCTGAATTGGAACCCCCTGCCCATCAGTAGGCGAGACTGGTTCTTGGTGCACATGGATCTTAAATCCATGTTGGTCTTTTTGAACAAGATAAATCACATTGCGTTCCGGAGAAGGAACACGAGGGTCACGTTTAACCTTTGAAACTCGAGAGTCATGTTTGAGAATGGGAACGCGAAGGTCGCATTTTGTTTGAGCAACGCATGACTGAGATCCGTGTTTTGCTGGCTAAACGCTCCCTTGAGGGTCACGTTTTGATGGAGCAACGCAGGCCTGAGGTCCGCTTTTTGTTTGTGAAACGCTCCCTTGAGGGTCGTGTTTTGATGGATCAACGCAGGCCTGAGGTTCACGTTTTGTTTGTGAAACGCTCCATTGAGGGTCGCGTTTTGATTGTGAAACGCTCCCTTGAGGGTCGCATTTCAATTGGATAACACGAGGCTCATATTTGGGCTCATCAATATGAGACTTGTGTTCTAAAGTCGAAACGTGAGGCTCGTGCTGAGGCTCACAAACACGGAGTTCGCGTTGGTTGACAGATCAGCTTTCTTTGATGCTCGCCGTAGGGAACTCCTCCTTCGTCGAGCAACGTTTTTCTTAGCCTGTCTCAAGGCTTTTGTAGTGTCATTATTTGTGTTGATCAAGTTTGTCGCCGCCATGAGCCTTTTGTGACCCGATACCCATCGTTTTGATGCGGGCGTAAAATCTTCAACTCGATTACCAAGTTTAACTGCAACTGAACCTACTCCTTTAGAGGAGAGGTCGTTCGAGCCATCTATTCCAAAGAAGAGGCCCTCCTTTGGTGATTCAGTCACAATTGGAGCTTTAGTCTCCTTGGAGACTTTGCTGATCTTACGCATAGCCTCGGGGCTAAGGGATCCAGAGGAGATTGCTTCCTTCTACTTGGCTTGGCCAAACTCCACAACAAGAGTTTCAACCGCTGTTCCAGCGAGATTGATATCAGATTGCACCATCACTTTTTCATCGGTGAAAAAGCTAGTCCCCAGCGGAGTCATCATCTTTTGTTTATGGAAAAATTAAAGAAGAAATGAGAATAAAATTCTGTATTTATCTCTCTGACTGACTTAGAAAAAATAAATACAATCTCTCACAACAATCTCTCTAACTGATTTAGAAAAAAGAAATTATAATTTCTCTTATGGTTTCCCAATTTACAAAAGAGAGAACACTACAACAAAATACAACATTGTCGATGAAACAAAAACATTGGTAAAAGTTTAAAAAACATCGGGAAAAATCTTTCCCGACGTAAAATACAACGTCGCTAACGCGTCACCAAAAGTGCATCAAGGAAAATATTTAGCGACGCAAACGCACTGCGTCGGTAAAAGTCAATACTTTTGGCGACATTTTATGCATCGGGAAAAGTACATCTTTTAGCGACGCATAATATTTTGCATTGGCAAAAGTATGCAAAATTTTTCATATGCAAAAGTGCGTTGGCAAAACTTGTACTTTTGGTGACGCATGCGTCGTCGGCAAAAGCAAATGCGTCGGCAAAAGTATAGCTTTTAGCCACGCAAAACTATTTTTTGCTAAAAATTATACTTTTTACGACGTAAGTTAGCATCGGCAAAAGTGTAGCTTTTAGCGACGCAGAATGAAGCGTTGCTAAAAACTATATCTTTGACGACGCAAGATAGCGTTGCTAAAAGATATAATTTTTGGCAATGCAAAATTATGCGTCGGTAAAAAGTATACTGTCGATACTAATTTGCATCACCAAAAGTAATATCTTTTATGTCAACTACAAGCCTACACTGATACTGAACATCCACAAAAATTTTTTAACCATTCACATCAACAAAGAAATCAAACATGAAATTATACTCCAAACAAGTTGCATATTATGATAAACAAAGAATTTACTCCCATTGCAAAATAGTTACATTCATTTCCATTTCCAAGTCAATACTCAAAGGCCTGGTTAAATATTCCAGTTTGCTTGTAATCCATGAAGGAAAAAAAAGAAACACAATGAAAAGAGAGAAAATAGTGAAAGAAAAGAAAGAAGGGAACAACTGTTTAAATATTCCAGTTTGCTAGTAACCTCATGACAAGTTGCTCTCTGCTTCCAAGATAATCAAATCCAAGTTCTTGCATAACAAGAATAAAGCAGCATAATTTTTTTTAAAAATTATTTGAGTAAGGCTACACATTCCATAAAAAGTTTTGGGTGTACATATATCATATTCATTAAACCGAAAACATACACATGACAAAAATAAATTTTGTGCAGCTTTTGTAAATTGTGCATTTCTTCGTATTTAGAACTTCCGATTTGCAAATCGTAATCATATATGGTTTGATCAGATAATTTAGAATCCTATTGATTGTATTCTAGTTTGTTTTTGGCTGATGAATGTATTTTACCAAACATGTTTGCACAATCCTTGTTTTCGTCAAAAGTCGCCTTTATTATCGATTTCATTATAACTTTAATTGTTTATAACGAATTCAAATAACAAAAATAAAAGTTACAACTCTCTTGAAAAAAAACACAAGAATCATTTATCGGCTCTTGCTTGCGTGGGTTCTTCGCCGGTGCCGGGGTTTATCCGTGGACGATCACGGATCAGATCCGGTTGTCGAAAAATTAACGGAGCTCCTACTTCACCAAGGAAGTATTCTCTTGAAGCTCTAAAATCGACCAAGCGAAATCAGTAGCTCTTCTCGAGATTAAGACTAAGCCTAATCTCAAGGAACGGACGTACGGGGCTTCGGATCCTTCGAAAGACTTCTCCTTTGTGCTGAAGTTCGCCGGGATCTCGTTGGCCTTTGCTGAAATTTCATGCTCCTTGACTCCTCAATCCAGCAGCATCTCATCCTCTTGATAAAATCCCCGATCTGTAAAATAGAGGCTCTAGGCTGATATTTATAGGCCTCGGGTGTGGGTATTTGGATGAGAATAAGTGATTTGGCCTTATCTTCAGTTAACAACAGCCTATCCACGTTCGTGGATGATATCAAATTAGTTGGGAACCCCTGGAACAGATAAATCCCGTGAAAACCGCTTTAAAACCGTTGAAAACGTGTTTCGGGCTCTGGACTGCGCGACGGGCCTTGCTGACTCGCGGGGGAAGAGGGTCGGTAAGATCTGACCCGCGCTTGCGCGGCTCGGATAGATCCAACCCGCGCTTGGGCGGGTTGGACACATCCGACTCGCGTTTGCGCAGGTCGGACAGATCCGACCCGCGATGGCGTGGGTCGGCCTGTGCCGTCCCGCGCTGGCGCGGGTCCGCCACCTCCGTCGAGCTCCTTTTCTTTTGGCGCTTTTCTTTCTGGGATTTGTACTTTTCGCCGTTTTATGTATTTGGTCGACTTGTTTATTTGTACGCTTCGTTACGGGACTGATCGTCGACCGCGTCGGTCATTTGGGGCTGCCTGACGTACGTGTGTTGGTTGACGTGCGTGTGTTGATTGATGCGCGCGTGTTGATTGACGCGCACGAGCTGATTGACGCGCGTGTTGACTGACGCGCGTGAGCTGATTGGGTAAACCTTCTTGACTCGTCCACTCTTTGCTTTGAGTTTCGTGCAAGCTCTCATAGGCAATTTTAGACGCCTACAGATACCCCCTCCAAAGTGTTTCGGCCTCATTATTTTATAGAGGAGTCTGGAATGCTTTGGATATGATAGACCCCTACCTTCAATCAGTGTTAAAGGACCTATAACTAGCTTTAGTTCTTGACTTCTCCACATTTTAGCTCATTCAGTACTTTGTTGAATATCTAAAATTCTTTCGGTGCTGCGTTTATCGCCTGACCGTTGTCAAAGTCTCGAATCGAAATTGGTAGGTTGATTTTGGCTTGTGTTATTGAGTTGATTTTGAAGTAATTTTCTGCGTCGCAACGTGTTAGCCGACGTTGACCTCGGGCTACGTGTTGACCGACGTTGACCCTAGAGTTTTATATCAATCGGCGTTGACTCTCATCGCAACGCGTTGACTGGCGTTGACCTGAGGCTACACGTTGACCGGCGTTGACCCTAGGGTTTCATATCAATCGGCGTTGACTCTCATGTCAACGCGTTGACCAACGTTGACCTAGGGCTACTCATTGACCGGCGTTAACCTTAGGGTTTCGCCTTGATCTGAGGAGGACCAGTTTATACTTGTATACTCCTGAGAGTTTCAGGAATCAGTTTAACCTCGTGTATCCGTCAGAAGTTGCCGAGTTATCCTTAAGAATTATTACACGTAATATTCTCCAGGAACTTCCCGTCGAGAGTGGGAAACAGTTTAGACTCGTATGCCCATTAGAGTATACGTAAGTTTCGAAAATCTCGAATATGAGCGAAAATGCTGCGAAGTTACCCGGGAGTATGAAAGTGGGTCCCGAATATTCTGAATATGAGCAAAAATGCTGTGAAATTACCCGAGAGTATGAAAGTGGGCGAAAGCAAGCGGGAATACAACCAAACGACCGTCGGATCATGCCCGACCCACGCGGACGTGGGTCAGATCGATCCGACCCGCGCGAGCGCATGTCAGATTAATCCGACCCGCGTGCTCGCGGGTCGGGCGGTGATCTAACCCGCATAAGAGCGGGTCGGGGGGCTGATCTTGGGGACTTAAGTCCCTGTTCCTTTTTCTTCTTCTAATTTTCGGTTCCAACCTCTTATCTCTTCCCCTATTCGGTTTTCTTCAACTTCCAGCTTTCTTCTTCTTCCCCAAATTCTATCTCTTCAAGAGTTCTTCCACTTCAGAAATTCTTCTCCTCTAAGAACTCTCAAACTCCTCAACTTTGCTAAAATAAAAACTCTTCAGAAGCTCTTGATTTTGGCTGACTTCTTCATCTCTTCATAAGCTAGGGTTCGGTTGATTTAGGTTTGAGCACTGACGGGCTTCTCCTCCTTGATTCTTCTTCGAATTTCAGGTAAGCTTCAACGTTTTCCCTTCAATTTTGGCTAAGTCTTTGAGTTTTTGCTTGATGGTTGAAACCCTAGTTCTTGAATTTGGGGAAAAAACTAAAATTTGATTTTAGGCTTTGAGTGATGGCCGAATTTCTTGGTTTTAATTGTGTGCATAACTTGATAATTGAAGCCCTAGCTCTTCAATCTTGGGGAAAACCGAAATTTGGATTTTGGGGGGTTGATGGTGGCCGAAATTTTTGAGATCTTGGTTGATGATTAATAATTCGAATTTGTAATTCTTATGGCTAAATGAATTGAATCTGAATTTGTACATGGGATTGGTTGATGTTGATGATTGAATCCGCTCGAACCTATGCATAGCCGAGGCCTTTGGTTGTTGTCCACATACATACTTGAAGTTTGAATCGATACACATGCTTCCAAAACCTTTAGTGGATATTGTAAACTTAAAATGGTGATGTTTCTTTTCTTGACTTGTGTGGGAATTCACTAAACATGGTTGTGTATGGGAACCAAACCGAATTCTCGATTTAGGGAAAATATCGAAGCCTTGATCCTTGAATTTGACTTTGTGTATGATCGCAACCCCTTACTTTAATTTGTCGAGCTTTGAACTTTGTTAGTCTTGAAGTTGATGAACCGAAGCTTGAATATGAATTGGCGCTTGAATGAAGCTTAGTTTCGAATTCTTGTCAACATTAAGCCCTTGTGATGCTTGGTTGTACAAATGGCTTGGTATCACTTAATTCTTGTTCATACCCATATATGCATGATTCTGAAACTCAAGTCAATATCCACGCTCTAATTTCGGATGATTCTGTGAGCTTGTGAATCAGTATGTTGACGTGGTCGAGACCCTATGTTTGACTTTGCGACCCTCAACTTGATTTTCCCTTCGAATTTTCATGCTCGATTATGGATGTGAGCTATGTATGAGGCGCTTAATTCTCATGCTCGATTATGGATGTGAGCTATGTATGAGGCGCTTAATTCGCTTGACTTGTATATTTGATTTTCCTCTCACTTTAACTTGAATTGAGAATGTCGTATAGGTTTAATTGGACCCTTAACTGAAAAATTCCATTTTGTAGAATTTTAGTTAAAGATTTGCAATTTCCCTTTTTAATGTTATACTTCTCAATTCTCCGAATAATTGAATTGTCGGTCCCCATTACAGATTAGCTATGTCGACCAGGAGAGCTCGTATTCCGAGGAGTCGATCGGCCACCAAGTCTCCTGAGAGAGCCTCTCTCTCTTTTGCTGGTAAACTTCTATAATCTCCATTTGTGAATTCAGTATTTATTATATCATATTGCATATTGCATATCCACCCTGTCCTCCTTGGTGAGGCAGTTGGGAAGAGCTGATATCCTCCTTTGTGGGGGTGGACGCTTCTACATTACATCCACGCTCTGTTCTCCTTGGTGAGATAGTTGGGAAGAGCTAATATCCTCCTTTGTGAGGGTTGATGCTTATCAGATACATTTTGCTTGGTCAAAACGCGTCTTAAGGCAATATGGGGCGATTTTTGCCGTATTACATTTCGTAAGATAGGGTACGTTACCATGCTATTCATGCGAATGTTATCTTGTGTATTCGTGATACGGTTAAAATCGTCTTGCCAATTACGAGGTAGTGACTCTATCTTACGGATTGGTGAAAAGAGTTCAACACCCCGTGTCACCTTAATATTTCTTCATAACTGCGTTTGATAAATACGCATTATTTGTTTCAGTTGAATACCCTGCGATGCCGTTTTCTCAATTTGAGATAGATGGCCATAGGAGTAGATATGACACTGTTGTTGATAATCCAGCGTCGATTTCGCCCACTTCTCAGTTTGCTTTGGACCTTCCCGATGAGCTCTCTAAGTTGGTACGAGAGGGGGTCCCCGCATCACGCGCCAGTTAATTATAGATGCGCCGTTCGTTGAAGATACGGATCCTACTCATCCTTTAAAAAAGACGCATTACATGTTCAGCGATTCCGTGACGGATCCAACCATCATAACCCTCGAAGATGAACGGTGGTTACACAGTGATGGTACGATTTGCTTATACCTTCCTCCGTTCCCTTGTCATCGTTCGCTAACGGAATTGCGAGGGCAAGCGGTGACGCGACAAATTCCATGGACTCTGACAGAAGAGCACACCAATATTCCTTGCAGATACATCACCAGCCATTCACTCCCGGGTTCCAGTGGTAGAAAACACATCATAGGATTGCACCCCGATGTGATGGGATTGGAGGACCCGCCTAAAGGGGAGCTACCTATAGTGGCTCGCACAGTGAAGAATCACCTCGCTGAGCTAGGGCGAGAGCTACCTATCGAAAATTACAGGTGCTATGGCTGGTCTCATTCTTCAGACAAATTATGGTGGGGCCGGATGACATGTTATGTCCTCTACCAGTGGGGTGCTAAATTGAAGTCGATAAGATTATATGAAGCTATCCATGCCACCCAATACGGATTACCGGTGAATGCTCTCCACTTCACGGGATCAATAGAGCTGTACAATCCATATACAAACACATTTCTTACCCGAAACGGAGAATTAGGACTACCCTTCCATGAGATGCACAAAGTCTCCATATTGCAAATAGGAGATATGCCGTATCAGGAATATTTTGCTTCCAACCGGGAGCTACATCAATTGAAAATCCATAAGCCCGCTCGATACGACACGTTATGGGAACTCACGTGTCATTATCAGATTGCTTTAGCCGGAACTAACCCAGTTGCGCTAAAAAAGTCTCCTCAAATAAGTTTGAAGCAATTCTTGGGTTACCTATTCAAGAATTTGGAGAAAACCGGCGAAGCTGTTTGTGAACTGAAACTGCTGACTCCTTCGGAGATCAACAAGTTGGTTGAAAAATACGATGCCCGATCTTACACCATTGCGAGTGCCCAAGGTAGATTTTGTGCAGGGACTAAGTTTAAGACTTTCTTGTTGCAGGCGGAGAAATCCATCCACCCCAAGACTTTGTTGGCCGGTTATATCGTACTTTGGTTGAAGAAGCTTGCCTATGGAAGGAGCTTATCTCTTTTGCCAGCAATGGTTTCCGACATCCATTGTGGGCTTCGTCAAGTGGTCACAGATTTTACTCAAACTGAGGAGACCCTATCCGAGAAGATCCCTGTGGCGAAGACAGAGCTCCCTTACACCTATCTGATGGGGTGGCTGGTTCTTCATCGCCCCGATTTGATGTCGCCTCCTACTAATGTAGATCTGTCCACTCCTTTGCTATAATTATTTGAGGAGTGTAAATGGAAAGCTCAGGACCTCTCGGAAGTTAGGAGAAGCTTGCACATGCACAAGGGTTGTGTGATCAATCCATGCCTCCCTCGATTTACCGGCAAATATGGTAGGATGCTTACCGACATAGAAGAGCCCGAAACCGACCAGACCTCTCTCGATGTTGGCTACTTCAGATGACTCATGAACATAAGGTCATGCCATCATATTTTTCGAGTGAAGGAGCGTTGCTATTTAGAGCCTTATCTTCCGTGCCGGTTCGCCCGCCAATTTGGATACGACCAGTTATATGTCGGGAATCCGAACCAACGGTTTCATACTCGCAGCGGGCTAGTGGATGGTGCTCGCGCTTGGCTTTGGAATGTGACGAGCTGTACCTATGCCAAATTCAGTCTTCCGAATACTGACCGCCACTTAGAGCTCACATATTTATGCTGCAAATGGATTATGGTCGCTAATGAACCCGTCCCTCTGATGTCAATTAAGGAGCTGATGGCTGAAGCTGCATCACATATCACTGAGAGAATGGTCCGAGAAAGTGCGTTGGAAAGAAGGAGACGCGACAGTAAGCTCGCTGGTCCCTCAGGCAAAGGCAAGCAGAAAATGGAGGAGATAGAAGAGGAATCGTTCTCTTCTGATGAGGAGACTTCCGAAGAGGATCAAGCCACAGCTCGTAGTGCTATAGAGGTTAACAGCGACTTCGAGGAACATGCAGCAGCAGGTTTGTCTGAGACTTTTTATAAAGAGCTATGAGATCTATCGATCGCTGATCGAGCTCGCCGACTTAAAGCTTGAAAGAAATGAAGAATTTTGCCTACTTATAATAGATGATGGTTAAACTTTTAGATGTAGATTCCGAGGGGGAAGAGGAGAGAAGTAGCCTTATCACTCGTGCTCGATCTCGGGCCACAGCTCAGGCAAGATTGCAATTTGAGAAGCGTGCCACATCAGCACAGGACAAACCTGTGGATCTTAAAGAGGCCCGACCTACAAAATGACTGAAGTTGACCATCAAGCGACACGCTAAACCTCAGGCTTCACGAACGGATGTGGCCGATGATACGCCCATTGGTGGGGAAGGTAATGTTTCGACTATTGTTATCTTTTCAGCCTTTTCCTCTACCAAGCTTTAGACTTAGAAAATTTTATATTCTAGAGGGTCATGATGAAGACGCAATGATGTACAACCCCCCTTCTCCCGACTTAGAGAGTTTTTCGGAGGATCTTACTTCGTGCCACAAGCAGATGAGGCCGTGGGTCAGGATCTGGCGGATGCTAAAACAGATGTGGCCCCTAAAACCGTCGAAGGTACAATTGTAGGATCTGATTTGTCCACGGTGATTGCTAGCCTAGGTATACCTATTACTGGTAGTACACCTTTTAGGTGGCAACCTCGGGTATTAAATGACTCAGAGTTCGTCCCTCCTCTAATTGCTTATATGCTTCTGGCTCTTTTAGAAAAGCTACAAGAGGCGATCGCTGACGTCGAGATTGAAGGGCATGCTGTTACCACCAGAGGTAAATTTAATTCTCCTTCATTGTTGATTTTCAACTTCTCTTTTCATATCTTACCACTTAGAATTTTCTGTAGATATTTTGATGGAAGGTTTAAATGACGAAGAAGTCTCTCACGAAGTAGTTAACGCACCTTCATTTGATCATGTACAAGATCCTTCGGGATCTAGCGACATGCTTTTTGACGATATGTTGTCAGAACAAGCTCGTCGTGAGACCGTCGAACCAATTATTAAAGCTGGTGCCCTTGCCGGTATGAATTTATTCCTTTACAAAAGTTACTCACTTATCAGTCTTATTTAACCGTAAGGGAGTTATGCTTGTAGGACCAGTCGTTGAGACTGATACAACTACTATTATTGGGATATCTAACGATCCTGAGGGTCTTGATTTCTTGCTGTTGGCAGGAGCTATCATAGAAACTCAGTCGACAGTGGCTCAAACTCAGCTTATGATCCCGGCAACCGAGATGACTACTGTAGCTGCGGGGATCAGTTCGGTTGAACAAGTCGTAAGACCAACTGAAAAAGTCGGTACATCTACGACTACTATGTCCATAATAACTCCAACGACTCATGCAACCGTGCAAGCGGTGTCGAATGCAGAGCGTCAAATTGAAGAGCCTTCAGTCGTTATTGGTGAGCCCTGTTCCGAAATTTATCTTGAAACTATTCAGACTAAAATTCCTAAATAATTACTCTTCTTTTTAGGGTTTTCAGCTCAGCTTTATGATCTCGTCACAGTGCTACTATCCAATAACGACCCAGATAAAATCCTTCTCCGCACGGAAGTTTGTTCTCTCTTTTTGTTTGTGAACGAGATGGTTGACAATCTTCTCCACAACGGGCTCTCTATTGATCTTTTCAAGTCATATCTCGATCACCAAGTGACCTTTCTGAGGAGTCAAGGGTATTCAGATCTGGCGGACGCTATTACTGCAGACTTGGTTCGCCTTGAGTGTGAGCTTGAAAAACTAAAGGAATTTCAGGCAGCCGGAGTTTCTTCATATGTGGCCGCTCAGATGGAAGCCAAGTTACAAGCATGGCGCGAAGCTCAAGCATCTACTGATTCTAAGATTCAGGAAGCAGAAGGTCTTGTTCACCAAATGGAAGTGGCCTATGCTGTCAAGTCGGCAACTCTTTGCAACATTGATTCTTCTCTTGTGTCAGGTGAAGCCACAATAGCGTGACTCGAGCTAGAGCTAAAAGCGATGAAGGATGCTCAAGCTGCTTTGAAGATGACGAAGGCACACGTGGAGCGCGCTCGAGAGGAAATGTCCGGGCAACTGGCACTCACTAAAGAGAAGTTGGCCACGATGAAAGCAGAAGTCGTGAAGGTATTGGCTGCTGATGAAGACTCCATGAAGACCACACTACAGAGCGAGCTTGAGCAAGCTTATACTGTGGAATTGTCTAAGTTAGAGTAGCAAGTTCTTAGCCATAAGCTCCGTGTAGATTGATTGTGACTTTTGTACCTACAACCTTAATTTTTATTAATAGCAAATAGTTCTTTTTTTATTCATTTTATCTCTTCTGTTATAATGTTCTATTCTATTTGGAATAATCAACCATAATATTTATAGGATTTTTAGCAAACCCCAGCCTTCAGCGGATTTGATGTACCTTTACTGATTACCGTTTGAATCGGGCTAGCATGTGAATTATTAAAACCCGTTTCACATGTAACGTTGTGCTAAGAGAGTTAATTCTCTTAGACTTAGTGCTATGATTTTAAATATATAGACCTTACCATTTCTTACGGAAATATAGCACCCGACAACGCGTGTTAGGCGCTGACTTATCGCTACTTAGGTTTCAGGATAAAATTCCCCAGACTTAGATTCTGGTGTTTTTTTCAATCGGTGAACGACTAAACCGGTGACGTGTGTTAGACATAGACTTATGATTTTTGGTAAACTCCCAGCCTTAAACGGATTTGATGTGTCTTTATCGATTACCGTTTGAATCGGGTTAGCATGTGAATTATTAAAACCCGTTTTACATATACGTTGTACTAAGAGAGTTAATTCTCTTAGACTTGGTGCTATGATTTTGAATACATAGACTTTACCATTTCTTACAGGAATATGACACCTGACAACGCGTATTAGACGCTGACTTATCCCTATTTAGGCTTCGGGATAAAATTCCCCAGTCTTAGATTCTAGTATGTTTTTCAATTGGTGAAAGACTAAACCGGCGACGTGTGTTAGACGTAGACTTAGAATTTTTGGCAAACCCCCAGCCTTTAACAGATTTGATGTGCCTTTACCGATTACCGTTTGAATCAGACTAGCATGTGAATTATTAAAACCCGTTTCACATGTAACGTTGTGCTAAAAGAGTTAATTCTCTTAGACTTGGTGTTATGATTTTAAATACATAGACTTCACCATTTCTTACGGGAATATGGCACCCGGCAACGCGTATTAGGCGCTGACTCATCCCTACTTAGGATTCGGAATAAAAGTCCCCAGACTTATATTCTGGTCTCTTTTTTTACTCGGTAAAAGACTAAACCAGCAACGCGTGTTAGACATAGTCTTATCTCTATTTAGGAGTCGAGATAAAATTCCCCATGCATGAAGTGTACGGATTTGAAGTTGAGAATTGTGTCTTTTCTCAGGGTAAAGACAAACCCGATGCTGGAGAGAAAAAATTTTATATTCTATCCCCAGGTCTTGTTTAGGGTAAAGATAAACCCAAAATGAGAGAAAAAGAACTTTATATTCTATCTCCCAACACTGAAGAGGAAGGATTTATATTCTATCTCCAGTTGTAAAAGAGACTCGAGGTGGGATCTCCACCCCCAGAATCCGGAAAGGTGAGACTAGGAGTGAGATCTCCACTCCGAGAATCAGAAAGATTCAAGCAACCCTAACTTTTATAGGATTGGTTGCTTAATCCAAGAAAAGAATTCCTCATTTATTGAGATGAAATTCCGATTCCGGCCCTAACTTTTATAGGTTTGGCTGAAATCAAAAAGGTGGAAGCTTTTCGTTTATCGAAAGGGATAATCCGACCTTGGTCATAACCATTGTAGGTTTGACCAAGAGAGGTTGGAGGTAATCCTAACTTTTATAGGTTTGATTACTCAAATTGAAAGTGGATCTCTCGTTCATGGAAGGAATCGAGAGTGGATTCTGGCTTTGGTCCTAACTTTTATAGGTTTGACCGAGAAACCAATGGGAGTGGAATACATGTAGCAATGAGAATGCCGACCTGTACTAGCCACTCGCTGGAGGGTTTCGATGTTAAGTGATCAGGACTTAACACGTCAAGTTTGAAAATTGCCAAGAATTAGCGAATAGAAATTTTGGTGGACCCACTGTCAATTGATTTGATCAGTGAGGGATTTTGTGAGGAAAGATTGATTTGTCAAAATGGTTGAATCTCACCTCAGCAAAAGAATTCATGAAAGTTAGCGAATTCAATATCAACAATAGGATACGTTCCAACTTTGAAAACATTCAGAATCTAATTGTGGATTTCTTATTTATCACTTTTGTATCAGCTGGGTTATCCCTAAGAATATCACATATAGTATTCTTCCGGGAACTTCTCGATACATGGGTTATCCTGAATATACTAAGGGTAGTACTTCTTCAGGAACTTACCGTTTATCAGCATTATAAGCCGGGCGTCTTCCTTGGTAATAAGGCGATATGCGCCGTTTGAATAGACTATTTCTACCACAAATAAATCTTCCTATTTAGGTTCGAACTTGTCTTTCTTCTCGGAATTAAGGATCATTGGCCATAGGACAGCTAGGACCAAGTCTCATTCTTTAAAACTTTATTGCCGACAATTTTTATCAAAGGCTCGGGAAATTCTGGCTTGGTAGAATTCAATGTGTTGCTGAGCTTCCAAGCGCTTCTCATCGAGCATTTCGAGTTCTTCGAGGCGTTTTTGATGTTGTTCTTCAGTGGTCATCTCCGTTGCGAGAGTGATCCGAAGAGATAGAATTTGGATCTCCAATGGAAAAACTGCTTCACACCCGTACACTAGAGAATACAAGGTTGCTCCAGTAGACGTGCGAACTATGGTACGATAGGCCCATAGAGCTTCACCGAGCTTATCACGAGTTTTGAAAAAAGTTTTATGATAGTCTTGTTGAAGGCTTCAGCCAATCTGTTTGCTATGGGGTTGTAAGCTGTCGACGAGACGTCTTGAATTTTGAACTTCTCACAAAATTTGATGAAAACATTACCGACAAACTGAGAACCGTTGTCATGTATGATTCACCTTGGGACACCATACCGGTAGATAATATGGTGCTTGATGAATGCCACAATATTGCTCGTCTTAACTTCTCTGAGCGGAATCGCTTCAGCCTATTTGGAGAAGTAATCAGCGATTGCTAGGATGAATCGGTCGCCTTTTACTGACGGGGGATTTATAGGTCCAAAAACATCCATTCCCCAGGTCTCAAAAGGCCATGATGTAGCTGAAGGGTGTAGATGCTCCGGGGGTTAGTACATATAATTCGCGTGTACTTGACACGCGTGATACTTTCGGGCATATGCGACTGCATCTTTGATCATAGTAGGTCAGAAATATCTCATCCTTCTGATGCGGTCATAAAGTTTGGGGCCAGGTTGGTGTGCACCACAAACCCCTTCGTGCGTCTCCCTAAGGACTTCTTCCGCCTCTTTAGTGGATAGGCAATGTAATAGTAAACTATCATATCCCGATGATATAGCGTTCGACTCTCCATATTATAGTAGAATCTTGGTGCTCTCCGTCAGATTGAGTCCCTTTCCTTCACGTCTTCCAGTAAAATCCTGTGTAGGACATAGTCTATGATAGGAAAATGCCAGTCTCGGGATTCGAACTCAACTTGAGTTGAATACACTTCTTTAACGTCCTCTTCTCTATCGTCTAGATCGTAGATTGGTACGAAGAGCTGATGAGTTCTTACCATAACGAACTGTTCTGTTTCGGAGGCTGTGCCAGGGACACGACTAATGCTGCCAGCGCATCTGCGTATGCGTTTTGTAAACGTGGAATGTATTCGATGAAGAATCCTTCAAATAATTCTGCTATCTCAACGACCATCCTATGGTATGGTATCAAATCCTATTTTCTGACCTCATACTCCCGTTGAACTTGTTTAACTACCAGTTGAGAGTCACCGAAAGCTTCAAGGTACTCGACCTCCAGCTCTTTAGCAAAGCTGAGTCCAATAAGCAACGCGTTATATTCGGCTATGTTGTTTGAGCATGGTTCGGTCAACGAGTAGGCTAGAGGCATCACATGTTTTCCTGGGGAAACTAAGGCAACTCCAACTCCGGAGGAAATCTTAGAACATCCAGGAGTACTTGCTACATTAGTTGCTCGAGAGACACCATCGAAGTACAAACGCCATACCTGTTGATGGGAAGTTACGTTGGCTTCGTAGTTTTCATCTGGCAGATCGTCGTATACCTCGACGGTATCCGTAGTTGGGTTAGCTGCCAGGAGATCACAAATAGCTTGTCCTTTGACCGACTTCTGCTGTTTAAAATGTAGATCGTATTAGGACAGAAGCAAGACCCATTTTGCTAACCACCAACTCATGAAAGCCGGCTGCGTCATGAATACTCTGACTGGGTTAACATTGGAGATGACGTAGATAGTCTATCCGACCAAGTAGTGTCACATCTTTTGAATAGTGAATACTAAGGCGAGACACTCCCTTTCGATCATTGGATATCGAGATTCGGTGCCCACAAGGATCCGGCTCAAATAGTATACTGCCTGTTCGTGACCGTTATCGTCGTCTTGTGCAAGTAATGCACTTAACGAGCGGCTCGTTGCCTTGCCATAAATCAAGAATGGTTTGCCTGATTTCGGTGCAATAAGTACAGAGGGTTTGAGAAATATTCTTTTATATTCTTGAATACTTTTTGACAAGCGTCGTCCCATACGAATGATACGTCCTTCTTTGTGAGCCTGGAGAATGGTTGACATTTTCCCGAAAGGTTCGAGATGAACCGACGGATATAAGCCAACCGTCCTTGTAATCCTCTGAGTTCCTTAAGGTTTCTCGGGGGTTGCAACTCATTAATTCCTTCACTTTATCAGGGTCAATGTGAATACCCTTAGTGGTGACGACGAATCCAAAAAATTTGCCGCTGGACATTCCGAGAAAAGATTTGGTAGGATTCATCTTCAATTGATGAGTCTGCATCAGGTCGAACATCGTTTTTAAGTCTCTGATTTGATCATTCTTGTCATAACTTTTCACGACTAGATCGTCCACGTAGCATTCGACAGTCTTCCGGAGATGCTCCTGGAAAATCTTTGACATAGCTCTCTGATATGTGACACCTGCGTTCTTTAAGCCAAATGGCATAACCATGTAGCAGAAAACACCGAGGGGTGTTCTAAACACGGTATGCTTTTTATCATGTGGATGCATCTTTATCTGATTATAACCAGAAAATCCATCCATGAAGGACATTCTCTCGAATCCACACGTATTATCGATGATAACATCTGTGATGGGAAGAGGAAAATCGTCTTTCGGGCAGGCGGTGTTAATGTCTCTAAAGTCGATACAAATCCTGATTTTTTCGTTCTTCTTAAGGACATGGACAATATTAGCAAGACATTCAGGATGTTGCTCCTCCCTAATGAAACCCAAGTCGATAAGCTTTTTAACTTCGGACTCGACTGCCTCCATAATTTGCGGACGAAACCGTCTTTGTTGTTGTTTGACAAGTTTGACATCCGGCTTAATATTAAGGCGATACATTACCACCTTTGGATCGAGCCCTAGCATATCCTCATAGTTCCAAGCAAAAACATCAATGTACTCCCTAATGAGGGTAATTAACTCCTCTTTCTCATTTGGCGGGAGACTGTCGCTAACGAATATCGGCTTCGGATTATCCTCGTTACCCATATTCACCTGGATTACTTGGTCTTCGGTAGGGGGTTTCCTTTGTTCAAATCTATCACCGTACTACATATTCAGGTGATGAACCCAAGGGTCTTCCCAAGTTGGTATTTGGTAATCTTTCTCTGTTGTGGCAGGATCAACCGTAGCCATGTTCGACATTAGTCTTTTAAAAATTTATTCAAGACTAGCGTCGGAGTCCTAGAATGAAGAATCGGAAGAATATCCGTCTTTATTCTTATTAGCTATTTGATCAATGACCTGCCAACAGCATTCATCCTCGGATGAGGAGACATAGCCTAAACCTCTTCTGTGGCTATAATAGTTATCGGGCTTTCTTTTTGGTACATAGGCTATACGAGGTGGAACTCACGGACCTCGACCAAAACAAAGGCCTTCCCCGAGTGTGAAGTCATACCCATATCTCTTCATGAGGTTACGTGCTTTTGTGTCATATCTGAATAGATGATGGGCAAGTTTATCATCATTGTCATCTTCTTCCAAGAAGTGGTTTGGTATTAAAAATTCCTTCCCTCTATCGTAGATGACTTCTTTCTCACCCCCTGCTTTTGCATGAATGACAAGTGTTGCTTCGAATGAATTCTGAACATGCTTCTTCGTCATGCAAGACGAATAAAGTGGTACATACAAGTTAGGGTCGTCGTATAACTCTTTCATGATGTTATCAAGACACAACGAGTACTCCAAATCGTTATTTATTGTTATTTCTTTGGCAAGTTGCTAATTATAATTACTTTCCGATGATTCTTCATCGTCAAGATTGATTACAATGGGTACAATATCATTAAGTACAAAACCATCATCGTAATCAAACCCAGCTTCGGTATCAGCCTCTTCCCTGTTGTCGTACCTTAGGCTGATAGTTCAGTATCAGATTCGGCACCATAGAGAAGGGAGTCAGTAAAATAATTTTCTAACCCCTTAAACGGTTGCTTATCCGCGACCACCGTCTTTACTTCGTTATTGGTGTCCACATATTTAAGACATTGATGGAGGGTAGAGAGGACTATAACATTACCGTGGATCCAGGGTCGACCCAACAGTAAGTTATAGGAAGTCTCTGCGTCAATCACATAACACGTGACTTCCGACTTTAAATCTCCAATCTGACACTTTACTCGGATTTTACCCAATGGTCTGGATCCACTGGTATTAAATTTGTAGATCGTAGTGTTTGTGAAGGCTAACTTACTGGCCGGTATTTCTAGACTATACATCAATCGGAGTGGCATGATGCTGACAGCGGAACCCGGATCGACTTGGATCTGGTTGACAACGCTGGAGCCAATGTGCCCAGTGAAATACAGGGGCTGATCATGCTTGGAATTCTTCGTCTGCATGTCCTCTTTGGTGAAAGAAATGCAGGGAAAATGGTGTGCCGCGAGGTTGCAATGTTGGACTGACGGCTCTGGTTCTTCAGGAGATGGCTTAATCTGAGTCAGGAAAACTTCAGAATTGGCCAAGATTTCTTATAGTGCTTCCCTTGTGTCTTTTGAAAGATGCAACAGCTCATATAAGGTTAATCTAGCCGGTATATTAGCTAGTTGCGCTATAATGTTGAAGCGATGCGGAGTACTCAAGCTCCCCGATTTATCTCTTCCAATCGGTTGATTGAATCGAGACTGCTTCGGGTTTTGAATCTCTTGGTATAAGGGCTCTTTCCC
>NC_033797.1:144000593-144012597 GCF_001876935.1 Asparagus officinalis | reverse complement strand
TCTCCTCAACTACGGGTGTTGGGGGAGTTGTGACAATTCCTATTTCCGCTAATGTCTTAGAGGGAATGGTTTTGGTTACCCCCTACTTAGCTAACTGCTCGGAGGCATCCGGATATTTAAAATGATATTCATTTCCACTCTGGGTTGCAAAGGCCGGTGCTCCATTGGTTACAAAGACTTATTGTTCATCTTCCGAGAGCGGTAAAGCAAGGATTCTTTCGTCATCTTCTCCTGGAATGACAGAGGTTCCGCAACAGGACTTTCCTTTGCCTTTTAATTTTTTCTTGGATGACGATCCGACTCACTGTTCATCTTCAATCAGATCAAGATGAACACAGAGAATCTCACCATTTGGGACCGTGTGTGGCACAAGTCCCTTCCGACGTTGTTTGTGAGGATCGTCATTATTGATTTTCATTGCTACATTCATTACGGGCTCGGGTTGAAACCAATTCAGAGGAACAAATCCGAAGCTGATTGACACTGCATTCGCACCCACTTTTTTCTCCTTAGATTGCTTCATAGTGATGACCCTAACATCGATTAAAGTTTAGATTTTATCTTTGAGGGCGTAGCATGACTTGGTAGGGTGGTGTCTGTGGAACGCGTAATACTTCGGGTCATTAACCCTTTTAGCGTCTTCTTGGTCCTGGATCGGAGGCAACTTGATTTTGTTGTTCTCTATGAGGTATTTAAAAATACCGAGGACTTTGTCTTCTTTAAAAGAGTAAACCTTCGGGAATTTCGATTCTGAAGCCTTCTGTTTTTGAGGTTGTCGTTGCCACTGCGATTGCTGAGACGCCTTTGGCTGCTGCTATTGTGGTTGCGCTTGCAGCTCGAACATTTGGTTCGCGTCCACTGCGTATACTTATGCTTTCCCCTTGCACTGAGGGACAAAATTCTGTTGTGGAGTATTTGTCGCCGCTTGACCCCTTTCGGCCTTTTTCCTCTTAAGGAAGCGTTCGGCTCATTCTCCTTGCACCTTCAAATCCCTCCAGGTCTTAGATGACGCCATTCCCATAACTTCGAGAATATCCAACGAAAGATTATTATGACAAGTTTCGAGTATAAAGTCTTCACTGATCAGATCTTGACAATTCATTGCTTTGTTTCAGAATCGTTTGATGAGGTTCTCGACTAATTCTCCATCCTTCTGTTTCTCATTGAATAATGTTCCGATTGAAACCTCGGTGTCTTCATCGAAGAAATTTGTGAGAAACATGTCTTCCATGTCATCCCAGCTGCTAATACTCCCTGACTTGAGACGGCGATACCAATCGAAGGTTTCTCTGCGAAGGGTACCGACGAATGACCGTACCATCAGAGGTTCATTCGCAAAGATTATTCCCAAGTAAGACTTGAAGTATATTAAATACTGAGTGGGGGAACCCTTTCCGTCAAATAGCGTGAAGTTAATCAGATTAAACTTTGCCGGATACGGGATTGATTCCCACTCTCTCGGGTATGGACAAGGTATTCCGGACTTCTTTATTTCTTGAGCACTCATCAACATGTTGATTTTGCTCTCTAAGTCTCTCATCTTCTTATCTTCGCTCGTATCTTTCTTTGAGTGATTCCGGGAAGAAGTAACATGGTCCTCCTTCGTATTGTTATCATCCGAGGGACCACCCCAGCATTGTTGTCAACGAGAGTGGTATCCATGTTGGTATTCTCATCCGCTTCCCGATCGCTATCAGCTTGGTTAGGATTATTACAACGGCTAGACTCTCCCTGCTGGTTCGTCAGCGTCGTAATTTGTTGGTTGTGCATGTCTCTCATCTCCTGCATAGACATCTCTATTTCAAATTTGAAATTCTTCTTCTGCTTGGTTAAAGCATCATCAAGAATTTTAGTCATCTGCTCTGTACTGATTATGAGTGACTCATAGGATTGCCCCGCGCTAGATGCCGTATCATCGGAAGCCATTGCTGAGCATGCATCTGAGCAAGCATCTGACGTTTTGTCATCTGAGGGTAGCCCCTTTTGTATTCTCTGGTAATCCCTTCGTCTACTGATCCCCGATCGTAATCGAGTTATTCGTTGGGATATTCCTAAAAACTGATCATGACTAAAGCATCGTATTGATTTCCCTCTACCAGTCATGTTGACAGACACTTCTGGAAATTCATCCTCTTGAGCAGCTGATTTTTTTTCTGCAGAAACACCTTGGTTTGGATTTGGATGTTTCGATGGAGATTCTTCAAACACTGAAACTCTCTCTGGGGCAATCTTAGGACAACAACATTCTGACAATACCGCCTTGATGATCTTAGCACACGGACAACGAGAGTCCGTTTCTTGGGTACTTCTTTTTCATGACTTGTTCGTACCCCCGGCCCGATAGTACAATTCATCGGTTTGATGATCGAAGCAACCCATCGTGTGTTGGCATGACTCCCCAGGCATAATGTCATTATCAGACGAATATGTTTCCCTCTGGGGACTCAAGGCTTTGTTAGCGTCTTCAGGAGTTACACGTTCGAGGCTACATTTACGTGAGCGTAGGACCTCAACGGGCTCCTGGACTTCGATGCGTAATCCAATGCAGTCAGTTATAGGAATTTTCCCATCATGTGTTCTCCTCCATTGCTTAGGAGGACGATTACGTCCTTCAGCCTGAAAAGCCGCTCGAGATCCATTCAATGGGCCTAAGCGCTCTTTGACTGGAGCTTTGCCTCAATCATCGTGTGCAGGGCCAAGGCGATCTATGATCTTTATCTTAAATTGGACAAATCCACGCTGTCACGGGGCTCCACCGGAGGTGCGGAACTCGAAGGGGTTGACGAAATAGGTGCAGAACGTCTTCTATCTTAACCCTGGCACGGGTCAGACTTGAGTGACCCGCGAGCTGGAGGGTCAGATCTGGGTGACCCGTGGGCTGGAGGGTCAGATCTGGGTGACCCGCGGGGTGGAGGGTCAGACCTGAGTGACCCGCAGGCTGGAGGGTCAGACCTGAGTGACTCGTAGGCAGGGTCAGATCTGAGTGACCCGTAGGCTGGAGGGTCAGACCTGAGTGATTCGCAGCTTGGCCGGTCAGATCTGAGTGACCAGTAGGCTTGAGGGTCAGACCTGAGTGACCCGCGGGCTGGAGCATGCGGCTTGGTGGGTCAGACTTGAGTGACCCGTGTTTTTCAATCTTTGCGGCCGCCATTTTAGACTTTGGCCTCCATACTTTGTGCGGTCTTGGTGGCTTCTTTTCCACTTATTCCTTCTGCAATTTCTTGGCTTATTGCATAAGAATTCTTGCATGTGCAAGCAATGCACGGTGTTTCTGAATCCGCTCCTGAAGAGTCGATCGGGTCCTTTTGACGCGGATCCATTCGTTCTTAGCTGGTTTGAAGGAGGAGAGGTTGTCCACTCGATGTTGTGGCGGTTGGCACCTCCTGGACTTCAGATCCGCTTCATAGCGGATTCCATCAACTGGTTCTAAGACTTTGGCTAGCTGGCGTGTGAGGCGTTAGCGTCGCCTCTGACGTGCTCTCTTTGATAAAATGAGCACATCATCAACAGTCAACCCCTTGCTCAAGGGGTTCAGATCCGTGGTTTCAGCCTCGTCGGATGCCGGCGGGGCGTTGTGAGCCACAAGCGTAGTAGTGGCGGATCCGTGGTTTCAGCCTCGTCGGATGCCGGCGGGGCGTTGTGAGCCACAAGCGTAGTAGTGGCGGGAAGATCTTCTTCTTGGGCTTCTGAAGCCGAAGTCCAACGGGTCTTCTTGGAGTAGGCCTTCCTGCACCTACAAGGAGAGGCCGGTCTGGAGGAGGAGGACAAGTATTCCTCGTACTTCTGCTGGTCAAACCCATATTCGATACCTATTTCAACTGGGATAAGGATCCGAGGTTGCGACACGTCAACCTTCGCAGAAAGGTTGTCGGCTCCCACTGTGATCTCTAGTTTATTTTCGTCGAAATTCGCCTTCATTATCGATTTCATTATAACTTTAATCATTTACAACGAATTCAAATACCAAAAAAAAAAAAAGTTACAACTCTCTTGAAAATAAACACAAGAATTGTTTATCAGCTCTTGCTTGCGTGGGTTCTTCGCCGGTGCCGGGCTTTATCCGTGGAGGACCACGGATCGGATCTGGTTTTTGAAAAATTAACGGAGCTCCTACTTCACCAAGGAAGTATCACTTGAAGCTCTGAAATTGACCAAGCGAAATCAGTAGCTCTTCTCGAGATTAAAACTAAGCCTAATATCAAGGAACGGATGTACAAGGCTTCAGATCCTTTGAAAGACTTCTTCTTTGTGCTGAAGTTCGCCGGGATCTCGTTGGCCTTCGCTGAAATTTCGTGCTCCTTGACTCCTCAATCCAGCAGCACCTCATCCTCTTGATAAAATTCCTGATCTGTAAAATGGAGGTCGTAGGCTGATATTTATAGGTCTCGGGTGTGGGTATTTAGATAAGAATGAGTGATTTGGTCTTATCTTCAGTTAACAACAACCTACCCATGTTTGTGGATGATATCAAATCAGTTGGGAACCACTGGAACAGATAAATCCCGTAAAAACCACTTTAAAACAGTCAAAAACGTGTTTTGGGCTCTGGACTGCGCGACGGGCCTTGCTGACTCGCGAGGGGCGCGGGTCGGCAATATTTGACCCGCGCTTGCGCGGGTCGGACACATCCGACCCGCGTTTGCGCGGGTCGGACAGATCCGACCCGCGTTGGTGCGGGTCGGCCTGTGCCGTCCCGCGCTGGCGCGGGTCCGCCGCCTCCGCCGAGCTCCTTTTCTTTGGGCGCTTTTCTTTCCGGGATTTGTACTTTTTACCGTTTCATGTATTTGGTCGACTCGTTGACTTGTACGCTTCGTTGCGGGACTGACCGTCGACCGCGTCGGTCACTTGGGGCTGCCTAACGTACGCGTGTTGGTTGACGTGCGTGCGTTGGTTGACGTGCGCGTGTTGATTGATGCGAGTGTGTTGACTGATGCGTACGAGCTGATTAACGCACGTGTTGACTGACACACGCGAGCTGATTGGGTAAACCTTCTTGACTCATCCACTCTTTGCTTCGAGTTTCGTGCAGGCTCTCATAGGCAATTTTAGACGCCTACAATCCTAACTCAAGAAAATTGAGTCAAATTTACAATGACTCTAACTTGCATATAATCATACATAGTTTTGGACTTACAAGTTATTCAAAATGATGCAGTTCAAGCATAATTATTCAAAATCAATATCATTCATATCATGGGAAGTAACAAGTTAGTAAACACATATTTAAAAAAAATTGGCAATTTCCTAACACAAAAACTTGAGTGGCCATCAACATCAAGTTTATAAATATTAACAAGCGGAAGCACAACCACAATTCTACTAATTAGAGAATAACATTTCTCACAAATAATATTTGTAGAAACAAAGGTCAATGAAAGAAACAAAACAAATCTAAAGTAAATGTCATGATATTCCTAGTATAAAATAAAATCCATTTCTAGTCGCAAAGTCTATTACAATCAATTTCATATAGAAAATCTTAACCAACGAAGTCTATTACAATCAATTTTATATTGAAAATCTTAACCAAAGAGAGATAAATTTGCCGAAGTCCTTGATTTTTGACTTTTGTGAGCCCATTAAAACATCAATCTCACATCCTTCATCCCCTGAAATTAATTCAAAAAATTCAAATAAGTACAATATAAACATCAAAAACCTATAAAATGAAGTCTCAACATTAATTTATCTATGACAAATCTAAAAGTGAAATAGTAGTAATTTATCTAGAGAGCTCAAACAAGAAACAAGTTTTAAGCATTCAATTTTTTTTAGACCAAACTTTAGAGTACACCCCAAATACCCAGGCCAACCCACACATTTGGGCATGTGATACCCAGAACAAATGCCTACAACTGCAGCCGTAGCTACATATTAAATTTTCTAAACCAGATATATCTTTTAGTCGCCTTGTTACAATCCCTAATTAATTTGTATTGCAAACTTTTCTCTGGCCATTGGTGGGTCATAATTAGAAGGGAAAGACATATATGACAATTAAGTGTACAATCCATAACATTAGCTAGAAACTGGAAAAATGAGTTATGCAATAAAATAATTAGAGTACAAATTAAATTACCTTCTCATACCGATACCAAGATTATGTGATGCCCATCCAAACTTTATCTCCAGCCACCTTTTTCTCCGATGAATTGGTAACTCAATGAAGTTCTTTCCTCGAGCCGCATCCTTAGTAAGATAGTCGTAGGCTGCAAACTGTGCATCCCCATTGAGCCCTTCAACATTTGAAAACTCCTCAAATATCTCTCATTCTGTGTAAAAACGAGGACCGGTCTTCCAAATTACAGAAGCGATTGCCTCCATTCCACTTTTTAGCCCATCAAGCTCTTCACCCAAGTTGCTAGTGGTACCATGCTTTCTTTTATATATCACCTTTGAAGATGTTCTTGATGCACAACTGGTTTTGGGATCTTGTTCTTTACCTTTTGAATGGTCGATGCATTCGACATCATTCTCTTGAACAGCTTCCCTATCATCTTTTTGATTAGTATTGATAAAACTTGATTCATCTCTTTCATTTTCTATGCGAGCACGTCTTTCTTTGATAGTTTCAGAAGCTAAACC
The DNA here is from genome assembly GCF_001876935.1 of Asparagus officinalis. Classification (NCBI taxonomy): domain Eukaryota; kingdom Viridiplantae; phylum Streptophyta; class Magnoliopsida; order Asparagales; family Asparagaceae; genus Asparagus; species Asparagus officinalis. The sequence goes on along the minus strand of NC_033797.1, from coordinate 144,006,012 downwards.
AACAGCCCTATCTTTCCCATAAATGATTTGCAAGTTTTCAAAAATATGGTACATGTATGTAACGAAATTGTTTTGCTCCAGGATGTGCCTATTAACAAATAAAGAAATTCGATTATCATTTCTATATTCAATACAAATATGAGGAGGTAAGTTGTGAAAGCAATGCAACTGAATATATAAATATATGCGATCTAAGAAAACAAGCTACAGACAATATAATATAACATACCCAGTTGTTATCTGCCATTTCTCTGAAACATGAAATAGAATGGTTCATGAAATAGAAAGATAACTATAGTATAGCTTGATGATGAAGAAGAAGAATAAGGAAATTCCTGAAACAGAAAGCAATAGCAAAAGATTTAAATCCACATGTCCAATTAACTTGAGTTCCCACAATTAAAAGTCTTTCCTTGAGGATGTGCATAAAGTTGTTTCAGTTTTCCATCCGTACATATCAAATGGTATTTATAGATGTTTATAGAAATATTAGCACTTAGTGCATCAATCAAAGCAAATTTTCATATTTCTAGGCTCACTAGTATCACATAAGCAAGATTCAGCTGCCACGATTAAAAGCAATTTTTCATTTTTCATATTTCTAGGCTCAATAGCATTTACCTAATTATGACACATTACATCTCCAGGTATATTGTGCATTAATTTTATGCTATCAACAGATCATTCACATCAACTTTACTAGTATGAATGTCTGTGCATCTCTTTGCACACATGTATATAAATTTATGCCATAGGTTCATATGTAGTTATGTACACAATTTACATCTCCAGGTATCATTTTGTCACGTCAACTAAAGCAAGCAACAATGTTGGGAACATAGATCATCCTTTGGTATTAAAAATACTTGGTGTGCAAAGAAGCATCTTGAGCTCGTTCATTCAGATGTGTGTTGTCATATGAACACTATATCCAATGGTAATAATCGATACTTCCTTACTTTTATTGACGATTTCACAAGGAAAATATGGGTCTACTTTTTATAGCCAAAATCTAAAGTCTTTGATTATTTTAAGAGCTTTAAAGCCCTAGTTGAGAAGGGAAGCGGTTACTTTATCAAGGTGCTACGAATGGTTGGAGGAGGTGAATATACTTCTAATGAATTCAATAAGTATTATGTAGAAGAAGGAATAAAGCGTGATGTCACCACACCTCAACATAACGGCGTCGCTGAACAGAAAAACTGGACAATACTTGATATGACGAGAAGCATGCCAAAGACCAAAGGTATGCCAAATTGTTTTTAGGGTGAAGCTGTCTCATGCACTATATACTTGTTGAATATGTCACCAATAAAGTGTGTTGATAATCTTACTCCTAAAGAGGCGTGAACTGGTTATAAGCCAAGTGTAAGATATCTCAAAGTGTTTGGTTCCATTGCTTATGCTCATATTTTAGCAAAAAGAAGAAAGAAACTTGATGACAGAGGCGAGAAGATAGTTTTTATTGACTACAAGTCTAGGGGCTACAAACTCTACAATCCTACTACAAAGAAGGTGATTGTAAGCAGAGATGTTATGTTTGTTGAAGAAGAAGCTTGGAATTGGGATCTAGAAGCACAAAATAATTCATGGTGTACTCTCTTTGATATTCTTGAAGACGGTGTCCCTATTGTAACTGAAGAAGCACCACCGACCAATGCTCCTGAAGCTCCAACCCCGCAAGTTCCATTAGAAGTTGAAAGACCAAGAAGAAATCACCAACCATTATTGAGAGATTATGAAGTAACTCCAGATGATGATGTTGATGCAGATGAAGATATAGTGCACTTTATAATATTTGCAGATTGTGAGCCAGTTATGATTGAAGAGGGTATTCAAGAACCTAAGTGGATAAATGCAATGAAAGAAGAGATAAAGGCGACTGAGAAGAATGACACGTGGAAGCTTACTAATATCCAGCAAGGAAATAAAGCAATCGATGTGAAGTGGGTTTTCAAAATAAAGATTAAAGCGAACGGCGAGGTTGAGCGGCATAAAGCAAGATTTGTGGCGAAAGGTTACGAGCAAATGTCTGGTTATGATTACCAAGAGGTATTTTTCCCTATTGCTAGAATTAAAACTGTTAGACTAATAATTGCTCTGACTGCACAGAAGCATTAGAATATTCATCAGATGGACGTGAAGTCAGTTTTTCTTAATGTGCCACTTGAAGAAGAAGTTTTCGTGAAGCAGCCAACTGGATTTGTGAAGAAAGAGTGCCAGCATAAAACATACAAATTGAAAAAAAGTCTTGTACAGGCTAAAGCAGGCGCCGTGAGTATGGAACAAAAATAATAATTCTTTTTTTCAAGAAAGTGGATTTCAGAAGTGCCCCTCCGAGTATGCCTTATATGTGAAGATAAACAACTCTGGTGATATACTACTATTATGTCTTTATATTGATGACTAGATTTTTACAGGCAATAATATTAGTATGATTGAAGATTTTAAGAAGTCGATGATGCATGAATTTGAGATGATAGATCTTGGCTTGATGTCTTATTTTCTCGGCATTGAGGTAGTTCAAGGAGATTATGGGATTTTCATATGTCAAAGGAGGTATTGTGCAGAGTTGTAGAAGAGGTTTCAGATGTTTTGATTGCAATCATGTTAGAATTTCTGTAGAGGTTGATACTAAATTATCTCGAGAAGGTGGTTGTGCAGAAGTTGATCCTACCTATTTCAAGCAAATTGTTGGGAGTTTGAGATATCTCACATGCACAAGGCTAGATATAGCCTATGGAGCTGGTTTAATCAGCAGATATTTGGAGGCCCCTTGCCAATCTCATATACAAGTTGCAAAGAGAATTATGCGGTATCTAAAAGGGACTTATGATCATTGTTTGTTTTATTCTTCATCTAACAGTTGTGATGTTGTAGGCTATTCTGATAGTGATTGGAGTGGAGACCATGATGATCGTAAAAGCATATCTGGTTATGTCTTTAATTCTGGCACCACCGTGTTTTTATGGTCGTCGAAGAAGCAGTCTATTGTTGCACTCTCAACTTGTGAAGCGGAGGATGTAGCAGCTGCGTCTAGTACTTGTCAAGCAATTTGGTTGCGTAATATGCTAAGTCAGATTTATATTCAAGTTGAAGGTCCTACAAAGATTTATGTTAACAACAAGTCCGCAATTGATTTGGCGAAGAATCCAGTCACTCATGGAAGGAGAAAACATATTCATACTCGTTACCACTTTTAACGAGACAATGTTGAGAAGAACGAGATCTTGTTGATTTATTGCAAGTCTGAAGATCAAGTTGCGGACATCCTCATGAAACCTTTGAAGTTTAAAGCGTTTGTCAAGTTGAAGCACATGATGAGAATGAAAACCTTACAGAATTAGGATTAAGAGGGGATGCTGAAGTTAATCCTAATTCTAAAAGGATTTGAGTTAGTTATCTTTAAGAATTATAGTCATACCAGAACTCTATCATGAAACACTTTATAAAACCTTTAAATAGGCATTCATGCATTCTTCTACCTAAGAGAAGAAAAGGGCAAAAAGGGGGCTGAGCACTGTAGCTATAGTAACCGAGAGCTAAAAATAGTTTTCCTATTTACTTCTCTAACTAAATCACTCCTTGTATATATTATACTTCTGTTTACTTTGCCGTTGATCGCTCGGAACATTATTTATCTCTGAATTAGCTGGGTTCCTAACCAGACGGCCGTAACGCTCCCAGCTAGGATTGCGTACCATTTGCAACGTTCATGAACTAAAATCTAAAAAGTTTCCCGACAAAATCTTTTCTTTCTCCCTCTCTTTCCTACCTGTCATTCCTCTCAACAGCTCTCAACGTTCAAAAAAACTAACATTTTTCTCATTAATTTGTCCCATCTCTCTCTCTCTCTCTCTCTCTTCTACGATGGCTCCTACTACTTACTAGCGCAATACAGAACACTAAACGCCATGCCTTCACTCCTCACGCTCTCTCCAAGATCCCCTTTGTATATTTGTGACCGTTGCATCATCCTCTCTCTCTCTCTCTCTGTCCAAGGACTTTGTTATGATCCCAAAAAAATTTTGTAGCCACGCAAGAAAAGGTCTCCTACAAAAAGGACCCCAACTTTTTATTAGTGTATGTATGGTCCAAACACTTTCCTATCCTCACCTTTTTTGGCTTTATATATAGCTTCTGATTATAGGAGGGATATATACATCTCGGTGTGCATTAAAAGTACTCTGTTGTGTCTCAGATTGGTCACCAGTAATTAGATGCAAGTCCAAATTCTATCCTGTAGGGTTGACTTAGGTGAAGTGAAAACATCACTATGAGCTTTATTGGTCTGAAAAATGCAGCATATAGGGAATAGTTATGTCGAATGCTGTTCAAACATTCTATAAAAAAAAAAAAGAGTTAAGCAAGAAAAAGCTTGAACTCTAAGAGCCACGACTTGTATAAAATACAGACAATCCTAGACGGAAAAATCTGTCTTTAATTTTCGCTAGGCTTTTCTGTTTTCTACCCGTGAATTCTGATAAGTATTGATCATGTTGAGTAGAAAAAAAAAATAACGTTATATTGAGCAGGGTGGTAATTGAACTCCGCATACCTCCCAGTTGCATATTGAGTAGAAATAAGTATTGATCGTTCACATATTAGTTATTTGATTATCATTTCTACGTACATATGAATATAGGACAATAGACCTCTGTGTAAGTTTCATATTAATACTTACCTTAGTAATAAAATTAGTTCTTATGAAAAAAAATTGCTGTGTTTTTAAGAAGGAAAAAAAATCCACCAATCATGACATGAGGAATTCCCATGAAATTAATTTAATGTAACTAAATGTGAAGAGTAAACTGGTGTTCAAGCTTTACCACGTAATAAATGCCGAAGTGACATGAAAACGTGATGTAATATCAGGTACATTAGTAAATATGCTTTGCACGCATTTGGTAATAATAACGGCTATAAAATATATACGGGTAATGTCCTTACATATGCAAGTCAGTCTCTTGTACCAGCCGCTTTTCATTACATAATATTTTTTACATTTATATTTTTTTTTTTACTTTTCCCGCATCGAAAACGTCGAGATGCCCCTCCCCATGTGGGCCCTCGTGTTTCCTTTGCCAGCTGAGCTCACTAACGAGACGCCCATGATGGCCACAAACATAGGCCCATGACCGTTGGGCCAACAAGAATACAAAACTCACTCACAAGGGCGCCACCAAAATATTCTCTCTGCTCTCCCATTTATATCTCCCCCCTCTCTCTACTCTCTCTTCATCCATTCCCTCCCTCCCCTCGTTCAAAATATTTTCATCTTGAAACTCCAATGAGAATATCGGTACTCCTCCCCTTCACTATATTCTTCCTCTTATGCTTCTTTGTTGAATCATCGTCACAAGTGGTAGCAAACGCTTGTGAGCCCAATTACACCAGTCACCACCACCACCACCACAAT
>NC_033797.1:144000298-144000583 GCF_001876935.1 Asparagus officinalis | reverse complement strand
CCAGCGGGTCCGGCGACTTCCTGTCCGTCCAAGAGGCCGTCGACTCGATCCCCGACGGGAATTCTCAGGAAGTCACTCTGCGGATTAATGCGGGATCCTACGTGTAATTAAAATTAAAATTCCAAACTTAGTTTTGTATATGTCGTCACGATGCCTTGTAACAACTAGTTGTAATTTATTTTTTACGTCCTTCTTATGTCGATCAGGGAGAAGGTCGTCGTCCCGGCGACGAAGCCGTACATCACGTTCGAAGGGGCCGGACGGGGCGTGACGGTGATCGAGTGG
>NC_033797.1:143999256-144000279 GCF_001876935.1 Asparagus officinalis | reverse complement strand
CAACGGCCAGCAGCTACGGACCTACAACACGGCATCTGTAACTGTTTTTGCTAGTTATTTTACTGCTAAAAACATCAGCTTCAAGGTAAGTAGCACACGTTATATCTGATGCTCTCGACGCTAGTCAGGCGTCAAGATGTCAATGTCAGCCTCGTCAACGACGACGACAACAACAAAGCCTTTATCGCAAATCTTTCTGGCACCGACATAAATTAATTAGTTTTGAATTTTCGTACCCTCGACTAAAATAAAATTTTGTTTTCGTACGATCAGAATACCGCACCAGCACCGTTACCGGGAATGGAAGGCTGGCAGGCCGCCGTCGGCTGCGGATTCTACGGCGCGCAGGACACGCTGTGCGACGATGCGGGCAGGCACTACTTCAAGGAGTGCTACATCGAGGGGTCGATCGACTTCATCTTCGGCAACGGGCGATCGATGTACAAGGGCTGCGAGCTGCACTCGATCGCCGAGCGGTTCGGGTCCGTTGCGGCCCACGACCGGAACTCGCCGTGCGATCGGTCGGGGTTCGCCTTTGTGAATTGCAGGGTGACCGGAACCGGGAAGCTTTATGTGGGCCGGGCTATGGGCCAGTATTCGAGGATTGTGTTTGCGTACACGTATTTTGCCGATGTCGTTGCCGAGGGAGGGTGGGATGACTGGGATCACAATAGCAACAAGAACCAGTAAGAGACCTACATCTCATCATTTTTCTTTTTAAAATTATACAGAATCAACATAATGAGAGGGGTTAGTTACGGATAGATTCCCTGTACTATTATGGCTCATTGCAGATAGGCCCTTGCCTTTGTAGTTCTATTGTTACAGATAGACCCCTCTGCGTGAAATTTTTCGACCCTATTGCATCCAGGACATCTATTTGTCAAAAATGTGAGATCCATGACAATGTTTTGTTGTTTATTGTTGCAGGACGGCGTTCTTCGGATCGTACAGATGCTGGGGGCCAGGGGCGAAGGCCGTGCACGGGGTTGCGTGGGCCCGGGAGCTCGATTTCAAGACGGC
>NC_033797.1:143990847-143999246 GCF_001876935.1 Asparagus officinalis | reverse complement strand
CAGCAGTAGACACAGCAGCATTCATCAGATTCACCCCCGCCCTTTCTTTTCTTTGTGAAACCTGTAGATTCATTTGATTGTAATTCTTTTGTATTCAAAGCCAATAGTAGCTATATAGTATATATATACCACAATTGTAGATTTTCTTTAAAGACCATGTATTTTTTCTTCTTCTTCTTCTTCTTGGAACGATATATCTAAATAACAGCTGTATATTTTTTGGTTTAATTGGTGGAGCATGATTTTTTTCCCCTTGGAGCAGTGTAGCTGAATAATAGCGAAACATACTACGTTAAATTGGAACTGTAATTTATCTTCTGAAAATTGTGATCGTAATTACAACTGTAGTTTCTTTCGACCAACACATCGACCTCTAGGGAAAAACATAGGCTTGTGTGCTCATAAGTCATAATCGAAGACATGGGTGTAACATAGCGATAATAACAAGAGAATGTATTTTCGAAACCAAATAAAAAAGGTTGAGCAAGTAATTAAACAGAAAATAACCGACAACATAACAACCTGTTTCGAGAATCAGGCATTCAATCGCAACATCCGCCGCATAAATGCTAACTACAACTGAGTGAGTATTGACAAGGTTCTTACAAAGTAAACAGTTTCATACGCTACATCCCCTGCACGATCCCTACATCAAACGATGATAACAAACTGTTTTTTTTTTTTTTTCTAGTGACTCCATTGCATTAATAAAACCCAGCATAGAAACAAACCAAAATGTTATCAGCTCATTAACTCTCAGCACCAGGCTGCTCCATTTTGGCATCAAGGCCAGACAAAGCTGGATCATCCTCGGGCAAAGTACCAAACTCTGCTCTCGATAAAGCATCTGCTTCGGAATTAGCAACCTCAGGTTCAGTGGGTAACTGAGGAGGCTCTTTTGACTCAAAAACTAGAGGAGCATCAGCAGCAGCAGTAGCTTGGTTCTCAGGATTATCTCCGAGTACAGCTTCATTGTTCCTGTTATCTGGATTAACTTCACCTTGATGGAATCCATAGCTTTCAGCTTGAAAACCATTCAACCCCCTATATGATTCGTGCTGGAGCATCTCTTGACTTGTGAGGCCGAAATACAATGGCTCGGGACCTTGTTTTGGATAAGGCGATGGCTGATTTGGAGGAATATAAATAGTGATAGGCCCAAAAACAGTGCCTTGGCCTTGAAAACGCTTGAGCTTCGAGAGATGCTTCTTACCAGCAACATGTGCATCAAACACAACAAGAGATTCACACAGTACATTGCAGATAGTACAGAACCTAGGTCGGTCTTTCTGACGCTGTGGAGCTCGTGCTCTTGCCGGTTCAAAGCTCTTAAGGCGCTTTCCACCTCGACCAGATTTATTGCTCTTCCTCTTCATTCCTCCACGTCTCGTATCAAATTGGCTATGACCATCAGATCTCAGTGGTCCTCTTGACCCCTCTGTAACTTGCTCTTGCCCTGCTGCTTGAACTTCCAACTCCAAGCCTTGTTGAATAGGCTTACTTTCCTCAGGATTGAAGGTTTTGCTTGTGTCATCCACTTGAGCTACAGAAGGGGTATGAGTCACTTCACTCTCTACAACAGTTGAGGCTGCAGCTATCATGATATTCTCCGGAGCAACAGAAACAACCTCAGCAGCCTTATCCGTCACAGCATTTGGGAGCATTGCAACAGGCATGGGCTCTGCTTGTAGCTCAGGATATAACTTCTGTTGCCTCTCAAACTCGGCAAGCCTCAGCAGGGTTTTCTTGTGTTTCTTCCCATTCTTATGCTGCTCTAGTATATCCCAGCTGTTGCAGTCAACCCTACAAATGTCACACCAGGCCACTCGGCCGCGAGCATGTACTGCTGGTGCCTGCTGCATTTCTCCACCAGGTGCTGATGACTGCTCTCCAGAAGGAGCAGTTGCAGCTTGAGTTGGTTGAGAGTAAGGAGCAGGTTCATATTGATGTTGTCTCCTCCCTCTTCCTCGCCCTCTGCCACCACGTCCACCCCTGAATGGCCCTCGACCCCTTCTGCCACCACCTCGGAATGGGGTTCCACCCCTTCTGCCGCCACCACTAACACCCTGTAGGAAGTTCACACAAGAAACAGCTTGAGTTGGAGTCACTTTATGGTGAAAGATGCATAAATAAGAACGAACTTTTGGATGATGAAACTGATCTACTCCAAATATTGCAAAATCTAAAAGCCCAGAGCTGTAGCAGAACCCACAAGCATACTACAAGTACAGGATGAGTGATTTGAGGTGTCTGAGCATCACGATGCCCAAAGCCAGTATACATGAAAATGAATGTAAATTCTGCTACAGCTAGTACAAGCAGCACTCTTGCCATGGCAGGAAAACACCCATGGCGTTTCAAGCTAACAGCAAGATATTCCAACTTTGAATGTAAGAAGAGAAGTTAAAGATCACATACCTATCCTTTGGGAAGAATATGCAGATAGTATGCAGAAACAATGTGCCAACGTCAGAAAAGAGGGCAAATAGAGAAGAGATCAAAGTGACAAGGTCATGGTCCTATTGGAGAAGTAAAGTGATTAGGAACTTTAAGAGGCCATGGAGGCAATCCCGAATCTGCAACATCCTGATGAGTGACCAAGAAAGTTGCTTGGAAGAATAGTGCCTAGGAACCAAAGGGTTGTTTGGCTGCTGATACTTAAAAGGTTACACGAGCTAAACAGACTCAAGTATAAACAAGAGCAGACAACAAAAGGAGCCTCAAAGATAGCCACGTTCATGTGTGACAAGAGCTGCAAGTTCCAGGTTTAAACACTAAACAAAAAACAAATCTTCCGCATGTCATAATAATGCCTTCACTTATCAGTCAAACCATGAAAATATCAGCAACCAAACTGTCCACAGCAATTTATTCCAAAATTCCATCCATCTAGTTAAAACATGTTCACATGGCTATCAATGAACAAAGCTTGATCGAGCCAAACCAGCTGAAGTTCCGTTTGAGAAATTCAATGCGATCAACTTGAGTTAAACTCATTTACATTTCAAGCTTAAAGTATGTTAGCTTGAGATTCAAGTTTCAAACAATCAAGTTCTGCTAAATAAAGCTTGGGGAAAAAATGTAAATGAGCCATGTTCAAGCAGTCGTCTGATTAGCGTACACTGAACTTGCTCAGCTTGATACCCATACGAGCCCAAATTCGTCTTGAGAAATTCAAAACTACCAACTTAAGTTAAACTCATTTACATTTTGAGCTCAAGTAGGTTAGCTTGATCTTCATTTTGAGTTTCAAAATCTCAAGCTTCGCTGACTAAAGGGGAAAATGTAAATAAGCACACTCAAGCCAGTTGCTCAAATTATTATTAAAATCCAATTTCCATGTGCATCCACAGGCAACTTGTCTTTGTTTTGTTAGAAAATACAATTTCCATGGCGTTTCAAGCTAACAGCAAAACTGCTCCAACTTGAAACATCATAAGAAAAAGTAAAAAAAGATGACATACCTATTTTCCAGGAAGAATCCTCAGATGATATGCAGAACCAACGTGCCAACGTGAAAAACTGGCACATAGAGAAGAGATTAAAGTGAAAATAAGGTCAAGTTTCCCATTTGTGAAGTATAATGATTTAGGATCTTCAAGAGGCCATGATGGCAATTCCGAATCTTTAATGCACTGATGAGTTACAAGAAAACTGTTTGGGAGATGAGTGCCAAAGAACCAATATTTGTTTGGTTGCTGATATTTAAAAGGTTACACAAGCTAAGCGGGCTCAAGTATAAGCAAGAGCAACTAACGAAGGAAACCTCCAAGTTAGTCATTTTTCTCAAGTGCTAATAAAGCTGCAAGTTTCCTGACTAAACAAAAAAACAGACCCTCTCACTTGTCATAACATTGCTTTTACTTATCAGTCAAACCATGAAAATATCAGCAACCAAACTGCTCCATAACCATTTATTCCAAAATTTGATCCATCTAGTTATGAAACCCATTTACAGGGTTGTCAGTGAACCAAACTTGATCAAGCCACACCAGCTCAATTTTGGCTTGATAAATTCAAAACGACCAACTTGAGTTAAACCCATTTACATTTTAAGCTCAAGCAGGTGAGCAGTGAGCTTAAGCTTCCCTCATTATTCAAACTCTCAAGTTTTGTTAGCTAATGGAAAATAAACGTAAATGGGTCGCTCAAGTCAGTTGCTCAAATTAATACCATAAGCTCAAATGAATTACATGTGGATCTGCAGGCACCTTACCATTTTGTTAGCAGAAACAATAATCACATAGTTTTAATACAAAAGAGAAACCACAAACATACAAATGCGTGCATAAACACACCTACATACATCATGCACATGCACATGCACATGCGTAAACACAAATGCAGGGATATACAGTTTCTTTAGCGATCAAAGAATACACACCAACCCCAATTCAGCCCATTATAATTTCCAGATGATATTTATGCTCAAGTTAGGTTATTTTATTCTATGTAGCACGGACACAGATCCGACACGGCCATCCGACATGCCGACACGAGGCAAATCCTAAAAAATATATAGGATACGTGTGTTCGACATGTGTGTCCGACACGGACACGACACGACACGGCTTCATGTTATGCGTGTCCGTGCTTCATAGATTTTATTAATTGAACGACCCTGACCTGAGCAAAATATTCAGCAGAACATGAACTATCTATGAACAGCTCATTCACTTGACAGCTCATTTCACTTGACAGACATATTTAACAACACAGACTCTAGAAAGAAAAAACAAAAAGAAATATTTGCATAATATATTAAGTAACAGCATTAACCCATGAACATATTTTCTTTTCATCATTCAATGCAAAGAGGACATATGTTACACTTAGACCAATCGTATACAGGGCAAAATAACTTCTATGTAATCAACATTAGACGAAAACATGTATTCAGAAACAAACTAGAGTTCACACAGATATCAGATGCCGCACTTCAACTTGACCTGGAGTGGTAAACACTTAAGCTATATAAAATCCTGGCCCCAAATTAATGCTTGATTAACACAGTTGATTTTCAGTATTCAAAGATAATTATACCATCTTTAAGAGAACCAGAATGAATTGGACAGTGATATGGTGCTCATGCCTTTTTTTCAGATTGGTCATTCATGTTTTCTGGTGTACCAAATTTACTGCTACTGAGTTCACGAGTAACTTTAGAGATGTTCTTAAGAGAGATAGGATGAACAAGTTAGTGAGTTATGTAGCACAGGAAAGTTAAAAGACTTAGCTGGTCATGCATAAGTTTACAGGACTATCATAGCATGAAAGGGGGAAAAAACCTTCATGCAAGGGGGAAAGAATGTTAAAAGTATAAGAAGAAAAGAAAGAAGACTTCTCAACAAAATGTCTAAGCCAGCTCCTTACGCTCTACCATGAAACCCTAAAGCACTTACTGGTAAGGATAACCACTCTCAGAGACTGTTAACTTAGTCTCACACTTTACTTAAACTCTATGCACCTGAATACTTCCCTCTACATGGAAAACAACACGCCTTGTTTCAGTGATGGCTACAACAACAAACAAATGATGTTTATGGCAGAATCTGAACAAACTCTTGCTTCTGTAATACCAATAGTTAGCCACTTATATTGACAAACTTAAAACAGTTAGTTAATGAACAGCTCACATATCATTCAAAGCTACATATAATAACAGCAATAAAACTAATACAAAATCTTTTCCAAGATCAAAAGGAAAATCTCTTCAGCTAGCTGCATGGATCACAGCAATAGTGAGTATTTTAGAACTGTTTTTTTACTTAATGTTATACACCAAACATCAAAACTTTTTCCTATTAATAACTCTCATGAAATTTCAAAAAGACTTAATGTCATCTTCATTCTCAATAATGTCATTTTCATAACTTGGTGCTTTCCGAAAGTGTGGTCGCAAAACTTGACGCATCATGATCAGCCGTGAAAAAAGCTTTTTTAAGGAAACCATCTATGTGGCAAACATTTTACAGACTTACAAGTATGGTCTGAGTAATCGTGAGTAACCCTATGCCTAGGGGATCACTTTCAGCCAGGTATGCAAATGACACTGTATGTAGTTTTGTAAATTCTTGGAAATTTCTTGAACATGCCTTAAGACACCTCTTGAACAAATATTATATACTTCACAAGGAAACTTCTTTCTTGCACTTGTTTTAAGGAACAACAATATTTAGCAACTGTTATAATGTCCTAAAATTCCATGCGTATTAAAAGTTGATAAATATAGACAACGCGTGCACATGCACATACATATTTACACGTACAAGGCAATGCTATTGTTGAAATTAATTCTGAGGGGAGCCAGAGACTCAGTTCTAGAGCTATGTTGATCTTTTATATTTATACTAATAGAAAATAAACACATGTTACATATTCTTAGGAATATACTAAACATAATTTTAGCATATTCCTTTATTATATCTCAATCACATCCCTAATATCTTTCAGTCATATTTCTAATATATCATTCCTACTATAAAAAGATATTTTATAATATATTCCATAACACACCCAAGCCGAAGCATACATATACAGCTTGTAACAAATAAGGTGTAGACAACCTAATACGTGATGATACTCATAGTAGCCTTAAAAGCTTTTCCATTTGATTGTCTTAAAATCAGCTAATGCTCTCTAGAGATCCAACAATTGACCGATCCTCTCCAGAAATCCATCAAAGAAACTATCCGCTCTAGAGATCCATCAATCAAATAATCCTCCTCAAGGATCCGCCACAAAAAATCTTTTTTAAGGATCCGTAAAACAAATAATCCTTCTTTTGGGATCCACGAAACAAATGATCATTATTTACGGAAGAAGGATCCACCAAACAAGTGATCCTTCATTAGGGATCTAACAAACAAATGATCCTTCATTAGGGAACTAACGAATAAATGATCCTTCTTTAAGGATCCACCAAACCAAACAAATGAACGGAGAGAACGATTTTCACCGAACTAATCTCCAAAACAAATCAACAAAACAATCTTCACTATACCAATCTCCAAAACAAAACCGACGGAACAATATCTACCAAACCAATCTCCAAAACCCAAACCAAACCATCAAAACAATTTTTGTTGTATCAATCACAAAATATGTTAAACCTAGCACCACACTACCATCCTTTCAAACCAAGCAAATGTCAAACACACTCCTTCCATTCTTAAACAAGCCAACCAATACATAACAAACTTCATAATTTCAGATCCAATTTCAAAGATCAAAATTAAAATCCAAATCCTAATAAATCAACATCCAACTCCAATGACAAGAGCATGTACATAAAGGATGACTATCGCGATCAATATTGGTGTTACTGACCATCAACAATGGAGAGGAAAACGAGGCGAGCAAGTATTCGAGACATTGTTCATTGTAAACAGTAACTGCGGCGCCATTCACTATGAACAGTAATATGAAAGAATAGAGGTAGTAAGGCAAAGAGAGGAGTTTGATGGTGATGGTTTGGGGGGCTAGGGTGTGAGAATCTAGGGTTTTGTGAAGGCTAGGGTTTGTGTGGCTCTGATACCATGTTGAAATCAATACTGAGGGAAACTAAAGACTCAATTCTAGAGCGTTATTGATCTTTTATATTTGTACTAATAGAAAAATAAATATATTTTACATATTCTTAGGAACATGCTAAACATATTCTTAGCATATTCTTTTCTTATATCTCATTAGTTATAATAGACAAAAAGACGTCAAAAGAATTAGCCGACATCAAAGTTATTAAGCTCAATGAATAAGAAATGAGATGCACAACCACACCATAGAATTTTGGAAACCAAGAGTCAAAGCCCTCTTCTTTCTGCATATATATATATATGATATTATCAGCTACATGTATAGGCACTGTACAAGTATGCTTATATGTTTATACACTACAACAAATTACACTTTTCCCAACGCTTATTCCAGACGTATGGTTAAATACGTCGTCAAAAATTATGTTTTTTCCGACGATTTTAGTTAGCGTCGGCAAAACATATATTTTTCCCTGCGTTTGTAATTAGCTTCGCTAAAAGTGTATATTACTTGTGACGTTTTAACTTAGTGTCGTTAAGTGTATGGATTTCATGACATTTTTAATTTTCATTGGTAAATATATATTTTTAGCGACGTTTTAGGGTTGGCGTCGCTAATAGTATGCATTTATCGCGACGTGTTAGGTTAGCATCGCTAAAAGACTCTTTTTCATAACATCCCAGTTTTTTGTCGCTAAACGGTCTATTTTTGAAATCGCTTTTTTATTCATCTGCGTCACCAAAACACGAAACAAAGGGAAATTTCCCCCCTTTATTTTGGTGAAATTTGAAAAAACAAAACAAAACCCCTCAAACCTGCCCAGTTCTCCGTCTCTCTCACACATGAAAAATCCCAAACCCTTG